>NW_028145355.1:600000-999246 GCF_050948025.1 Trichoderma camerunense | reverse complement strand
ATTATAGCTAAGGTAATAATAGCTATTATTAAAATTAAAGGTTTTTATTAATTATTTTAATTTTAAATACTTTTTTAAATTTTATATTATTATTTTTATAATTTTAAATAATACTTTTTTAATTTATTTTAATATTTAATATATAAAATTTAATTATTTAATACTTTTATAATAATATTACCTATAGTTTAAAGTAACTTTTAAATAAAAGTTATAAATATATAATAAGCTAAGCTCCTATATAATTAATATAAAAGAAATTTCTAAAGGATAAACCTTATACTAAGTTTATATTAGTAAATAAATTAAACTAAATTAATAAGTAATTAATAAAGGTAAAAGGGTTTATTTATATAATTAATAAATAATACTTTTATAAGTATAATTAAGTATTATTTTATATTTATAATTAGTTATTTAAACTATTTTAATAAGTATATAAATAAAACTTATATACTTAGTTAAATCTAGGCTTATATAGCTTATAAAATAAGTATAAAGAGCATAAGCTTACTAGGTTTGTTAAATAAGTAAGATAAGCGAGAGTTAATTAGCTATTCAGATTATAGTTAATCCAGTTGCGCCTAATCGGTTGGCCTATTATCGCGACCTTAAGTGTTAGGTCGTGACACTATTTTAATTAAGGACTTACCTAGGCCTAGGTTATAAATAATTTTTTTATTATATTAAATATATTAAATATTTAATTAATTAATTAAATTAATTAAATTATACCTCCTTTTTCTATTAATTAATTAAATCCGGGTACTGGATTTAATTTGATTGATTTAACGGCAGCGCTGTATTAAACTTAAATCAATCATCAACTTGAGAACTTTTGAACTAGTCTGGCATATGAGGAGACATTTATCCCAAGGGATGCTTGATTCTATTGGAATAATGAAATATGTCTAGTTATGCAACTAGAAATGCATTGTGCATATACTCATCTCAATAGCTTTATCCTCCTCGATTCCTCTTGTTCCTTTTTCTCTTTCTCCTCCTTTGTCTCTTTCTCTTTGACACGGCTATTGGCATATCTCTTTAAACTCAATTGCAGCCTAGTTATGCACATATCTATTGTTCTATGAGTGATTTAAATGACAGTAAGATCCTTAAGCGGCTGAATTGCTAAAAGGAGGCCTCTTCGATGAGGTCAGAAGGAGGCCTCCGTTCGAGACTAATCCTACATGTCCATCGAATGGGATAAATCTGGACTCAGTCTGTTGTGCTAATGCAAGCGGCTGGCACATCTTGAAAATAACGCAGCAAGTACCGGTGTGTCGTAAAGCTAAGCTTTTTCCGGGAGAGTCAGGTATTCGGCAGTGATCCGAATGGGCTTACCATGTAAAGCGTTTAGCCACCTACCTAATGCAACTACCAGACTTGGCTTCGGCTGGGTTAGCGATCGTATGGAGAAAGAGGAAAAACCACGCTCTCAGTGGATACAGAACTTGATAGTGTAGCTCGCAAAGTTGTATTCCGCGTATTATGTCGGATGTTCTATACTTTTAATGGCAAACTAAGCAGTTACTTTTGGTAACTAAATTCTAGTTAATTAAAAGAGCCAAATACAAAGGGTAGTTCAACTCCATAGCAGTATTGAAGCTGGGGTTTCAGAGAGCAGTTCCCTGAGGTACAAGTCAAGTCCAGATGCTTGGTACCTCGGGCTGCCTCAGTAAAACGCGCATGTGAGCCAACAAAGCTCTCATTGTCAACAGCGGGACGGAAGGGCTAAGCCTAGAAAGGGAAAATGCCTCCAACTAATCATATCGCGGCCAAGAGGGCATGAAATTGTCTGAATAATGGTCTTACATCATATGTGCACTGCTGTCGTATTAAGATGGAATAAAGCTACAACTTATGCATTCTTGGACAGGCTTTCTTCTCCCTCAACATAGGCGTCCACCTTGTAACTCGCAAACTCCCTGGCCTTGATACCACGAGCGAAAAGAATATCCAGCTCTTCAAAAGTCTTGTCTTTTGTTTCGGGAAGTCTAAACCAGGTCCAAACGAAGAAAACGAAAGCCCAAAATCCCCAGAAGAAGGCAGTTTTCCCACGCCAGTCTCCTGCGGTAGGGTTAAGCATATACGGATTGACGACGTTGCAGATGATTTGAGCGATGTAATAAACAATTCGGCTGAGGCAGACACTCTTGTTTCGAAGTCGAGTTGAAGATACTTCGCCTATAATCGCGTAACAAATGGGGCCCACAGTCATGTAATAAACTAATAGCCACAACAGGATCATAGTAGCTTGGGCGTAATTACCTCCGACTGAATTGGCAGCTCCAACACTGATGAATCCGACAACAAGCAAAATCGTGGTCAGAGTACCCAAGCCCCAGAGGTACATGGTACGTCTTCCAAGACGGTGCATCAAGAACCAGGAGATGATTGTTCCCACAGATGCGAGACCCAGCCCGCTGACTGACATCTTGAATGAGATCGAGGTCGGCAATCCAGCTTGGACAAAGAAGTAAGTCGGAGTTCCCCCCATGGCTGATCCGCAAAACGGTTGAGCAGCAAAGGCCATGCAGGCGATCTCGGTGCGATAGCGATCGATGCCGCGGAAGCAATCTAAATACGATGTTCCCTTGTCGATGGACTCCTCCAGCTCATTTGTATGGATCATCATAGCCAAAGTCTGCTTAGCCATATCTCTATCTGCACCGAGGCGAATAATGGTCTTTTCCGCATCACTCAGCAGGCCTTGACGGACGTAGAACCATGGCGATTCTGGAGCAAACCAGAGAATGAAGAACAGGGGGACGGGCCAGGCCCATTGAATCGCAAATGGGATTCTGTAGGACCATTGCGTCGTATTATTCTCGAACCCAGACTGGACTCCGGCGGAAATGAGTTGACCAAAAGCCCAGCAGAGGTTAACGTAGACGGTCAAATATCCGCGAAGGGCCATTGGGCAGACTTCTGAGGCATACGCAGGGGCCTGTGAAGTTGGACGTGTCAGCTCATCAATCTCACAGTTACGAGGCTGGATATGATGCGCAGGGGCGATCGATTTGCAGAGACTGTGCTCCCTTTCCTCCATCAACCATTACTACCAAGTTCCAGGTGGGCTCAGCACGTACCATGGTTGCGAAAACTCCCCAAGGAATACCGCAAAGCAGCTCACCAACCAACAGGACCCCAAGATTAGGAGCAAAGAAGGGAATAAACACAAAGCCGACGACGAGAAGGAGAGACGCCAAGAGGACTTTCCGATAGCCAAATTTATGCGTAAAGTATCCGTTGGCAAAGGCACCAATGATAGTACCAACACTAACTGCGTTACTGAGGCCATTCTGCCATGACGCAGAGATCTGATAGCTATTGGATCCAGGGTCGAAGTCGCCGTATCGTTTTCGAAAGGATGGCTGTGCGAAGAAAGAGGAGATGAGAACAATGTCGTAGCCTTCCATGATGATGGAGGTCGACAGGAGAACCGACCACAAGACAGATTTGGGATATTTTCGAATGGCTTGCAAGAGACTGAGATTATGCTCGGCCTCGGCTGCTTGCCTCGCGAGTATAACATCCTTGCCACCGGTTGAGTTTTGGTGCTCCAAGGCGACTACGTCAACCTTTTCATCGTCGTTTGCCATGTTGATTTACAGCAAGAGCATGAGAAGTGAATGACAAAAGATAGCAATGGAAACCAATTGGGAATATTAAGGGCTGACGGGCTTCAGATATACCTTTTGCAACCTACTGAGAGCGTCGATTCAGACACCGGGAGCTAACAGTGCACCTGGACCAATCCCATGGCCTGTTGAGCCACCCCGCAATCTAGAATGAAGCTTTAATGCGGGAGTTGGACAGAACGGGCAGTACAAAAGTGGATGGAGAGACATGTGGTACGATGGGGTAATCGCCTCAAGTGGCAATTGGCATTAAGCTTCAATCTGGAGATGGTTAGAAGCTCTTCACTCAAGCACCATCCTTCAATGACTTACGGGCTTTGCTTCTATGAAGAATGACCAGGTCCGGTGGCATCGCGGTGGGGTAGCCTCACATAAAGTCCGGGGACGGGAAGCCAAACTGCGATGGGGGTGGGTCTGGGGAAGACAAACGATACGACATCACCATCTCGGAGAAGCAATAGAATGAATGAGGACGCCTCGGTGAGTTTCGTTGGACAACGTAAGACTTGGCATTCAGGTGGCACGTTATAGTTACGAGTCAGGCATACGTTGAGCGTGATCATTCATGCCTGCTTCTGCTCCATTGCCCGAGCCAAGGCAACCAACACCTCCATGTAAGTCCGTTCTGCCCCCCATGTGCTCATTTCAGGTACTTCCTGCCCTCCAGTATTGGCCATTGACACCGAGCCACCACTTGCAGTGGCATTTCCAAGGAGTCGGATGCCTTCTTGGAGGATTTTGTTCGGAGCGGAGGCCTGCGTAATGATTCCAACTCTTGCCATATGCGCAGACATCTTATTACCGAAGCGAAGGTACATTTGCACCATCTCATCGTCACACGGCCGATCTATAAAGAAGAAAGGAAGCTCGGAACATAAATCTTCATCTTGCGTAGAAGCTATTGGTTGTCTTGGTTGTTGGCAAGCAGCGGCCACGGTACGGGCTTCAGGTGAGAGCGGCCCATCCATCGAGGGTGCGGCTTGAAACTCTTCTTGCTGTCTTGCAAACTGCACTGAGACACTGTACGCCCAGACGATGAGCGTAGCCATGTAGATTGCAAAAGGTTCCAGAAAGCTCCTTGTCGAGTAACGTCGTATATGCCAAAACAGGGCGCCCGCGTGAATGATGGCGAGCCTCGCCTTGAAAGAGTCATTCATAGCCCATTTGAGCACATGATTGCTTGCATCTGTATATCTTTGGTTAACAGTGAGATTTGTGGCGTTTGTGTTCCTGGGATTGGTTGCCAAAGTTTGGATTTGCGCTACAGGCGTGAGCAAAACGAGACGAGATAGATGCAAGTACATGATGGTAGGATGTTCCAATCCTCCGGCGGTGGCTGCCTTTGCATTAGCTCTCCAATGCAGTATGTCGAGACAGTCGCATGCACTGTTGCGCCACTTGGACAACATTGGACTTGAGGGCGGCCAAGTTTCCGTTGATGCGCTCTGGTGGGCTTCTCGCGTTTGGATTGTGGCACTGGGGATCCAGTTTGCCAGTTGGGTCCAGTTCTGGTTGATGACTTCCTTGGTCCTTCGCCAAATGCTGTGGATAATTAAAATAGTGCCGAACTCGCTCAGGCTATCTGGGAGACGCTTTTCGATGTATAACATTTCAACGGCGGCTAGTAGTGTGACTATAAGGGGAGATTGTCAGTTTGCCGATCTCATATACGGTCCAGTGCAATCATACCAGACGATTTTTGTTCTGCAATAACTTTCTCTGCCGATGGGTATTCCCATATATGATCCTGACATGGTAGGAGGACTTTTGCATCCACCAACTGCATCAGTGGAGCCACGTTGAATTCGTATGAGATCATGGCATCAAGTAACTGGAGCCAATTTAGCTGGGGGAGATGGTCCGGCTCCTTAAACAAATACGTACCCATATCATTAAGCCAGTCCTTGTACGAGATTGGTTCATTGACCAGTCCTCAACGAGTTTGTTATAGTCGTGTTGGACGTAAGTGTCCTCAGACTCTCCCGATAGCAGATTTAATTCGTTGCAAGCTTCAACAAGGTAGTGCCGTTCGAGTAAAGCACGCCTTGTCATCTTTGACTTGCCTCTATGAAGAGTGCAGATCAACAAGAGGCTAGTTGCCTGCAATGATGACATTGAAGGGATGCCAGTTTCTGCTGGTCCATCGTGGCACATTTGGCTGCTAGATATGCCGTCCAGAATGGCTATAAACTCCGGGCTAAGCTGCGGCTCTTCATTGGACGTGCTGTACTTAGACCCAACCACGGCCACTGCAAGGAGGAGTTCCCAGTATTTCTTTGACTCTTCCGAAAAAGTCTTCCTCCGAATAAAAGGGAATATAGGGTGAAAATTAGCAAAGTATGAGCGAACGCCCGCCTCAATGCAGTGCAAAGACGGGAAGAAGTTGGTATCGACGACCAAATTCTCCCTCCCCAATTTTCGTATCAGGTTATTATAGCTGTCCACACTCACCAATGGACCCTCCCATAAACCGCCTGTTCCACCGTCTGTGCAGTTGGTTATACTGCTTCCAGGGGTTGATGCATCGTTGATCCGTCGGTCTCTCCATCGTCCAGAAGTTTGACCACGAAACGGCGCTCTAGAACCATCGCCATCCACATAGTAGCTTCCAGTCATAGATTTGTTTCCCTCTGATCCAAGTTTACTGGGAGTGTAGGTTGAGTGGCTGGCAGTGCTGATGCTGGTATCATTACGCCCAATGCCAGGTTCTTGATCATTGCTAGCCACACACTCACGATCGGCATCGGGCAAAGCGCCCGAGGCAGGGAAGAGAAAAGGCATATATAGATCGTTTTTGTCATCTTCAGCGTAGGGCGGTGCGGCAATCACTCCGTTCCATCCAAATGAAGCGGAATCAGGAGACATCCAGTTCATTGAGAGTAGATCCATGACTTGTTCGTTCAAACCCGAGATGGGATTGAATTCGTAGATACGCTGGATACCGGGGTCAACTGAACCAACAGTCTGCGAAACTTCAAACAGGGCTGGTCGCTGGTTCCAACTATCGGTCCTGGATGCTAATTCGCTTCCACTGGCTCCCTCGGGGACACTCTCGTTCAGATTGGTGCTGCTGATGCCAATAGTAAGCAGCGGGGTCTCATCTTCAGCCTGTCTGCCCACTGCTTGGTGAATCGCTTCCAGGCCCAAACCTTGCGTTTCACTGTCAACCTCCATCCTCGAGCCGACAATCCCTAGAGCCTTGGGTTTCCGTGCTGCAGGAAAAGTACAAGTCAAGTTGCGTTCAATGCACCGCCTGCACGGATCGCTCCGAGAGCATCGTGCTCGGCTTGTAGCACATTGCCTACATGCCCTGGAACGCGTAGTTGTGCGTGCTTCTTCGTTGTCCTGCTGGTGCGACGTGCGGTGACGGTTCAGGACATCCCTGTATCACGTCACAAATGTTAACTCATGCGTTGAGACAGCAGAATAGAGCTGGTGAAGTGAAGCGGGACCAACTTACTGGCGAGCGAATCCTTTGCCGCAGATGAGGCACTTGAATGGCTTCTCGCGAGTGTGGCTCTTGACATGGCGTACAAGGTGCTCTTGCCTGCTAAAAGTCGCGTCGCAAATGTCACATTTCTTATCGGTGCCTGATTTTGATAAGACTGGGCTAGCCGTCACCATGTCTGAAGTGCGATTGTTTTGCTGATGGAGAGTCAAAAGAGGGACTGTGCTTGAGCCTCGCGACGATCACAAACACTGCAGCAGGTGTGCTAGAAGACAATTTGGGCCTAGAATTGAGACCAAAATCCAAAATCCGGGGGAGAGCATCAGGATTTCTGGGGAAGCTGAAGCAGAGGCAGCATAGCCTGTGGTTTAGTGTCCACATGCCAGCACAGCATGCGGCGTATATCTTCAATCACTGGCTGTTCAGTCACTCGTCACGCAACACATCAGCCAAGCCTTGAATTATTCACACCAACTCATTCAGTGGCCAAACCCCGCAAAACTCGTTCTTCTCCACTACTATTAGCCTGTCTCACAGCTTTTTCCCGTTCCATTGCTATAACGGTTCGCGACTATTCCAATTACAAACCTTTTGAGTGCCGCTTGGATCAGTTATTTAGGCTGATGTTTGATTTCAGGCGACTCTAGCGTTGCCTTTTGTACGTACAGACATGGTTTGGTTTGGAAGAAGAGCTTGGAGCATGGATAATTTTCCTGCAGAGTACGAGTATAGGATCGATGCTTGGAAATTCTAGCCCACCTGCATAGATGTCACAAGGCTGGCAGCTCCATGACCACGGCGCAGACTTTTTTTTTTTGCCAAAAGAAATAATCCAAGTCTATCGCATTCTTGCAATTGCAATTGACGTCAATCACTTGAGGTGCTTGGGCATCTTGTCGAGGGCACGCGCGCACCTAGCTAAATACCGCCTACCCTGTAATGCTCGTGATCCAAAAAAAAAAAAAAAAAAAAAACAGCTAAATTTCATACTCCTATATGACCTTGGGGCAATTGGTGCAACTTGGCTCCTGGGCTTGCAGATGTTGAAAAAGTTGCAGACCGGATGTATTCTCTGTAGTATTTGCTGTAGGAGATACATCTATCGCTTCTAGTCTGCTTTCACCAAGCTCACGTGCCAAGGTACTCGTCTATTTGTATTTGTACACTTGGCTGTATCTTTTCTGGCAGCCTCAGGCAAGAGCAGGCAATCGCAGGCCTTTCCTTCACCAAATTTCCTCAATCTTCTTCATCTTCTTCATCTCCTCCATCACCAACTACCAGCCTGAGGCGTTCAAAAGGTCAGTCAATCAGCGCGTGTAATCCAGCACTATGGCTGCACTAACAAACCAGCGCTGCACTAGATCCTGCCGCATACGATCCCGCTCCACACGCCCGACGCCGCACGCACGCCGCTATACTGTAGGGAGTTTGGCAGCCCTGGAGACTTGGTGGGTAGGTTGGCTGGGTGGCTGATGGATTAGGCGGGGGATTAGGCTGGACGGCGTCTGCTATTGTTGATGCACAGAAACGCCCAGCTTCTTCGATTCCGTCGTCTCCTTTTCTTCGACAATCTCTGTTCAATTTACGGCCGGTTTCCTTCGCTCGACATCTGTTTTCATCTTGATTACACCACGCAATATCCGCAGAATTAGGTTGCGCCCTTTGCGAGCAGACTGGATCAAGGTATGGAGTACGGAGTAGCAGGTGGTTCAAATTCCCGGCGGGGGTGGAGATGAACAGCAGGGCGGGGGAAGGCGAACCGGGGTCTGAAGGTTGTCATTGCAATGCCCATCACAGCGCTATCCAGTTTGCCGGTTCCCGATTCCCGGCTGTGGAGAAGTGGTGGCCCAACTCTCGATGAGGTATTCAGACCTGCGAAAACATGGTACGTTCTTCTACAGTTGCTCGCCTTTTGCTCCGCAGCCTCAAAATATGAGACTCGGTTGTTGCTTCGTACCGCAAAGGCAAATGATGGACATCTTACAGGGACCAGATGGCGGGTAAAAGAAAATGATCAGACTTGATCCCGGTGGGTTAACTGGTTCCAATGCTCTTGAGCTTCTCGAGAAGATCTGATAAAAAGGCATGAACCGTCCTGATTGATAGTCGTGTTGTCTCAGAGCAAGGCGGATATCCAGAGTCACTTTGCACAATGCTTCTTCCCATCGTTGCCTTATCTTCGCTGGTGGCCGTCAGCGCTAGTCCGACGGCTCAGCATATTCGACAGTCGTCACAGGGGACTGCGACTGTCGATATCAGCACGACGCACGGTCCGGCGACCTTTCTTGGGTCCGGGTTCATTTACGGGTGGCCAGATAATGGCACGTCTGTCTCGACTCTGATTCCAGACTATCTGGTCACTGGGATCAACTTCAACGCCAATCGTGCCGGTGGAGCTCAGCTTCCCGTTGGAGGATGGGCTACTGGTGGTTTCAGCGGCTACCAAACGAGATTTCAATCGGCCTTGTCAAACTATCGTACCACGCGCAAGTATGGCGGCGAGTTCATCCTCCTGCCTCACGACATGTGGGGTGCAGACGGCGGCTCGGGCTCAACCTCTCCGTTCCCCGGTGACAATGGAGACTGGACTGAGATGGAGGCTTTTTGGAACCAAGTCATGTCAGATCTGGTGGAAAATGACATGCTGGATGGCCTCATCATCGATCTCTGGAATGAGCCTGATGGCTCAGGTTTCTGGCCCCGAAGCTGGGATCAGTTTCTCGAGTACTGGAATCGTGCCACTGTGCTTGTGAGGTACGCACACATACAGAGATGACATTAAAGTGCATCCATTCTGCCTCGTTGTATTGTAGAGCTAATCACTCGCGTAGAGCAGGACTCCCTGGAACCCTGATCAGTGGCCCAGCCATGGCGAATGCGCCTGGCCTCCAGAATGAGAACTGGCTCACCTGGCTGCCATCCATCGTCAGTAACAACACTGTGCCTGATCACTACTCCTGGCATCAGATCGGCGTATGGGAGAGGTGCCCCGACTTGAATGTGCCAGACTTCAATACACTGCTCGCCCAATTCGGTGCGCCGGCGAGGCCGATTGACAACAACGAATATGCTTGGCCATCGGAGCAGAACCCGGCAAATGCGGCGTGGTACTTAGCCCAGATGGAGAGGCACGACATCCGTGCTTTACGTGCAAATTGGGCTGGCGGTTCTGATCTCCATAATTGGATGGCTAATCTTGTATACAGCACAAACGGCACTTACTATCCCAACGGCGAGTGGCATGTATACAACTACTACGCAGGAATGAGTGGTGAGAGGCTCGTGACCACCGCCTCTTCCGATACTCAGTTTGATGCGTTTGCTATTCGTCAGAACAACAACATCAAAGTCTTGGCTGGTACTAGGACGATCCAGGCACCGTATGATATCAGGGTCACCAATCTCAATCAGATCGGCCTCGAGGAAACTGGAAGTATCAATGTCCATGTTTACCGATTCGATTGGAATGGTCCGGAAGGAGAGATTGACGGTCGTGTTGATCTCGGTACAACAACATATTCCTATGCTTCAAATGAGGTAATCCTTTTGACAGCCGTTACATATAGATCACATGGACTAACCAACGATACCGAAATAGCTCATCATCACGCTCGATCCGCCAACTAATTCGACTGCCTACGCTTATGAATTCTCTGGAGCTAGCTAATCCAGGGCTAGGCACGCAATCTGGAGAGGATCTTGATGTACCATAGATGCCAAAATGTTCTGGGCCTATCACTTACTGTCGCATGGGCATCTCAAAGCTTGCCTCAGCAGAGCCCGGTTAGCTAGTTTAGCAAATATACTTACACAGACAAAGAGACTGTCCCTGATGTGATGTAATAAAATACAAACAGAAGTAGCCATAAAGCACCTGGAGATGTTCTTGTTGGTCTCTATATATGGCAGAATTTGTAGTTTAACTGAGTTGTACTATTTTGCTAAATCCTGACAAATGAAAGACCGTGATTCTATGCTGGGTGAATACCTAGTAGTATAGACTGGAAACGCCCAGCATACATCTGACTCCCGCTGTCAGCAGAGCTAGCGGCAGAAATTAATGAACCATCAGCCTTGACCACGTTCCTTCTCTCAAGGAATGATTGAGGCATCGTTTGAGGCACTTATGCTTGGGGATCCACCAATGATGCCGGGTCTTGGTGATGCTAATTACCTGGATGATAGCTGGTAAAGGGAATGACAGAGGTCAATGTGATTGGGCCGCATCTGGACTGGATGGATGCTTCCAGCTAGACTCCAATAATGCAGTCCCCATACCTTGGACCATAATACCCCACCGGGAATAACACAGACGGACTCTCTATTTGAATGTGGAATTAAAAGAAGGCCTGTCCCGGGAGCCCTATCATATCGCCATTACTGGCCTCAGTATCTCCGCATCATATAGAGCACGGAGAATCCCAGGACATTGACTCCACCAAAACTCCGGTGGGGGTGGGGTTGGCATGGGGAACTGGGATCAGAGAAAAGGTGTGGTGAAGAGCTTTGGGGAGCTTTGATGAGGGGCAGTTTATGGACTTCATCGGGGAATGGCCGACCCTCCGTTAAGATGCTTGGATACCTACATCATTCCAAGGAAATCTCTGCCTCGCTATATGCTACACCGAGGGAGCTGCTCCGGTGGTGTGGGGAGATAGATAGATGCGCCTATTATAGCCGTCGTACTGATAATTCCCCTCCTTGTGTCACCCATTTACTTTATAAGTCCATCCAATAATGGAGACGCCCTTCGGTTTCTCCTCTTACAAATCTTGCACGCGGTATTATTATTATTTATTCTCTAATTTCAGATCATAGACTTTTCATAAACTGTAGACTCTGGAGATTCTAAGGACACCAAAGAACCAAACGAGAAGGGGAAGAGCCGACTCAGCAGTTCACGATGCTATTCTCCCAGGAACACCGCTTGGTATATACTTACGATGCCGAAACTCTTTGGATCGAGCCATGGGGTGAAAATTCTTTAAGAATTCGCGCAACCAAGCTGCCTTCCATGTCGGAGCAGGATTGGGCACTTCAACCGGCTTCACCATCAAAGTCCAGCATTGAGATTACCGAGAGCACTGGTACCATTGTCAATGGCAAAGTCAAGGCTATTGTGACCAAGTCGGGAAAGATTACGGTGTGGAACTCCAAGGGAGAATTACTGCTCGAGGAGTATACACGGAACCGCAAGGACGTGACGGATGCCAAGTGCAGTGCGATTGAGATTGAGGCTCGTGACTTCAAAGGCATCCTTGGCACGGACAACTTTCACCTCACAATGCGGTTCGAGAGCGTTGATCCCGATGAAAAGATCTATGGCATGGGTCAATATCAGCAGCCATTTTTTGACCTCAAGGGCCACGACCTTGAACTTGCTCACCGCAATTCCCAAGCAAGCGTGCCGTTTGCGCTCTCATCTCTTGGATACGGTTTCCTCTGGAACAATCCGGGTGTGGGACGTGCCGTCCTCGGCCGTAACATTATGTCCTTTGAGGCGTATTCTACCACGACACTAGACTACTGGGTGGTAGCAGGTGACAGCCCAGCAGAGATCGAAGAGGCCTACGCCAATGCGACCGGCAAGGTCCCTATGATGCCAGAGTATGGACTTGGATTCTGGCAATGCAAGCTGCGCTATCAGACTCAGGAAGAGCTCCTTACAATTGCTCGAGAGTACAAGCGGAGGAAACTCCCTCTGGATCTTATTGTTATTGACTTCTTTCATTGGCCGATGCAGGGCGAGTGGAAGTTTGATCCCACATACTGGCCGGATCCAGATGCTATGATCCGGGAACTTGAAGAGATGAAGGTTGAGCTGATGGTTTCAATCTGGCCGACCGTTGATAAGAGATCCGAGAATTTCGAAGAAATGGTCGAAGGGGGCTATCTCATTCGTACAGACCGTGGCATTCGCATCGGCATGGACTTTCAGGGTGACACCATCCACTTTGATGCGACGAACCCAAAGGCCAGAGAGTACGTTTGGGGCAAAGTCAAGAAGAATTACTACAGCAAAGGGATCAAGGTGTTTTGGTTGGATGAGGCAGAGCCCGAGTACTCGGCTTACGATTTTGACAACTTCAGATACCATCTTGGCTCTAACCTCAGCATTGGCAACATCTACCCCGTTTCATATTCGCGGGGCTTTTACGAAGGCCTCAAGAAAGAAGGGCATGAACAGATTGTCAATCTGGTCCGCTGTGCATGGGCAGGCAGCCAGAAATACGGAGCCCTAGTCTGGAGCGGCGATATCGCGTCCTCTTGGTCGAGCTTCAGCAACCAGCTCGCAGCAGGACTTCACATGGGTATCGCAGGAATTCCATGGTGGACCACGGACATTGGTGGATTTCACGGTGGTAATCCGAAGGATCCAGCTTTCCGAGAACTCTTTGTCCGCTGGTTTCAGTGGGGTGCCTTTTGTCCCGTCTTCCGACTTCACGGTGATCGAGAACCGCATAAGCCTCAACATGGCACAACTGGAGGAGCGACATGTCTGAGTGGCGCTGATAACGAGGTATGGTCTTATGGCGAAGAGGTCTATGGCATTTGCGAAAAATACATGGCTCTCCGTGAAACTATGAGGCCATACACAAGAAAGCTCATGGAGGCGGCCCACGAAAAGGGCAGTCCTGTGATGAGGACTCTGTTTTATGAGTTTCCAGAGGATAAGAGATGTTGGGAAGTCGGCAAGCAGTACATGTTTGGTGACAAGTACTTGTGCTGCCCGGTTCTGAAGCCTGGTGTTTCGGAAATGGAGGTGTATTTGCCAAAGGGAGCGAAGTGGAAGAATGTCGATGGTGATGCGTTAGAAGGAGGACAAACGGTTGAGGTCAAATGCCCGTTGGATTATATGCCGGTATTTGAAAGGGTTTAATGTCCTGTTAGATTTAGTGTTGAAGCAATATTCATTCCTTTTCTCACTTATTTTGGACATATCATACCTACGCTTTGTGGACTGAGAAAGATGTATGTTGCTAAATAAATATTGACATCAATTGATGTGTTGAGAGTGTACGAGCTCATACTCGGCATTATTATAACATAATTATTACACAGAGCTCGGTCCAAAGGCGCCCTCTTCACCTGTCGGCGGGGTTATCTGAGGCATTTTCTTGGAAGATTTCCTTTAGAGGTGATAGATTCCGACACACTGTTGGAAATAAATATTTACGGCGACACCTTTCCTTTGGAGGTTATGAGTTCCTATTATTTTCCTTTAGAGGTTACGACTTGTGGACTATAAACGGTAGCGTGACAAGTAAGGCGCGTTGGAATGGTGAGGGGTAGATGGGCAGAGAGTTACAGCAAGATGCCGAGCCCGGAGATGAAGCCTTTGGAGGTCAAGTCTTCTCATATGTAAGCAACTGTATCTCCAGGTTGGGATATCATTCCCATATTAAGGGTATTTTTTGAGTCATGGTTTACTACGTAGTTGCTCTCAACTATTCGTCATCAATCGAACCAAAGTCCAAACATCAAGCTGACATCAGATCGCTCAAGATTCCCTTTAGCGGTCGTTGGTGCAGTAGCCGGCTCCAACACCCACTGAAAACCACAGAATTATCCAATCCGCAGTGGTCGAGACGAGTACAAAAGCTGCAATAATCTCTCTACTATTCACCATTCCTCGTCTCAGTGTTCAACTTTAACCCAGGGCTACATGTACTTGTTACTTACCGAAAATCTATACTGTCTCTTTAGATCATCATGGCAACACACATTCATCCCTTCGATCCCCTACGGCCTGAAGAAATTAGCAGGGTATGTGTCCCAGCCAACTTTCCAATGCAAACCAACACTAACAAACATGGTGACAGGTCGCAGACATTGTACGGCCCGCATTCGCCGGCCAGGGTCTCAATTTCCGTGTAATCACTCTCAAAGAACCGCCTAAAGCTGAGATGATAGAATTTCTTGAGCGTGAGCATCGCAATGAACCGGGGAGAAAGAGGCCCTCGCGTTGCGCACGGGTCGAAGTGCTGGTGAAGCCTTATGCTGGCAAACACGAATTGCATGAACTTTTTGTCAATATCGATGAGAGCAATATCACAGGGCAAAAGCACCTTATCGGAAAGCATTCATATATTGATGCGGCATACATGAAAGAAGTAGAAGCCGCCTGTCTAGCTGATAAGGAAGTGCAGGAGGAGATTCGCAAGCTGGACCTCCCGCCGGGGTCAACAGCAATTGTTGAGCCTTGGGCATATGCAACAGATGGCGCAAATGATATGTCCGAGCGCATCACTATGGTAAGAAATCCATTATGACTTCATATGTCTACTGGATGCTAATGCGTTGCTTAACAAGTGCTGGTTTTACTGCCGTCATTTTGATCATCCGGATGTCAACTATTACGCTTATCCTCTAGACATATGTGCCGAGATATCAGAGCAACTTCAAGTTCTTCGAGTCTATCGCCTACCTGGAGCAAAAGATGAAAAGATTAATAATGAAGATTGCCCTTATGATCGCCGCAAGATACACGAAGCATCATCTAGCGAATATCATCCTGATCTACGACCCAACCCGCGATCAACGACCAAGCCCTACCAAGTGATACAGCCTGACGGCCCCTCGTTTCAAATCCAAGGCAATCTACTGAACTGGGAGAAATGGAGTTTTCGCGTCGGATTCAACTATCGAGAGGGTCTGACTCTTCATGATATACGATACGACGGCCGGAGTCTTTTCTATCGCCTCTCTCTGGCAGAGATGTTTGTTCCTTACGGCGACCCACGCGCTCCATATCCACGCAAGGCTGCTTTTGACCTTGGCAATGATGGTGCCGGCATAAACGCAAATAACTTACAGCTCGGCTGTGATTGTCTGGGTACCATTAAATATTTTGATGCTTGGCATAATACTCAAGCCGGAGAACCTATGAAGCTGCCCAATGTTGTTTGCTGTCACGAACAAGATGACGGAATCCTATGGAAGCACACCAACTTTCGTACCGGCAATGCGGTCGTCACTCGATCACGCATCCTCGTGTTGCAGACGATTATCACGGTGAGCAATTATGAATACATTTTTGCATTCCAATTCGCTCAAGACGCATCCATCCTCTATGAAGTTCGGGCAACTGGTATTCTTTCCACCGTACCGCATCACTTGGACCAGAAGGACAACCTTCCATATGGCACCGTGGTCGCGCCGGGCGTTTTGGCGCCTTATCATCAGCACCTATTCAGTCTTCGGATTGATCCGGCTGTCGATGGCCATCAAAACACATTGTCAATCGAAGAATCTCATCCTATGCCAATTGATGATCCGGCAATCGATAACCCCTTTGGAGTGGGTTATCGCACTGTGAATCAGTACGTGGAGAAGGAGGGTGGTTTCGATCTGGATATCAGCAAGGGTCGCGTCTTCAAGTTTATCAACGAAAACAAGATCAATCCAATCACGAAGACACCTGTCGGATTCAAGTTGCTTCCACAGCCAAGTCAGATGCTACTATCACATGCAAACTCATATCATGCAAAAAGATCTGAATTTGGCCAACATGCGGTCTGGGTCACTCATTATGAAGACGACGATCATTTCCCATCAGGCAGATATACAATGCAGTCTTCAGGCGGTGATGGTATTGCTTCAAGTATCCAGAAGCGAAATGCCCTGGGTACTTCTAAATCCGTTAGGAATGCAGACATTGTTGTTTGGCATACGTTTGGATCAACACACAATCCTCGAATCGAAGATTGGCCTGTCATGCCAAGTGAGAAAATGACGGTTGGTCTCAAGCCAGTCAATTTTTTCACAGGCAACCCGGGCTTAGACGTTCCTGTGTCAACACAAGAAAAGAATAAGAGCGTTTTATACACAAAGAATTCAGAGAAGAAAGTAGAGGTTTACTATAGTCTCAATTAGATGAAGACGCCAGCATATAGCAGATGATCTTGAAACTCATAGCGATTCACTCATATTTACTGCGGTGTTGCTACCACTAAAAGAGGTACCATTGCCCCCGGAGCCACCCAGACCTCCTTGTGTCCAGTAAGAGCGTAAAGTGCTCGGATGGCCCCTGAATGAGCTGTAAAGGAGATCACAGTATTTTTATCATTATTAAATATGTCGTCCAACAGTTGCCTGACTCGCACGACATGCTCGTCAAGAGTTTCTCGGTAGTCTGATTGCCAAAGCTCATCTTGCTCAGTAAAGCCTGACTCAATCTCAAACTCGTCATAATTGCTCTCTAACCAGGAGCGAGTGCTACGCCGATCGCATGTGTGTTTCCCTAGCCTCTCACGGAGGGCTTCCTTGATCATCGGTCTGAAAGATTGATCTGTTGGCCGCTCGAGGCCTGAGAAGGCAAGTCGAGTTGTCTCTAGGCAGCGAGTGAGGGGGCTTGTGTAGCACTTTACTGGCATCGGAACTTTCATCTCTCGGATATCACGTTCCAGCGTCGCTTTAATTTCGAGCGCTTGGGATTTACCCGTTTCCGTCAACTTTGCGTCGGCCCAAGTCATCTCATCGTCACCATCTAGCAGAGCCCATTTGGCCTGTGGTCTTAGTTAGCTCACATGGTCATATTGCACTGACGGATGCTTTTCTCACCTCCCAGTCCGCTCTGCCGACTTGCGCTTCTTTGACATTGTGGAAACCTTGGCCATGCCGAATCAAGAAGATTAACTTGTATCGGGCTTGGCTAACCGCTTCTTTATTCAGGTGATTGAGAAAGTGAATAAAACGTTCCCATTGCATCTGCTCATGCGCCGAATCTCCGTCTGTGTCATACCGACGATTGATCAGCCCAAGTCCAGGTAGAGTTGTCTGCCATAGTTTTAGTCACTCCATAAATAGCAATGAAGTGATTTCGACTCACTGCTCGGAATTGCGGCCCCTCGGGTTGCCCGTCATGTTCAAAGTACCCTGGTAAAGTCGAGTATTGCAGTGAATGGTTCGACATCTTTGATCTGTTTTCTCTTCCGTTCTCTCCGTTCCAACCTTTGGATGAATGTAAAGATATAACTATCGCAAGACCGAGGCAAAAAGTCGCTCTACAAATGTCAACTGCCGCCTGCTGAGCCTGGGCTGCGGTAATTCTCACAGGAATCGTGGGATGGGGAAAATCGAGAAATCAATGCACATTTGTGCAGCGACTGGCGAGTGACGTGTTTTTGTTTTGATAAGATTTCATTTACACTGCAAAATGAAGGAGAGATCCGACCCTTTATATCAGCCTGGACCTTGTCACGTGAGCCCACCGCACCTGCATCTTCTCCTGCTTCATCTAAGTTCTGTTTATCATCACAATCGGGATTTCTGTCTGTTGGAACAGAAAAATTAAAACCCAGAAGGCTATTGAGGCTTGTATTTCCACACTACCATAAGTTTTAATTTCTAGCAAATGCCCATTTTACCACGACCGACAGATAGTTCAAGCCACCATATCAATGGCTCCAAGTATCTACGAAGATCTGCCCCTCACTTCGCCAAGGTCGATTCGCATCCTCAAACTCGACGCTGTGTCTGCGCCTACATATCCAAGACAGGAAGTCGAGATCCAGCTCAGCCTTCGCGTTGTAAATCTAGATGATAACCCATGTTATAATGCACTTTCCTATACGTGGGGCGCTCCGAGCCGTGAAGCTGCAGCAAGAGGAATGGATAGCACTCCGATGTGTCGTGTTAACTGCAATGGAGAGTCGATTCTGGTAACGCAGAACCTCTTTGACTGTCTGCAGCAGCTCACTCATGGCAGCAGAAGCAATGACATGGAGTTCTGGATAGATGCTATCTGTATTCACCAGGGCAGTGAAGAGCAAAACCGGCAAGTAAATTTGATGGCGGACATATACCGGCAGGCGAAGAAAGTGACTATTTGGCTGGGCAAGGCAGACGAACATACCGACCCAGCATGCGTCTTCATAGAGAAGTTTGCGAGATCCCAGTAAGTCCGTTGCTTTTCCTAATTTCTCGCTAATGTAGTCTCCCTGTGATACTTTCCAATACTCATAGTTGCAGCTTCTGCACACGGAAGACGAGATGTAACACCCATGTCCGCAGGCTAACCTACCACATTATAGCAGGACTAGTAGAACGGACCATCAAGCCATGGTCGACGAGCTCAAACAGCACGCACAGTTGACGGTCTTAGCATCATTCTTTAGTAGAACTTGGTTTACCCGAGTATGGGTTGTGCAAGAGGTTGTCCTTTCTCAGACAGCCACTGTGATATGTGGTTCCTGTCTGTTCAACTGGGATGACATTACAGAAGTGTCCCATTACCTGGCCACAGCCGTCTCCAGGCAGGAATTTCATGCTGCTGGCCTTGAGCTACAGGAGTTGCAATACAAGAATCCCGCTAAAATGGCTGCCGTGAGGAGAGATCTCGTTAAGCTGGCGCGTGTGGAGAAACAACTCAAAAAAGAGAGCACCATACTCTTGCACAGCCTCATCAGGTTTCGCAACTGGGACTCTTTCAAGATGCATGACAAGGTCTACGCTCTTCTCGGGATCCATAAGGCTGCCTTGAAGCTGGAGGACGCCGATCCTGATTCTCCCCTGTATCCACGATACGAGCAAGATGTGCGCAGGGCGTACATTGGCATCGCAAGATATATCCTAGAGAATACGTCTGATCTCTTGCTCCTTGCGCATGTTGAGGGCGAGGACTTTCAGAGCATCCCTTGGTTGCCCAGTTGGGTTCCAGACTGGAGTGTCAAAGGCACCTTGGGCCTCGGAATCACTGGCTATGAGCGCTTTTGTGCTGCCGCCGGCACAGAAGCTTACACGAAGCCTAAAATTTCGCACGAAAATCTTCTTTTGACACTGAGAGCAGCTAAGCTTGACACTGTCATCAAGGTGGGGGAGACGAAAGAAGAGGTGGATAGAGGCATGCCATGTGTGCAATGGCTAGACATTTTAAATGAGACCGAAGACCTCTACCATACTAAAGAACAGCGGAAGGACGTCTTTTGGAGGTGCCTAATTACAAATACGGACAAGAACGGCAAATTCCCTTCATCTGATTTCAGAGAGGAGTTTTCGAGCTGGATTCGTGGCCGCACGGAAACACGGGACTCTGAGTGGATAGAAGGCGCTCGCAATTTTCACAGTTCTTATTCTCATTCACTGCATCTGCGCTTGTTTAGCACGGCAGAGGGTTTAATGGGGGTTGGATCGCAATCGATGAAAGCGGGCGACTCTGTGTGGATTGTGCCCGGCTCGAGGGTCCCCCTCCTGTTACGCCCGTCACCCTACAACGAAGGGCGATGGAGGCTTGTGGGCGGCGCATATGTTCATGGATTTATGCAAGGAGAGGCATCACAGCGAGGCCTATTATTTGAGACTATCTGCATAGAATGAACAGATACTACTATAGCTATTATTTCTTTAATACCTGCTACTATATCTACATTTCTTTACTACCTACTACTCTATCTACATTTCTTTATTATTTACTACCATATCTACATTTCTTAATATCTACTACTATATCTACATTTCTTTAATAACCGCGACTATGTCTACATTTTTTTAGTTACTGCTACTATAGTCTACTACCTCATATTTTTTCTATACAGCACGAGATAGTAAATGACAAAAATAGTGTTGGAGAAGCGCTTACAAAAGCACTTTTGAGTGAGCCTATTGGCTGTTTATACAAGCTGAATTTATGCCGGTATTTATTTTCCCGTCTCACCTTTTCTGACCTCCGCTTGATGCTGTCATTTATCATGTTGCACATGCCTAAAAACTCCATTCTGCTTTTCAGCCGCAGCAACCAACCCACTTTACCAACTCGTCTTGTCCAATTATTTCTTATCACTCACGCCTACTATATCACCCTGCAGCGGTGCAATCCTCCGCCATGCCTAGATAATTGGTCCTTGAAATGGCCTGATTTTTATAACAACTGCGATAGGTGGGGTTAAACGGCTTGGGTAGCAGCAATCCCCGCGAAATAGCCCAACATGCACGCTGTCGTGGCATTGTCGAGGCATCCTCCTGTCAAAGCGTAGCAGCCCAATTTATCGTATCTCAGACCCCTCCTTGTCGAGTCGATCGAGCCGATCTATACTTACTTCCCATATTCTCCCTTGGCGTCATCATAGGCGAATAGGCGACCTGCGATGAAGTTTGACCTTCGGAACTACCAAACTGTTTTCCTTCCTTGATACAATACAAACTTCAATGCCCCCATAAGCTTCAGTATGATTCGCTTGATCAACATTGAGACGTTGAAGCTGGAGACGTTCTCTGGCAAAAATATTCCCAAGTATACTATCCTATCCCACACCTGGGGCCCCGATTCAGAAGAACTCACTTTCGATGACCTCCAAAAAGGAATAACCGACAAGCCAGGTATTGGATCCATCAAGCTCAAGGGATGTTGTGATCAAGTGAAAAAGGACAACGCCAAAGAAGAAAAAGAAGAAAACAAAGTGCAATATGTCTGGATTGACACTTGCTGCATCGACAAATCAAGCTCGTCAGAACTGCAAGAGGCTATCAATGCCATGTTTGATTGGTATGCCGATGCTTCTGTCTGTTATGCCTATTTATGGGATGTCCCCGAAGACGACAAGCCACCATCTGATCGTGAATCCAAGTTTTTCACTAGTCGATGGTTCACAAGAGGTTGGACTCTACAAGAGCTTCTCGCACCAAAGGAAGTACGCTTCTACAACAAAGAATGGAAACCCATAGGCGACAAAATCACACTAAACCGTACTATTGAGGACATAACTGGCATCTCGTGGCTGGTTCTGAAAGGTATCGACAAAATACAGAACGCAAGCGTCGCACAGCGCATGTCATGGGCGGCGCGAAGAGAAACAACGCGACCTGAAGATCTCGCATATTGTCTGTTAGGCATCTTTGACATACATATGCCGATGCTATATCCAGAGGGCGGTAAAGATGCCTTCTTCCGGCTGCAGGATCTGATTATGAGAAAGACCGGGGATGATTCCATCCTAGCATGGGACCACAACGAGTCCCCCGACTACCCAAATCGGATTACTAGCGGGGAGATATTCGCAGTCAGCCCGGTATATTTTGCCAACTCTGGAAAGATTGTGGCCCGAAAGCCCGAGCGCATTTTCAGCGAAATCAATGTGCTTGGTGGTAGGCTTGGTATCAACTTGCCGCTCCATATTACTGAGTCTGGTGAATTGTTTGGATTGCTCAACTGTGGACCTAAATCGACCAAGGAGGGAATTCAATGTGTTGGAATCCCTCTAGCTAGAGCGTCCTCCGGGGCACCAAATGAGTATATCAGGCCAAAGGAGCGTTCTGCGACACTGCTCCCAGCACCAACAACTGATTCTTCACCTGAGTGGATCCAAATAAAAAAGGACGGCCAAAAGGATGCGACGATAGAGCAGCAATGCTGGCTATATGAGGATGTATCATTTACCAAAATTCACCTGGAGTTGACGGAGGTAGAGCCTTCGTCTTGGTGGGATAAGAAGAAAGGCATGATTTCTCGAATGGATGTTGGCGATGCTCAGCCTATTAATCGAATCTTGATGCGATGTCGCTATTCCAAAACAGAATCCCCAGATTTTCTCTTTATACTCGAATTGAACCAGCCGGGTTCCAATGCTAAGCACCTGTTTCATACTGCGATATGCCAAAGAGATGCTTCGCTGCGAGAGCTCGCGGAACATTTTCGACCAGAGCTACCAAACATCTCCGGATACGCTAGCAACGGGATATTCAATCTACACATTACACTAGACTCAGAGGATGGAGGAGACAGAATGTCTCTCACGCCCGGAGAAGCACCTGATTCTCATGATACTATTAATGCATCTTCGGAGACGGAGAAGCTAGCGGCTGTTTCTCAATTCACAAAATTGTTGAAGTCTAGGAAGCTAGAGAAAACGAAAGAAGAAAGGCTCAGAATTGACACAGAAGCCCGCCAGCGGCGTTTGCAGTTCGTCAAGGACCAGCGACAGGCGGTCGACGACGAAATAAAAAAGCTTGAGGCCAGAAGGGCGATGCTGATTGAGGAAGAACAAGACAAGGCTCGCGAGATGCACGATCTAGCAGAGAATCAGACACAAGCCAGAAAGCGCCGGGACAACTTGTTCGAAGAGCTGGAACTTGCACATCAACGGCTGAGAAGTGTCCAGCCTATCGAGTATTCTGAAGTGGACTTGAATGGCTTTGACGTGGACGAAAATGATTCCGATGCACAGAGAATGGACGACGATGTGGGGAGGATGTTGTTCCGAGAAGCTATCAAGAATGGAGATGTTGAAGTGATGAAGATTCTTGTTGCAGGGTCTGCCGAAGAGGACGCGGTAAGCACTTATGGCTGGCTGGTGCTGATTTCGGCGTCCATCAGAGGAGATGCCGACACGGTTAGGGGACTCCTCGCAACCAACAAAGTTGATCCCGACTCCAGAGACAAAAGAGCTGGCCGGACAGCTCTCAGTTGGGCAACTGAGAATGGTCACACTGAAGTCGTGCAGCTGCTTCTCGATACGAACAAGGTCAATGTCAACTCAGTGAACAGTGACGGAAGCACGCCGTTACATTATGCTTCATTGAGACAGCATGAAGATATTGTCAAAGTGCTTCTTAATACGAGGGGCATAGACGTCAACTTGCAAGATGTTTATGGATATTCGCCGCTGCATTTATCTGTAAGACGTGGATATGAAGCTATCGTACAGCTACTTCTCAGAAAGATTGGGGTGGATGTAAACCTACGAGATGGTTACAAATCCACTCCACTACATTATGCAGCATCAGCCGGATATGAAGCTATTGTACAGCTCTTTATCGAAAGACACGATTTGGATGTCAATGCCAAAGATGACCATAAAAACACTCCGCTACATTTGGCCGCATCAGAGGGACATGAGGCAGTGGCGCATCTACTTCTGCAGAGAAATGAGACTGATGTCAATGCAAGAAATGACAAAGGTAACACTGCACTACATTTCGCTGTATTCAAAGGATACGAAGTTATTACACGCTTCATCCTCGAAGACATTGATGCCGATGTTAATGCAAGAAACAACGAGGGAAGAACACCGTTGCATTCAGCTACAAGACAGAATCAGCGTTCTATTGTGAAGCTGCTCATTGACGCGAATCCTATGGACCTCAACTCACAGGACCGTGGAGCGTGCACGCCGTTACATTATGCCTCGGCTGGGGGGTTTGCAGACTCTGTACGATTGCTTCTCAACACAAACAGGGTGGATGTTAACGCGCGAGATGCTGATGGAGCCACGCCGTTGCTTTTGGCTTCAGAAAGAGGCCATACGTCTGTCGTGAAGTCCCTTGTTGACAGGGACGACATAGATCTTAACGCACAGGACGTGACTGGCAAGACGCCATTACAATGTGCATCTGATGGAGACTGGGGTGATGCAAGACAACTGCTGCTTAATCGAGGCGCGTTCAACGTTTATCAACGGACGCTTCAGGGTCATACCGACAGTATCGAGGGAGTGGCCTTTTCACACGATTCAACGCTTATAGCATCAGGGTCATCGGATTTCACGGTCAAAATCTGGGATAGGATCACAGGAAGATGCCAAAAAACACTCGAGGGTCATAATGGCATTGTCAATGCGGTGGCCTTTTCGCACGATTCAACGCTTATTGCGTCGGCATCGGATGATTCTACTATCAGGATCTGGAATACCACAACAGGACAATGCCAACAATTGTTACGTGGCCCTAGATCGGACATCACCATCGAGGCAGTGGCATTCTCACATGACTCAAAGCTCATAATATCAGGGTCGAGTGATAACACCCTCAAGATGTGGGATGCAACGACAGGCAGGATCCTGAAATCGCTTACGGGTCATAATGCTACCATCTACGCAGTAGCCTTTTCACACAACGACGACTTAATGATATCCGGATCAGGAGATGGTGTCGTTATACTTTGGAATCTCGTTCAGGGAACCAGCAACATATTAGAGACTCATACTAGACACATTAATTCAGTCGCCTTTTCCGAGAACTCAATATGTTTCTACACAGCGTCAGCAGATGGTACTGTTAGAAGCTGGAGTTCTATAAATGGCGAGTGCCACCAAATATTACGCGGTCATAGGGGTCCTGTTTCCTCGGTGGCCATTTCACCCGCTTCGCCCACTTCACCTACCTTTATAGCATCGGGGTCGCTTGACGAAACAGTCAAGATTTGGGAAGCCGATACAGGGATATGCAGACAGACGTTTGTTAGCAAAGGTGCTGGGGTGCGTGCAATAGCCTTCTCTCATGACGCGAATTTCGTCGTATCTGGCTTGAGTGACGGCACTATCAAGATTTGGGATATGTGGTTGGCGTTTTACGCTTCTACTATGAATCCCCGGCGTGATGAAGAGCAGGGCGAGGAAACGCGTTTGGATATGGGGGTCCAAGGTAAGGATCAGATTCAGGAATTAAGAATCCTATTTTGACATGGCTAACGAGAGACACCAGGTCGGACGCCCATTAGGTCCCCGATGGACGGCGACAGTGGTTTAGGGGATGACGAAGGTCCCATGGCCTTTGGTAACGACAGGTCCCCCCGTTACACCAACAGTGCTTCCAGGAACAATGTAAACAGAATGTTGTCCAGTTACATGCGTGAGAGGAACATGTCTCCCAGCAACGACACGGGTCTTAGGAACGTGCCTCAGAGGAACATGTCTCCTATGAACAACATGGAGCCCCCAAACCACTTACTGCATGTGAATGGCATGGTTCCTGGAAATGGAATGCTGCCTGACATGTACACAAACGACATACCTCCTGTGAACATGGCGTACATGAACAACATGACCCCTAGGAGTATGACCCCCATGGACAGTGTGCCTCTCATGACCAGCGCGTCTGGCATGAACCAGAGAATGCACAGCAATTGGATACAGAACAAGATGGCACGGAGGGCCCAGGGCAGCCCAGGTCCAGAAATGCGAAATTGGGAGAGCTAAGTACATAGGATTGATTATAGTTGTGAGAAACTCATTCCACTTAATTTGCAATTCTTCAAAGACCAGCGACAGACGGTTGACGACGAAATAAAACAGCTTGAGGCTAGAAGGGCGATGTTGATTGAGGAAAGATAAGACTCGCGGGATGAACGATCCAGCAGGGGGGCGGACACAAGCCAGAAAGACCCAAAATGATTTGTTCAAAGAGCTAGAAGTTGCACATCAACGGCTGAGAAGTGTCCTATGCGCAAAAGGGATTCTATCGCCTAGTAGATATTCACTTCCTAGCTACATGTATTATCAATTACCTAGCAGTCGCTTGGGTGTTAGTTACCGCAGGCCTAAGTCACCCAAATTATATAAAAGTTCCGTCAGATCGGTCCGAATGTAATTGTTATACATTTTAGTAAAATTAAGCCAATTCTTCCTCCTGCAGAAATTCAATTATAAGCTACCCAAATTATGTAAAAATCCCGTGGGATCAGTCTGATTAGAATTAATCCTTGTTCAATTAATTATCCTATCTTAAAGAAAATACTTGTGGCTTCACAATCGACACTACAGGCATTGTATGCAGGGGTTGTGCTTGGCCTAGTCAAGTAAATTTATCAACATCACGACGAATATATATAGCAACCAAATCTTCTATTCAATTTAATACATCGCTCATTCATTTTCAATACATCTTTCATATACTCCAGCAAAATTCAATCTTGCTACGGCTTGAAAATGCGATTTTCAGTCACCTCTATCATTCTTGGTGCCGCTGCTGTAGCCGGTCAGTTGGGGCAAGTCTCTGCTTCTCCCACTGAAAACTGGGGCATTATGTGCACGGATGTAAACCTCGGGGGAACTTGCAGCGGGTTTAAGTCTCCTTCCAACGACTGTGGTAAGTCGTTGAAGCTAGAGTCTGTTTATTGCAGCTATTGTACTAATATTAAGATAAATAGTAAGCTTCAGCGGAAGCAACGCCTGGTGGAACGACAAAATTAGTTCAATCCAGATATGGGCCCCCAACTTTCAATGTGAATTTTACACGTAAGCAAACACAATGTATTTTCAATCTAATAACGAGTAACTAACCGCCGTTTATTCCTTATATAGCGATCTTAACTGTAAAGGCTCAATGCAGCCGTTTAACGGTAACGTTTATACGTATAATACTGTTTATTATAACGACCAGTTTAGCTCATTCTTTTGCTATTAAATATTTGTCACGACCCAGCCTTTATGGTTTCAACAATAGGCCTACAGAGTAGGCAGACGTCGGATCAACACTGGATGAATCGTCCAATCAGGGAAAAGTCGTATGCAGTCGACACGACTTAACACGACTACATCTAGGCCAACTAGATATATAAGTCTCATTCTCTACACTCGTTAGATAGCTTAGATAGCCAGTTGTTATCACAGTACAGCGTTCACAATACAATCAGATTGGAATACAGCGATCCCTCTTATTAATATTACTAGCAGGTGACAAGACTGCCCGTCTACCGACCTGACCGCCCGCCGCCTAATATATTCACTGTAAACGACGTACCTCCTGTAAACAGGGTGTCTATAAATAACATAGTCCCTAGAAGTGTAACCCACATGACGGATATACCTCTTATAAAGAACCATAGACCAGACTTTCCAGAATAATGTAATACAGAGTAGGATAGTACGGAGCGCCTAGACCAGCTATAGACCAGGGATACAAAATTGGTAATAATAATAGATAACGACTGAGTACATAGTGTTCAGGATAGTTGTAAGAATCTCATTCCGCTTAAATAAGATATGGGAATGGGTGACCAACTCTTGGTTACGCGAATTCTATGGTATCAGAGTTCATAGTGAGATATATACAACTTATCTACTACTGGTGCTATCTCAGAATTAGTCAATAGCACACGAGCGTCATCCCGAATAGACTCTTCTTCCTTACAGCATAGCTGAAGATATTACGTAGGGCCAATACCAATTCAGAACTCAATCAACTCCAAATCACCGATAAGTAGAGTTTATAATTTTTCACGTAATTGATGAAATTCTTCTCTCATAAGCAAAGTAGTCGCTACATATATCCTATGCTTGCTAAGCAGTTATTAATTGAGCGGCCGAGTAGAGATTTCCCTTCTTCAGGTGATCTTTGCCGGTTGAAACTGTGTAAATATCACTGATACTATATCTCTGGGCGTTAAGTCAATGGTAAAAGTCTGCTGCTCATCAGCCCGTGTTACCTGGCTCTTTCCACTATTTAATGCGTTAAATAATTGTAGAGAACTTAAATTTATATGTTCAGTTAGCTCGATGGATGAATTCGAGTTTTTGATGATCCGCTTCTTATTGCTATGTATGCAGGCATTTTCTACGCGCTTTGGGCTTTCAGGTCTTCAATGCCTTTGAGGACCGCTTTCTGTTTCCCATCGTAATTGACTTTTCTCATCCACTCCTCCAAGCTCTTAATGCGCCCAGGGTAGATTCTGTCCAAAAGTGCCATGTCTCTAGTCGCACCTTTGCCCTCGCTCCAGTATCGCCACCATGCAGTGAAATTCTCCCTCCAAGTCATTACCGACTTGTCACGAACCGCATTCGGACCAGCAGCCCAGTTGGCGGGTGCGTTGGGGTAAGGTTCGGCCATTTGTAAATATTCTTCGAGCGGCAGACGCTGGTGGATAGCCTTCTTGCCTGTGACTCTAGTAAATGTCTCTGCAATATCCACCATGCTGACTTGGTCGGTAGCGACTTCAAGATCGAGTCCAGCTGATTCGTTTGGGTTGTCAAAGATCCAGAGGTTATAAAAACCAACATCTTCAAGTGCGATGAGGGGAATTTTTCCGTCGCCTGGTAAAGATTAGAAGGCAGAACCTCGAAAGAAAAGAAGGGTGGATCAGTTAACGTACTGGCAGGAGTAGCCCAAACAAATGATCCGTCATCCTGCTCCTTTGGCACGTACATGCCGTCCCAGAGCATATCCATATATGGACCAGTCGTGAAGAGCGTAGTCTTCATGGTTTCTTGCCCATGACTCAGAATCAAGTCGCCGATACGGCCTTTTGCATCATTGTGCCCCCAATGGTATTTTTCATCCCATCCTGCTTTTTTAACTGCGTAGTCCGAGTTTGCCCAGATATAATGTTTGAGACCCTCGTGCCGCGCAATTTCATAAGCTCTAATGCCGTAAAAGACTTCGTTTTTCTCGCCAAGTGTGAATCCATCCAGGTTAACCCATGCACCATATGCACCATTGAAGGCGCCATGGAGATCATCCAGGTCGTCTTGGTTACCTTCAAAGAGTGTAACATTTGGAAGAGCAGCTAGCTGTAGGGCTCGAGTCGAGTTGCGGTTTCGAGTGAGGACTCTCACGCTGTAACGATTACTCTCAGCGAGCGCTGATGCAGTGCCGTTGTTAGCCTAGAATGAAAATTAAAAAGAATTTTGACTAACCTTTGACAACTGGGATGCCCTGAGCACCAGTTCCACCAATAACCAAGATCAGCTTCAAGTCGGCCATTGTAGCAGCTGAAATCTAGGTTGTATTCTAGATAAATGTGTATTTCGCTGTAGATTTATCCAACCTAGGAGCAATTTGTGTCGACGCCAGCTGAATGGATGTAATTAAATCCTTCAAGAAGATGAATATATACCGTAACGGCTTTTTAAACACAGAGTCACTTGTTTTATAAAACATTGTTATATTTCCGATCAGTGGTCATTGAAACAATGATTAGTGATCTTGTTTCAACTTACAAGCAGCATACCATAAAATGATTATTAATTCGCCACCTCGGCGACTCGCGATTACTGATCGCATCACCGCCAATGTTCAATTATTCAGGCATCTCTTGTCTGAATGACTAAAATTGGCGATCGTTGTGTTTTTATAGAAATTAATATATATGTCCGTGATTGGTTGTTAATAAAGGACACAACTCTGAACTGGGGACACGGAGGAAAGAATCTCCATGATTCGGTGCGCTTAGGCAATTGACATTACTGTAAGTCTTCAATTGGGTAACATGAACTCATTGATGGCCACAATAACCTTGTTTATTGCGGAAAAGCTCGATAGCCTTACCAAATTCGTTATCCATAGCATTTCCAATCTTCCGCCAAAGTAGCTTCATCTCCAAAAATGCATTTTAATAAAGCTACTTTAGTACATTTACTCGACATCATATATTCAATAGTTACCGAAACATTTACGAGGCTTAATCACTGACTGAGCATTTACACTTTGCTATCATAGCAGTCTTGACCAGATTGGTAATGCAGATTTATTCAAATACATCTTCTTTTGTTTTAAGCCTTGTGCCTTTCCCCCTTACCTCCCAATTACATAGTAGGGAGCCAATGTCTTCACAGTATATGATTCAACTTAAGGGTTTATGACAACGATTTTCCCTTCTGCAGCGCTTTTTGCTGTTTCAAGTGCCTTAGCATAGCCTTAAAGAGGATAAGATGCCAAAACTCCAAGGCCACCCTCTACATTAAGCTTCAAAATACCCAATTCAACCAACTTTAAAAGCCCTCTGACATCTTTATCCTCATACATGAATGAACCACGCAAAGTAATGTTATTGAACATCAAAAAAAGGTATGGGACCGGCAGCGTGGTGTCTCCTCGGCCACCAATGAGACATACACGGCCTCCTTTTCGGACAGATAGGATGCAAGATGCAAGGTAAGAGGTTCCAGTAGCGGCCGCCGGTCCGACATCAACAAAAGCATCGATAGGCCCCAGAGCTTGGATGGCGCTGGCATCCTCCTGCTCGCCTTTCAGCTGAACTGTTTGGATCCCTGGGAATCGTTCTTTGAGTGCGCCCAAGCTTTCGGTATTACGACCGCCAGCAATGACGTTGAGGCCAAAGGCTCTTGCGATGGCAATAGCGCCATTGCTAAAAATGCCGGTCGCAGGGCATATCAAAACTGTCTCTCCTGCCTTAACATCAATCCTCCTAAGACCTGCGTACAAAACAGAGAGATAACCCAGATGCAATAGGCCCCGAGTCTGTAACCCCAACTTGCCAATGAGCTTGTCCTGGTTCAGGGCCCAGGTATTCTCTAATGGAGCTCGGACATATTCGGCCCAGCTTCCGTCACGCCAGTTATTCTTGACAAACTGTTTTGTGCGCGGATCGAAGCCATCGAAGCCGCCCCAAACCACAGCTATGTTAGGATCGTCGCGGGCTCGCAAGTTGGGTTCAACAAGCACAAGCTGGCCTAGACTAAATGCCGTGGTATCTGGCCCAGTGGCTGCAACGCGGCCAACGGCAGCACCACCAAAAACCACAGGATAAGGCAATGTCATACCAGCGGCGGCGTTGGCTCCGTCAAAGAAGGCGGGCGTAGTCTTGTACAAAAGCACGTCGATTACGCGGACGACGATGCTGCCAGGTCCTGGTTGCGGGACGGCAATGGTTTCAATGGCGCCGTCACCGGGGCCTTTGACAACGAGCGCCCGCATTGATGTAGGTAAGTCTGCCATTGTGTCTTTGCCTTTTTATTATGGCTTTTTTTCGACAAGTAAAGAAGAACTCAGTTGATTGAATGGCTTGTCAAAGCAACTCATGATTCAATGCTGAGATATTCATTGTGTATATATACTCTATCTATCTTGTGAGCCGTGTTGTTGCTCAATAATACAACAGTTCATCATCAGGATTTAGGAATGTAGGTAAATAAGTCTTTACCCAACTTGGAAACCGCAAGTCTTGGCAAAATACCGCCTCATAAGCTACTTACTAATAAGAGTTTCCGTCCAGCTCATCTTGCCCCATAATATAGACTATCTGGCATCTCATTTGGATATGTCGGACCAGGTCAGACAAGGCAATATGCGATTTGAGAGCAGTTAAACTAATTAGAATTTAGCTCTCTACTACCACTTGTGCCATGAAAAAGCCCCTCCTTCTATTAAACGCTGACAAATGTTGCCGGTGGCCTCTCTTAAATGTGGCAGGGCTGCCCACCGAGATTCCTTCAACAATGCCAAGACTCATTGTTTCCAGATTAGGAGCAATTGTTAAGATCCGATAATGTCGTTTCCAAACATGAAGCCGATTGCCACAACACCATTTATAATTGTAGCCAATCCTGAGGCGGAAGGGCTTTCTTCAGAACAGCGGACTGTAGTTCACTCTTACGCTGCCCGTACAGCCCATGCCAGGGTGAGGATTGCTAGAGTCAAAGCATACCAATTACTCAAAGCTACTGAATTCCAGCAAGACCAACCACGACACCCTCAGGAAGATGAACGAAGCATAAAGAAAACACCATCAAGACCAGATGTGGGGCTAGACTCAGAGATGCCGGCTGTACTTATGTCGAACAGCGGTCCCGGCGGTTTAGGTTCAGGGACGGGAGACCCTTTTGTGAGCTTCGTAAGGCCCTTGACGAGTATGGATCAGTTTTTGCTGGATCAATGTGAGTGGAGTTAGGCCGGATCATTCACCCATGGGCGGCAAACCAACGAATTGACAATGGCAGATGTGACAACCGTCTCCCCATATCTACTAGAGCACTGTGCCAGGTTTAAATTCCCTGGATCGCCATTTGTGAATAGCATGATCGAAGAATGGATACGACTCAGCCTTAGTGACATAGGGTTTCTAAGTGGTATCTTGCTTATTGCGTCTCGATACCTCTCCATATTCCACCAGCCATATCACCCACACCAGAATCAGATGTATACCGAACATGCTACGCGGTACAAGCTAGTCTGTTTGCAGACTTTGAACGAGGCCATCTCTTTCAACACGGGACAGGGGACATTTAGCGACTCAGTTATAGCCGAGACGATGGTATTGGCATTGGATGAAGTGAGAATCTGGCTTGAGGTGTTTCCAAGGTCATACATTTTTCAGAGCTAACTATAGGGCTTTAATTCTAGATCTCGCTGGGTGACTTGGAGACGTCTAGGCGACACATGCAGGGGGCTATCAAGATGGTAGAGCTTAACGGTGGCCCGCAAACTTTGGGCTTAAATGGGTTTCTTCAGATGGTGTTAAACAAATTTACTAGCCAAGTAGGCCTGTCGAATCGGTTTTTCGCGCCTGCGAATGCAAATATCGGATCCAATGATTAGCTTTAGGAGTGCGCATCTTTAGCTTTTGGGGCGGAACAGAAAAAGAAAACTTGTTAGCCTTGGGTGAAGTCAATTTTAAGAATATTGTACGCTGAAATTCGTGCAGCATTCAGGCCACTCATTCTGTTTTACACACCGCCAATAGTACATCTGATTATGTCTTCCAGTCCAGTCAAAAGCCAACAAATCTAAATATGGAAGCATGTCTTGCTTAGTCTCCCCAGGTCTGAAGCCTCTCGGGTAGTAGACTTACAAAACTACCCGCAAATTCTGTAGGATCCTGTGGCAGTTGATGCCTCGCACAAATACTCAAGATCAACAGGCCCAAATGAACAAGTCTTGCCGACCATCTCCCAGTTGATTTTGCCCCTTTTGCAAGACGCCTTTTGCTTTAAAAACCAGATTCGTTTTTGGAAGCCGTAATGAGCGCTCAAGAGGACCTTGGGGATCGAAACCAAGTACTCTCCGTTGCTTGGGCAGATAATCAGCTGACGTCCAACCAAACCATCCGATATCTGCAGCCAAGCCGGAGCCCATTGTTCATCTGGTGTTTCCGGGAGCCACGCTACTAGGCCATCTAGGAGGTACAGTATCACAACCAGGTCTTCTACATCCTCAGATGCAAGGCTGTCAACGCTCTTGCAATCAAGACTCAAAAGTCGCTCGATGCTCAATCCGTAGTCCTCCTCGTATAGTCCTTCATCTTTTTGCTTCCAACTCTGAAGGAGCCATTGTATCCCACACTCACGCATGCAAGCAAGAAGCTCTGTATAAAAACATCTTCGAGCAGAGGCGTCATTATGTGTACTCGGCCAGACTTCTTCCAAGAACACAGATCCCTTATCAGGAAACTCATCGGTCAAGTCTATGCACTTTTGGATAATTCGCTCAGCCCAGGTCTGATGGGCGGGGGTCGCCCGCTTGAGGGTTTGCGATGAGCCAATTTCGATCAAGTCCAGTTCGATAGCTTCGTCGTTGAAGACGGGGGTTTCGGGGAGGCGCAGGTGCCTAGATCTTGTAAAATAAGACTCAATGATATCGCCTCGGCCGGGCCAGCGCATCCAGGTGACCTGCTGCAGCCTCTTGCCACATAGAGAAAGTGCGGTGGGATCCCCGGCAGAAAGGGCAACATGGTAGAAGATATAACAGCACTGGTCCCTGTTCATCGAAAGCGGCCCCTTGAAGAACAAGCCACATTGAAGAACGTTTAGACAGATGCACAGCTTGTCTGTAATAACACTAGCGTCGTAGTCAAATATCCGACGAAAGACGCGCATATAACTTGGAATGAAGCGGTTATCAGCGCCGGCAGTGGTCGTCAACCAATGGGTATTAAATCTTTGGGTTGCAAAGACGTAGAATCTCGACAGCGGTAATGCGTAAGTATTTTCTGATGCTGCGAATTCTTTAGCATCAATGAAGCTAGTAATCCCTTTTGCCAAGATTGCAAGGTCATAGAGAAACTCTGAAGTCATCTTAACGACGACAGGAGCTCCATCTTGCATAGTACTTGATCTGATAAGAAACAACTGGTTGTTGCTCATGAGGAGCTCATGTCCGCACCATGCGCGGGTAAACCATCTTGCAGAGAAGATCTTCCACAGCGCAGTCGTGAGTTGTCGGGCTACAACCAAGTTGTCCCTGTAGAAAAAATAGTCTCCTCGGTTAAATGTTTCCTCAAGGATTCTTAGCGCTGCTGTATCAACCGCGTCAAGAAGAATATCCTCGAGTACTACGCCTACAAGTCTCGAACGTCGGTAGATGACGTCCATGGAGCCAATGGCTAGCACCTTCTCGTGTGGGTCGGATTGGTTGATGCAGAGCTGGTCGATCCATATCCCTTCATCCTGCGAGACCCGCTCGTCCATCAGAGCTTCATAAAGAATAGGCGAGATGGGAATCTGAGAGGATGAATTTCCAATGTCTTCTTTCGATGCCCACTCCTGGTTATGCCAGCAATAACTCAGTGCAATGAATGAATTCGTGGCACTTTCCAAGTCGGCTGGGGCGGTAACTCGTTTGATGAGACGAAATGGCGACTGGGCTACGGCCGTGGCCTTGCGTCCGAAAAGGGACGAAACCGCCTCATTATGGATGCCTTTGATGATGCTATCCGCCTTGTCGACTACAGACTCGGAAATCGTTGCTGAATCCGCAAGCAATTGTTCCTTTACACTCGTTGGCAGCGTGATGACAGCATCCTCCCCAGTGTTGCGCGTCTTGGTTTGAACAGGACTGATCCTGCACCAGCTAGTCTGGCCCTTATAGATGGCGCGAAGTTTTGTGTTGCTGGGCATTTCATCGAGAGAAATGGAAGGCTAAATAATTAAGGAGCTGTGGCCTAGTTGATCCTCGTAAATCACGAGACTGCTCGAGAGGCAGGTTAATATGCGGAGGGGTATTTCCTTGGGATTCGCAAGACGAGGCTACGGATGATTGATGATCACGTGATTCTTCCTTCGTGTCGTCGCCAAGCAGCGAGAGAATATTATAAGTTAAGACGTCGAGATTAGAATATAGTAGTAATGCTTTATATAAGTAATGCATAGGGTGCGGGATATGTCAAGCATGAGTCGCAGGAAGTAGAAACTCTAAGCAATGGCGATCCTCTCTTTAGCTTCTCTGTGAGAAACGCCACATGACTTGATAGTGCAACTATAAAAGCTGCCTATGATACTCATATAATAATCCCACCTTCTCTAAACTCTTCAGAATACCTGACAACATTAAATCCATAGTCATCTGCAATATGGCAAACAACCTTACCTAGCCATTGCGCCTCCAGGGACTCGGAGCTAATGCTGCGTTGCGCAACTTGAAGAGGGAACATGACATGGAGGGCACCGCTTTTCCCAGGATGGCTCAGAAACTGGGAGTAAACCAATTTGCAAATCTCTCCAACGACCTCTTCTGCTGACCCATTTCCGGGGTCTAAGAAAATTGATGGCTGGGGCCAACTAGAGTTAACCTCATCAAATGGAGATGTCAGACCGACGTAGTCTGGAAGCTGCTTCCAGAGCTGTTGCAGAAGAATTAAGAGAGCATTATACATGCAAAGTTCTGTAACTCGAACAGGTTCGGAGAAGAAGATTGCTGTGGGGAAGGGGTACGAGTCCAGATAAGCGACCCCCAACTGCTTTAAAATGTCCCATCCAACATTAAAATAAGTATTCGAGTGGTCCTCTTCCCATTTTATCCTCCAACTAATAAGTCTTCCGACGAGTGCCTTGAGTTGGAAGCCAAGGATTATGTAGGATACTGAGAGTTCTTCTGTTGCACTCGTACAGGCTTTCAATGCTTTCATATCTTCCACTACACCAGGCAAGTGGGAGAATATGTCAAGAAGGCAATCCATTGTTGTCTTGGAAGTAGGTTCATTTGCCCATGGCACCACTTTCCAAGCATCTTCTTCAAGAAAACAGCGTTGGTTCCGAACGAGATATGCAAGAATCTATGCTTTATCAGTTTAACATGCAAATGGTGGCAATGTGGTATCTACTGACAATAGAAGAGCGCGTAGTAAGGAACAAGCCTTTATCGTTGCCATTTTGATGATTCTTAGCCCCTCGAAACTTGATCTGCGACGGAACAATTCCCAGTCAGATTTGCAGAGCCAAAGTCTCCATTTAATGTCTTACAAGGTGTCCAATTCCCAGAAAATGGCTTAGCCATCCGTTCATATCACTGAAGGAGATCATCTCATATAGTGCTAGCAATATAGTAGTCACTAAAGTATCGGTATGCCGTACTCGCTCGGGGTCAATCAATTCTTTCCGAAGCTCACGAAGGACGTGGGTATATAACTTGGCGCCCCGTCCGACTGCGGATGATTGGCAGTGAGTCTTTCCAAAATACACAGCAGCACAAGCTCGAATGGCAAGGTCTGGGATGCGGTTGTGATTGGTCGCCCGAATCGAGGCAATTAGCCAGGGAGACACACTGGATTTGCTCGTTGAAATCCCGACTTGAGTGGCTGTGAAGAGACTTTTTATAAGGTAGTTCAGAAACAACCCGTCCTCATCCACGTTGAGATGATTGGGGCCTGGGGGTGTCGAAATCTTTGTCATGACATTATTGAGTTTCTTGTCATCCTCCCGAATCTCGACAAAGGAGAGGCCGTCTATGAAGACAGGGAAAGCATTGAGACCCTCGCATGGTAAGTTTAGACGAACGCAGCGGCGACAGTTAGGCTGAGTTTCGTCTGGATTTGTTAGTATGAATTGCCTTGCAGACCGAGATCATCCTTCGCAAGTTCTCGAGATGATACTCCTTACCACATTTCACCCGGGCCCGACGACAAGTCTTGCAGCCGCGACTTCTACCGCCGACGCCAACCATGCTTCATATTGCGGTGCCTCCGTGGCCCAAAGCTCTCTATCTTTCTAAGAATTTTATACTGTAGAAACATAAATGCTTCCAGAACTGCAAAAAAAAAAAAAAAAAAAAAAAAAAAACGATTGAGGAAGATTGAGAATTTGATATGATTGCGAGCCGCGGCAGTAGTGATGCGCCTCTTACTAAACCCACGTCGCGGAATGAGCCAAATTGGGTTAAAGGCTGCTGCGATGAGCATGCCTCTTACATGTATTCAGCATTTCGCTAAATTAGCCTAGATATTCATACGAGATGCTAACCAGATTTGTACGTTTGGTTCAATTTCTTACTGCTAGGTGTTTCTTTTGGGAAGCTATTGAATCTATTACACATCATCAACAGGCACCTTTCTATACCAACAATAAATATTCATATGTATGGTAGACTAGGAGGGTGGCTAAGCAGCTGCCCATGCGATCCACGTGGCTAGCTGCTAAGCTACAGTCGTGAAATGCACCGCTTTGAGTTCGTCATGAATTAGTGATAATGCGCAGATGGCTCATGCAATCATCTCACTGTTTTTCTCTAAGAAATTGACTTCGGCTTTGTGTTGCATACCAACTATATTTCTCAAAGTATATGTTATAAATGGAACAATATAAGAAGGAAAATTGATATAGAGGGGGAACGATAGTGCGGAAGACACCATGATACAGGCATAGAATAAGATGAGAATAAACAAAAGAAATGACCTCTTGCCAGCGACACGTTTCTATGTCGTGTATTGGGGGGATTCAATTCCTTCGTATTCAGGTGCAGTATCTTTAGCCTTGCTGAGAGAGTTGATGATTCCACAGATTGTGTAAAGAAGGACAACACCAAATTCTGGCACGAGGCCTAGCGCCAAGTATATGCGCCAGTCACCAGTGACAGGGTTAAACTTTGCGGTATGTCCGGTAGAAGAGCTAGTATCCAGATTTATTGCATTTAGCCCCGAGTAAACAATTCGTATGCATAACAAAGGCATCGCCAGAGTTACTGATACAATCAGCTATCAGGTCAAGTCAGTTTACATTTCTTAACATAATCCGACGGTGTAATTTATACGTACCCTCTTCGCAGAACGTTGAACCTGATAAATGTTTGCCATGTATATAAAGCATGCAAAGGCCATGAGTACCCAAGTAAGTGCAAACACGCCAGATGCGGCCTGGAGTTCCCGCGCGCCATCATCCAGACTATTTTGTGACGTTTTTGTTCGACTGATACCGCCAGAAACGCTGAGGATGAGGCCGAAGATGATGAGCAAATGAAGCGGTTTCAATGCCGTTGCAATGTGGCGTGTGAACGATCGAGACTTGTTCAATCTAGTCATGTTTAGATTTGTTCCAAGCTTTATGAGATAGGCTAGTACATACCCGACATTCAAGAAACTCAATGAAGCGTTGAGGAGAGGCGAGAGTGCGACCGTGTTCAAAATAGCCGCCGTCGTTGTTAGATTCTGGTCTTTGCCATTTTCAATTTCCATTGTCATGATGGATCCCGCTATCTTAACTGCAAGAGTGTTTCTGGTTAGGTAAAAGTTTCCACAATAAGAACATGCAATAGACGGAAAACGTACTGATGGTAAATATAGTGAGATAGATCCATCCAGCGTCCCTTCCGAAGCCATGCCGAATGTTATTGTAAATGCAAAAGAGGCCGATGGGAATGTAGACAATCACTTCCACCAGTGCAAGTTTTCCGTGGCTATCGAGGGTCATATCTTGACAGGCAGACAAGATCCAAGCCGGCTAGGATATACGTTGAGTAGAGGATGTTGGCTTTGGAAGTTGGGTTTGGATGTTGATGTTGGATGTTGAAGGTGGAAACTCAAAGAGTATAAGTACTCATCAGAAGCCACAATTAAATAGATGCAGAGATACATGAGGAAAAACGAATGGGAGGCAGGCAACGTTGGAGGCCAAGGTGATCCCATATCGCACAATCCTCCCGATGTGGCTAGGCTTGGGGCGAAGCTTGTCCTAATGAATACGTGTAAGCTGCTATAATTCAGGGGGATATCGAGGCTGAATCGCTGAATCCTCTTCTTTCAGCCAGTCTACCCTGGATTTATTCATTTAAAATAGATGGTATGAGTGATTTGGCTTTAAAGACTGTGCTTAACTCCAGTTTGGAATACGTTGATTGCCTATTATACTGACAACAACCGGCAGGCCGTCCGTGGTCGCATCCAATTCTTCTTTGGAGTTTTCTTGTTTGTTACTATGCTATTCACAAGCTGGTGAATTCTACGATCGGCTAAATTAGTTGAATCTCCGGCATTTAGAACCCTACAAATGCTATGATCTATTTTGCAGCCATGAATGGCCGCTATACGGTGGTTTAGTCTCGGGGAGGGCAGTTTGATCGAGTTCCAAAGTATTTAATAAGTAGATGTCGCGCAATATTTCCTGCAATTGTTCTCTCTACAAATATCTCTTTTCTCTCTCACTGGCCGTACTAACGGTTCGCAGTGTTGACTGTACATCTTCCCTGGAGAAGCCTGTGTCTCTGACTGCACACAGAAACGCCGTCAGTACATTAGACCCGCACTGACCCAAGATGCGACAAGGACGCGAAACTTATAGTTCTATATGTCAACTATAATGTCGGAGTTCCTTCGCTGCTATGTTGCATGCTAAGCCATGTCTATAACAAGGGACTTGACTACGTCAACGTTCCTATGGTATGTACTCTTCTATTACAAACTCAGCCATAGTCCATGTTACCACAAAATCAGGCAGAAGTGCCTACACTTCCTCTAGCTCACATACGTTTCAGTCAAAACCTCTTTCCTTATTATTGACATTAATTATTTCCAACCCCTTTAATTAATGTAAATTATCCTATTCAACTAATAAAATGCTGTCAAAATACTTGAGATCGACGGAGCCTGTAGGATTTGTGGAGCAACTATACTTCGCCACTCCAGCATAGCCCATGAAGTTCCTAAAGCGGATGATTCTGCGAGCAGTGACGTCTGCAGTAGCTTAACATACAATTGCCGGCGAAATAGTTTACTCCAGAGGGAATGCCGAGATACGTTATTTTCAGGATCCTAATAAGGATCATCATATGCTCAATCCAAGGTATATAAAGACGTAAATAAACTGCACATCAATCATGTTTAACCTCAAACCATTTATCACATTGCCCATTCACTGTATCATAATCACTTGATCTATATATCTCGTACTATTCAGCGACCATGAATTTGCTCAAAGCATTTTTACTCAGTGCATTTTTGCATTCAACGGCTAACACGGCGTCTATACCTTTTCATCACAAACCAAATGCTCAGCAACTCGCAAACCCAAACTATGGCCCAGTGCCTGGGCAAGACCCGCTGTACAGCTCGTATAGGGGCAAGGCTCCTCCTTTCCCGGCAAATATCCCCGATCCCATCAAACCCACTGCCGATGGCCCTCCGGGAATCGACGACCTCGTTTGGCAGAATTTACTCTCTGCCGAGTGGGTCATCTTTTCGTTTTACCAGAAGGCGGTAGAGATGTTCAATGCTACGGCCTTCGTTAAGGCTGGCTACCCCAACACGACGTACGATCGTATTCAAGAGATCCGTGATAATGAAGCTGGTCATCTGCGGATATTCCAGAACGAAATTACCGCCACTTCTGTCAAGCCTGGGGCTTGCAAATACTCATTTCCGTTTGACGGCCCAGCATCCTTTCTGGCGCTTGCAACAGTGATTGAGATTTCGAGCATGACTTTCCTGACAGGACTTGTTCAAATGGCTAAGCTGCCTACCGCTCATGGTGCCATGGTGGCGATTGCTGCTACAGAGACGCGGCACGAGACGTGGACTCTTCTCGACATTTGGAAGACGAGTCCATTCGCAGGCCCTTCTGACACCGTCTTTCCTTATGCTAACGAGATTCTCGACTTGACCAATGCGTTTGTTGTTCCTGGGAGTTGTCCGCCTGAAAACCCGACTTACCCGTCACCAAGACAGAATTTACCTCCCTTTTCTCCAGCAGGTTCGACCAAGTCAATAGAGCCGGGTAGCAACATTGTCCTGAACTTTACCGACCCAACCAATCAACCTAATTTCCACCGGGGTGAACAATATTACGCAACCTTTTTCCATGGTCCATCTAACATTAGTGTACCGCTTGATACAGCAGGTTGGCCCCATACGGATATTGAAGTTAGGATTCCATCTCAGTTTGAAGCGCGAGGTATTATTATTGTTGTAGTCACAGATAAAATTGGGGCTCCGACGTTAACGACTGTTAAGGCTGGGCCAGTTGTGCTTCTTGAACAACCTGCTGGACTTGGCTTGATGACGTTGTAAAGCACCAAGTTGATGTTCGAGTTAACCTATTATACTACTGTAGTAGTAATCAGCTAGGCTCATGAATTATATAACCACATAATATTAACAGCTGCGCACTACGAAGTCACCGATATAAACGAGACAGGTTGGGACAAAACAATGCTTTGCGCTAAACTAAGCTACGTTTCTTAACCTAGTTGTCGGGCTGAACATCATCCGTGAAAACAACTCCCTTACTTGCTTGACCGGCCGCCTTCTTATCCAAGCTGATGTTGTTGTTGAGCTTGGTCTGCTCCTCATCAATCTTATCCGACGTGTCTTTGCCCTGAGCCTGCTGGATCTGGAGCGCAGTCACCTCCAAGAACAACTTCAGAACCTTGTTCTTAATCTTGCCATTTTGCAATGCAGTCGCATCAGCACCACTTGCCGCCTTGATTTGGCCGTTGAATGCATCAGTCTCGGCTGCCTCTGCAGTCTCTCGGGCGGCTTGGATAATGGCCAGATCGCTAGCAGAGACGCCTTTCAGATTGCTTGTATCAATCTGAAGCGAATTAGCCAAATAATACTGAATGGCAAAAATAGGAAACTTACCGGGAACTTTGCTTGAACTTCGGCCAAAGCATTTCCGGCCTTGCCGTCAGAAACCTGAAAATCGGCGTATTCGCGGAATTGCAGTGCTCTCCTCTCGAGGGGCGTGATGCTCATAGGCAGGGCGAGAGCCGAAGAAACCAGGGAGATGGTGACGAAGATGTTTGAGAAATGCATTGTGAATATGGTTGAATGGCAGAGAATTGTAAGGTGAAAAAACTTGTGGTTGCGCAGGTTCAAGAAATAAAAGCGAAATAGTAATTTTGGTGTGCAAGTATAAGAAAAGAAAGTAGCAATGCCGTACCAGACGTTATTGCTATGTGAATATTAAAAGTAAATGATGTTGTATTGGAATGGAATGTCTCAGACTGTCGAAAAAAATATCGTCAACTGTGCAATAAGTGAGGATTTATATATTCGGTCCCACGGTTGAAATGAAACCGAGAACTGGGGATATGCTCAGGGACTCGCTATACTAGCACCGAGGCAGGCTATGTCTGGCGTTTCAGGTGCTGTTACGGAGCCGCCTCCTTGAAGCTTCTGGGGTATTCCCTGTAGCTGTAAGCGAGTAAACGGGTGGATATGAACAAACACGGGTTTTGAGGGGGCTGTCATTGTTAATTGAAAACTGGATCAAACCGGCGGTTATTGTTTCACTGTAAGGGGGTAAATGATAGATGATATTGGTCTTGTGGCTTGGTGTTGTTCTCATAACTAGCAGCTTGTACGGCGTAATAGATACGGCGAATTACCAGCCAGTTTCGGGGTTACGGGCGTCATTTGGTGAGCGAGCTTGGCGCCCGGTGGAGATACGCAAATGTGAAACAACATCAGGCCACAATCATAATGGATACAGAGTTTATACATAAGCGGTAACTATAATAAATTGTTTAGCAAAAGTTACCGCGGGATGTGACAAGAGATCGGGATTCGGGAAATGGGCATAGAATTGTTGCGGGCTAGGCAAAAATGAACCCAGTAAATTCCGCTCTCAATTGGCATTAAGATAATCTCAAGATTAGTCTAGGTTAAACCCAACTAAAAGATCTAGGACATCGACAAAGATGTCACTTCCATCAATGGAGACTCTCTCAGAGCGCAGGTACACATCGGGCATTGGACTTCTCTGCACATGCCACTCATCGGAAGGAAGAGCCATGGAACGAGTAAACGTGGGCGTCGCTTGATTCAGTGTCGTAGACGAATACCATGTCATATCACCACTCTCGATTTCTTTGCCAGAGAAATTGACTGGTATGACTTCTATGAACATCTGGTCATCAGTCGGCAAGCGATGGAAGACAACAGCCATTCCTCTGTCATCCTTATCTGACAGTTTGTAATTCAGCGTAAGCATTCTTCCGTCTCTGTGTTGGGGGCTAGACGAGGACAAGAAGCCGATGGCGCCGTCCAAATCGTACCAACTGCCGCCTGCCATATTGTAACCTATATTCTGGATTGGACTGCTGCATACCATTCGACGGAAGATGACATCTCCGCTGCGGAAATTAATTTTCATTTCAGGAGCAATAGAGACGGTCTTCTTCTTTGAGACTGATGAGAATATGATGCCCTGCCTGCGTCGGTAACACAATGTGCGAGGACGACTTACCGTCCAGCCGCCATTCGATAAGAGGGGGAGAATTACTGAGCTGGACGATGAAGGATCATCCTCAAAGTGGCATAACAAGGCAGCGTAGTCGAGGACTCGAGTTTGGGCTATATCCGGTCCCTTCCAGTGATACAGCGCATGGATCGTTTGCTGCCACATTGGCAGATCGAGGCGAAATGCGTCGCGGCCAATCTTCGTGGGCACGTTTGGGTTATCTGGGCTCTTGTAGAATCGAGCCGCCTCTCGTGACACAATAATATCGCCCGAGTGCTCAAAGTCTTTCGGGGACGCAGCGAGTAAGCCGAATAATTCCAGCTCACAAGTGGCCGAGTCTGGTCGGGAAGGTTCCTTTTGGTGAACTTCCGAGTAGTTTGTAACCTTGGACGCGATATCGGCCTCGTCGAGGATTGGCCCCCACGCAAACAGACTGTGATCGTCTGGGGTTGAGGTCATGATGGCTTCTTGGAGTCTGATGAATGCCCTGTCGCCCTCGCCGTAGATCATGGGCATGTTGATGTCAAACAATCCCAAGAGGCAATAAGCAACGTCTTCTAGTCGTGAGGTCTGACGCAGTGCTGCCCATGACATCTTTTGCGCCACGCTTGCATGACGCAGGTCTTGACCCTGTAAATATGGTTTGTTTATCCTGGTGATGGATGAAACAATGTCGACGAAATCTGTTTTAGAACCAAGCCGGGTCCATTCACTGGAGTAGAAGATGAGCTTCTCTGGCGGTGGTGCGAGGAGCTCTTGCAAAGTCCATCCGCGAGTGAACCATCGACTTTTTGCCATACGCTCTTCTAATACGGTACGATCCGACGTTGTTTCTACGTCAGAAAGAAGGACATGGCACACAGCGGCGTTTGTGTACCAGCGAAACATGGAGTTTATCGCCTCGGTAAGCTCGGCACTACTTGATTTGTCGATGCAACATCTGTAAAAAGCGTTAGAATTTGTGCAATTTGCTTTGTTCTGTGGCAGAATAATGCGTCTAAGGAAACATACGTATCGACCCAAACCCACTCCAGCCCATCTCGAACGGCTTGCTCACGACACGCCATGATCTTGGAGCATCCAGCTTTGAGTTTGACATCGGAAATGGACAGGTTCTTCCAGTCGTGATATGTAACCTCGTCGGATCCCCATGTGTGCGAAAGGATCGCATATCGTGGGGTGGCATCGTCCGAGATGAAGTCGGCCATGTGCCATTTGCTAGCGTGGAGGAGCCTCATTAGATCAACAGTAGATGGGACTCAGCTGCGACATTAAATCCATCGATGCAAAAGTTTTAAGTTGATCAATCATGACACACAATGAGCAATCTCGATTCTTGTAGCTGAATAGGCGATCTACGCGAGTGGGGTAAACAAATTGGTCGCCCAAGCAGTGTGACGCACTTGACCCAATAGTATTGATGCTATCGTGCTATAGCGCCGTTGTAATGCTAGAGGATTCTCCTAAGAAACATTGAGCATTGGTTCAAAAGAATTACCAAGCATCGGGCTGAGCATTGACATACGGCTGACTGACGGGGGGGAAAACACAACGCATGCTAAGAGGTCATTAAGTATTCAAGAAACTATCAGCAATGTGAAACTGGTTTTTCTGCCTTCAAAGGGTCTATATGATTTTGGTGGAAATCAATCCCCTATATGTCCACTGTTTCGAGAGACCATTCAGTGCACGGATTCATTGTACGGTGCATAAGAATCAGGAAGCGTTAGACTGTGCGATCTTTCAAACAGTTCTAAATGCAATGACCTTTTATCGACATTAGGCGATGATTTGCATAGCTTTACGGAGATATAAAAGTCAATTTATACTACTCCTGCAATAATTGTTGCATCCCATAGAGCGTCAATTTAGTCCTCTGTCAGCTGCAAATACGCGGGCGCAGACTCCCGCATACCCACCCTACACCATCCAAAGATGATGGTCATGATGAGCCTGACTGTCTACTACGAAAGATGATTAATGCACATAAAGTAACGGCTCTAACTTCACCCTCAGCATCTCTTACTTAGTAGTTTAGTTTCGGAAGGGTATTGTGGTGAACTGAACAATTGATGAACATAATTAATACCGTACAAGGTAATGGAGCAGATGAGGAGTTGTTTCATTCCCATCCCTTGGGATGCCAGCACTGTGAATAGATCACATCTCATATGTATTCAAGACCATCATGCCCTTTGCCTTGGTCAATATCAGCCCAACAGGTGTTGTTGAACATCCCATAGTCGCAACTTGAGCCTATTAGGTAGCTATGCTCTGACTGTTATCTCATCTGTACTAATTTCTGAGGTTTGTGCCTTTCCTGGTTCGGATGACCCCAGCGGCGGAAAGATTCTCCGTCAATGAAGGCGAGCCAGCGTATGAACGTAAGAACCATCCGCTCCCATCCTCCCCTTGCTTGTGCAATTATTCCCATCAATCCGACCAGTAATGAATAGCAAACATGATTTATAAGCAGTCTCAAACAAAATGGAAGACAAACATGAAAAGCAGATGAAGGCAATCCAGTTCACTGCGCCCATTAAAGGCCAGCCTGGGCCTGAATGGCGCGACAACGAGACAATTGTCCGCTCTCACGCATTGAAACATCATATATACAAGCAACGTTATCCATTGTCGGTATATAACGGGCAGACTGAGAGCAACCACACACCTAAAGACTTGAAACATTATACGGGAAGATACCGATTAAATCCGAGGCAGAAGCCTGTTAAACAGACAAAGCGGAGAAGCAAAAAGTGGCAAAAACAGCATGCCGTCGATGCAAATGTTTGACAGCGATCCCCTATACCGATATAACCAGATTTATGCTTATTTTTCATCTCAGGACAATATTCGATATGATTTGCCTGCAATGATCGGTGGGCGACTTGATCCGTTTGACTCATTTGCGCCAAATCTGAACCCTATGAGCGACTCATTAATCCTCTACTGTAAGCTAAAATTCACCTTTATCTCTCAGCCTCGTACATCTACTATTGCTTCCAAATCCCAAGGCAAACTTAACTTAGCTCCATACCCCTTACATGCGCTGATACGCCAAGTTGTAACTGAATACAGATCACCAAGTTTTCTCCATGAATTCTCCTATCCTCAACTTCCCACGAGATTGTTTCCTTCGCTCTACACCCGACTTGGCGTGGTTTCATTCAATTCTGTACATCGTATCCGCAGATTACGATGTGAAACTTGGCGTGTCCGACTCCAGCTTAAGCCTGTACCACGGCGGCGCTAGTTTTAAATTTATCAATACAGAGCTCCAGGAAAAAGTGATTCGCGATTCAACAATCTCGGCAGTGGCATTAGTTGCCTCCAGAGAGGTGTGTTACCCTCCCGAGAATCGTTGAGTTTTACTGAAATCTTTGTTTTTTTATCAAGGGAATATGTGGCAACTTTGAAATGTCCAAAGTACACATGGATGGACTAGAGAGAATAGTGAAAAAGCGAGGAGGGATACAAAACATAAAAGGAATACATGCACAAATAGCGACTTGGTAAGTCGGACAATGTTCGTTGTCAATTCATTGTCAATCCAGCCGCTCACTGCATATAGGTGTGACTTTTGCTACTCAAATATTTGGAACCTCCAACCGCGGTTTTCTCGTCTCTATGATGTACCTCCAGAGAACAGCGTTAGAGAACCCGCCAAATCTTCGGCCTTGGGAAGTATTGCTGGCATAAGTTCAGAAATGGCTTGTATACTACGGTCACTTCATTATGTGTCCTCCCCCTCTGCTACTGATTGCACTTCTGATCTTGAGAAAACGAGCATACAGATCTACAACATTGAATATGATCTGCTTATGCTTAATGGGGCTACGCATTCCCAGAAGATTGAGAGATTATCGAATGAAGCCGCCGCACTCAAAGTGGCTGCCCATTTGTATCTCTACTTATTGTTACGGAAACTTCCAAGCGGCTCACCAGTCTTTTCTGAGCTAACTACTCGATTAAGAAATGCCTTAGACAAGTGTGATGAAGTATCCGAGGATTCACAGTACGACAGGCTGATATGGCGTCTGTGGATCTTATTCGTTGGCTATGCAGCTGCTGCGGAAAGGGAGGATAAGTGGAAATTCGTGAAAGGCTCATGGACGATATGCAAAGCTCTTCATATTACACGAGGAGCCCAGCTGAACAGCTCGTTGAGAGCAACAGTGTGGCTAGAACCGGCTTGCGAACGTTGGGCTAAAAGTCTTTGGGCAGACTGTTTGCGTGCGCGACGAGGTGCGTAATTTGCGTGCGGTGCTTGTGAGGTTTGACGGCCAAGGTATATCCTTTGACAGCCTCCTGCTGATAGAAGAGACAAAATATCAGGGTGGTCTAGTTACTACAAAGTATACGAGTATGCTATAATATAGAACTTGATTGGTATCCATCTCAGTATATTTGAATCATTGGACTTTTTGTAATGGTGGACTTTGGTAAGCCAAGTCTAGGCATGGTTGACACTAGAGGTAAACCCGGTCGTATACCTGCCAAGTTCCACTCTTTGAGAGCATTATAAATTACTAGATCTAGTATGTGTTTTTACATTGGCAGTAACGCGATGACCCCGCCGCATGAGACCGCAGACTAGGGCAATCGAAATTACACACTACAGGAGAAGAACTATAAATCTCTTCTCCCGTAACCTACTGTCTGGTCAACGCTGCTATCAATTCGCAATTCATAATTGAAGTCAAATTAATATCATGGAGTTGAATCTCGCAAATGTCTTGTTTTTTGGCCACGGCGCTATCCTACTCGGAAATGGGCTATACATGATGCTATTCACCGAGAGAGCGCTTCAACATCCTATGATGAACAATACACCAAAACAAGTAATTGTTACATTGGGGTGAGCATAGAAGACATGATTCATCAATCTCCAGAAGTCTAACATTATTGTAGCATCCTATGCACAAGTATAGGCTCAACGTTTCTCTACGCCGCCTATCAGAATAATCGAGGCATAATGGGAATTAGTATACTCAATCGTGCGATAGGGGCGTTGGGCTTTTTTTCGACAGGCATGCCGGGTATGGTCCTCTACGAACTTGGAATGGGTGGCAGCCTTTGGTTTGCGCTTTGGCTTAATAAATAGTTTGGAACATCTCACATTGTGATGGGGCTGCAAAGCTAAAAGATGGTTTGGAGAACTTTCTGCGGTTTTTTCTTTTGTTTTCCAGTCTTTTCGTTACCTATTTATTAGTATAAATCGCATTCATGCTTAATATTCGTATTTTGGTGATCAAATAGTTGGATATAAAGGGAAGATATGTATTATTTGAACCGAGTACGAAGCCATAGGTCGGAAGAACAGGATGCCGAGTTCTTAGATGCGGCTCAATTTCGCGTGCTATACCTCGTAAAACATCGGGTATGATGAGAGTGTGAAAAAGCAAGCATGAACAGTGGCACTTTTGTCTGTTACACCTCTTTAGGGAGAGTCTCAATCTGAGGGAGTCCGAAGCGTCCTGGAAGCCTTTCGTATCTACGGAGCATTTTCTGACGCATTTTGGTACCCACTTACTGTATCGGGCAATTTCTTTCTGCTGTTTTGTTGTGGAGTAGGCTGACAAGGCTTAACACCGCCTCTTCTCTTCCAATTGATTGTCTGTCAGCGGGTCTGAGGCTGATGTCTGTGTCATAGCGCTGGCTTGTGCGAGCATGTAATATTGTATAGAGCCAGTGTAATTGGACAATTGATGTTACAGTTGCATCTAAATGGCTCACCGTATTTTCACAACTAGACTCTAGTTTACCCATCTCCACAGACACTAATCGTGCTGACGAGAGTTGCGGCTCTACAATTTAGTTACGTACCTCTACCAACGAACTATACTTTGCTTTTAGGGAAATATGAGCCTGTTGTCGGCAGGAGAACACCAAAGGAAAATCGCCATGTCGGTAAATGCGCCAATGTGACCCAGTAATTGCAATGGCAATAGTCACCAATTTTATCAATAGACTCAAAAAGTTCATATGCGCATTTGTAAAAAAAAAAAAAAAAAACATTGGATTTTACGCATTCCTTTAGGCCTCGCAATTCTTGTAGTAATTATTAACTAGAGCCATGACAGGACTTTGTGTAGCTAACCAACTCTCATCCCTCACTGCTTGATAGTAGTAGGTATGTTTAACGCCGAATATGTTGTCGGCGAAAGACATAAAATCTATGTGCTGCTTAGAAATAAGAGCCAGATTAGTGAGCCTTGAACATAAGCCAGGACGAGACGCGCTCAACTTCCGTTCGGCCGGGAAAGCGCACGGATGCATCTATGTGATGTCACACGCTTATAAACCATCAATTACCTATTCGATATCTGGCCTCTAGGTGATTAATGTTCTGCTGTATAAAGTAGAAGTCAAATGGGATAGGTCTCTGTCGGATCTATACTGTGCAACTTTTTGACCTCTGATCGAAAACGTATCTTATGCTTTGTCAAATTAAGTCATATAAAACACTCAAAATGTCACAGGTGAAGGTTTTAGTAACTGGAGCATCAGGATATATGTGAGTATCTTGTACAATTCGTCCAAACACACATTCTAAGTATAAGCAGCGGCGGTAGTGTGTTACAGACACTAGTGGATGATTTTGGAAGCGCAATCTCTCTTTCTGCACTAGTCCGATCTGAAGCAAATTTTAATGCGCTTAAAAAAATGGGTGTTCATCCAATTTACTTCAATGGCTTACATGATCTCGAAACAATAAAGAGAGTCGCATCAGAGCATCAGGGTGAGTGGAACAAATTGATATACTGATAGATCTCTATATAAGTTTCTACTAATTTACAATATTATGCCGTAGTTGTTGTCAGCTGCGCGAGTTCTCTTGATGTGCCGTCCTGCTTGGCTTTGGTGGAGGGACTGGGGATCCGAAAACAGGACACAGCGCAAGATGTATTCTACATCCATGTAAGTGCCTCATCTTTGAAGAATGATAATGCGAGTCTAAACGTAGCTAGACTTCTGGTACATCCAATTTTGGAGATCATCCTATCACAAAGACTGAGCTCAAGAACGTGACCATTAGAACCGACAAGGATGACAACTTCGAATGGGAGAAGAATAATGCCGATACCTGGCCTTCCAGGAAGGTTGATGTTACAATTATTGAAGCCGGTGAACGTTTGGGTGTCAAAACCATCATTACAAACCCCCCACTGATTTGTGTGTTCACCGATGCTTCAGATATTTAATGTCTGCATAAGTTTTCTCTGGCTAACATGTTGCTCATCTAGATGGTCGGGGAAATGGAATAGGCAACCAAAGATCAATTCAGATCCCCGCGCTTGTCGAAATTTCTTCGAAGAAGCAGCAAGCTATTGTTTTAGGGAAGGGCGAAGGTGTAGGTTCACACAGACAAAAAGAATATTGGTGGAGATAGCTAACTCGGCATCTGTTCTTAGCTTTGGACAGTCGCTCATATCTCTGATGTCGCTGCATTTTACTCGCTTGTTTTAAAGAGATATTTGGAAGGCCAATCCATTGACTCTGGAAAAAGCGGCTACTATTTTCTTGAAAATGGCGAGATCTCGTGGCTAGATATTTCGAAGCATATAGCTGAGGTAGGATATTCTCAGGGCTTGTTTCCATCGAAAGAGGCAAAAGAGATTACTTTGGCAGATTTTTCAGAGGCGCTTGCAATTCCCCATTTGAAAGACCTCAACATGATTGAGGTAGTTTGGGGCAGCAAGTAAGTGAAGAGAAAATCTCAAGGGTATTGATCATATGACTGATATAATTACTTAGTGCTCGCATCTCAGCCATTAAGAGCCGTGAGATTGGGTGGAAACCTCAGAACGGCTTCGCAGAATTTTTCAAGTCCATTGAAGACGAGGTCAACTATTACCCAGTTGAAGGAACTCAAGACTAAGGAGTCTGAAAACAAAGCAGAACGAAATGACTCACTCTACTGATCCATTGGCAAGGCATAGCTTCCCATCAAGCAAGCTTTAATAACCTACTACCCCACATATATAGCTTAAAAATAAAACATCGGTATGAAGGGCGTAGTAGCACAAAGGTGGTGGCTCTCAAAGAGCATCACGTTTCGTCATGCAACTACTCACTAAAGTTAGTAATATTACATGCTTTTAATCGCATCTAGCAGACAGCATACCGGCCAGCAATGTCGGTTCGGAAATGCATCCCTTGAAAACTTATCGCCTCCACCCCTTGGTACGCACGCTTGACTGCATCCTCCAGGGAGTCGCCGTACGCGGCGACAGAGAAAACCCTACCTCCCGCAGTGTGTAGGATACCCCCTATTAGCTTTGTACCCGCATGAAAGATATGGATGTCTGGTGAAAGAATCGGATCAAGTCGGATAGGTTCGCCTGTCGAGTATGCTCCAGGATATCCCGCTGAAGATATCACGACATTGCAAGCGTAACCGGAGCGAACATCTAACCGGGCATCTTCAAGAGTTCCTTGGGTGCATGCCAACAATACTGCAGCCAGGTCCGTGTCCTGTGAAAGGAGTAGCATCATACTTTGCGTTTCTGGATCTCCAAATCGAACATTGTATTCTAGAACCTTTGGGCCAGATCGTGTTATCATTATTCCCGTGAAGAGGAGGCCTCGAAAGGTTCGGCCTAGAATACTGCTAATGAGATATACGATTCCAGAGAGTGAATATTGAACCAAACGACATGAAACATTGGAATTACCCACCTTCAGCCCGCAAACCATCAAAGGTGGGCTTCAGTATTGTCTCCTCAATTTTGGACATCATTGCGTCAGTAACAAATGTCGTTGGGGCATATACACCCATTCCGCCCGTGTTAGGGCCCATGTTACCATTAAAAATTCTCTTGTGGTCTTGGCCTGGTGGCAGTGACTTGAAGCATTTGCCATCGCTGAGTGTCAAGACACTGATTTCGTCGCCCTCGAGGTACTCTTCAACGACAATAGACAAACCAGAATCGCCGAATTTGCCGTGCGCAAACGATTCCAGCTCTTCGCAGGCCTCATTCCTTGAAGAGGGAAGCACAACGCCCTTACCTGCAGCCAATCTGCTGGCCTTGATGACGACATTATGGTCGAGAGTTCGTATATATTGTTTGGCCGACTCGAGGTTTGCAGAGATACTTGAATCAAAATTTCGGTATCCAGCGGTTGGGATGTTATACTTCTGCATGAAATCTTTTGCATACGTTTTGGAGCCCTCAACTTCAGCCGATTCTTTCGATGGAGCAAAGCACGGGATTCCACCTAGGAAACTGTCAGAGCCATCTCGCAGTAGCCACGTTTACGCTCCACGCATACTCTCACGAAAATATTCCTCAATACCATCAACGACAGCGCTGTCGGGGCCTACAACGACCAAGCCAATGTTGAGTTTCAATGCCAGTGTCACTAGAGCTGAATAATCTTGTTCCGCAACTATGCCTTCGTCGACAAGGTTGGAAATTCTTTTCGTTTGAGCTGTGCCCCCATTCCCAGGGAACACAAAGACATGTTCAACAGATACGGACTGCGATAGCTTCCATGCCAACGCATGTTCTCTACCTCCCGAACCGACTAGGAGGATCCGAAGTGTGCAGGTATTATTCATTGTAAATGTGGTAGATTAGGGGACAAAGAATATGACAAGAATGGAGGGTTTGTGGAGAAGGAAAGAAGGAGAGGAAGAAGAATTGACTAGGCTGCCAATTCTATGCCGGTGCTTTCACCTTGGTGGCCTTACGCCACCAGAAACTTAGAGCGCAATCGCTCCAGCTGCTATTTAAGCAATGGCGCTTCTACTTATGGGAGCACGGTACAATAGGCGAACCAGCCTTGAGAAGAGCTAACCCTACAGCAATGGTCAGTCAACGCTGTTAGTAGACATCCTTGACATTCGTTGCTACTCTTCTTGCTGGCCTTGGTTACCTGGAGCCCTAGGTATTCATCGTACTAGCATGTGTACCATGCTCAAGCAGCTGAATCATAATGGCGGCATTTAACTTCCATCGCAAAGATGGGTTGGAGGGCTGAGTAGGAGGATTTCATGGTCGTACAGAACAAATTATGGTTCCACCAATGGCTAAGGTAGAAAAGAAACTTTCCATGCCTAGTAGATAAACGATGGAGAATTTATGGTGTCACATGAATGAAAGGGTCGGAGAGCAATGGTTATAAGGCCGGCAAAGATGTGAAATGTACAAGGACGGTAGTGGGAAGCGCATGAGTCGAAGACCAAGTACGTACATAGGTACTTCATATTCAAGGCGGACATGCCGACAAGCATATTAGTCACAGCTATTATCACATTAATGTTCACAGTCTCCGATATATCCTACATAAAAAGCAGTACATTCTTTGCAGTTCAAAATATTTCCAGTTCTGTCAATACGTAATGACTTAGCCCGTAGCACACATGGCATACTCACTCTACTCATGGCTCCTGTGAGAAACCAGGTTCACTCGTAAGAGTAATAGGAACGCATTTATAGTCCTCCGTCCGCTGATAGATAAAACCCCACCATATCCGCACTCTTCGCCGAATTTGTGTGGTGGCCTTGGTCCTACTGGCACATAGGCTGTATTACTGCCGCTGTAGTATTATGCGGCTACTTTGCGGTGCCATCTTCTCAATCTCACTACAAAAGTCTCCAGACAAGGCCATCGCTGCGAGATGTTCTCTGGGCAACAGACGTACCTGCGGGCGCTTTGGGCATTGCCGCATTGGTATTCTTCAACCTTTCCTGGAACCAAGCTGTTGTTGTGGGTTGGGCGACGCCGTACATCCCAGTCTTTTTAATCTTGGGGATTCTGTTTGCGATTGCATTCTTCTACATAGAGATCAATATCTTTCCGTCGCCGCTTATCCCGTTTTCAATCTTGACCGGCGATGTGGCACTTGTCCTCGCCTGCGTTGCGGCAGCTTGGGGTGGCTTTGGGGCCTACGTCTATTATTTCTGGACAACCATGCTGATGGTTACAGAAACACTGCCACCCTTAGCTTCGGCATGGTTCTCGCCTCCAACCCCCGTCGGTCTAGGGACGGCAGTTCTGACAGGCTATCTTGTGGCCAGGGTTCACCCCGCCATGCTAATGGTTATGGCAGAAACCTGCGTGCTGGCTGCTTGTCTTTTACTGGCAACTTTTCCTCCGGGGCAGACTTACTGGGCTCAACTGTTTCCTAGCCTGGTTTTCGCGCCTCCGGGGCTGGATATGAGCTTCCCCGCGGCGATTTTGGTGATGAGCAATGCAATGGGAAAAGAGCACCAGGGCATGGCCATGAGCTTGGTTAATACCATTGTCAACTACAGCATTTCTCTCAGCTTGGGGATAGCGGGGACGATTGAGCAGCAGGTGACGAAGACAAAACCTGAGGGCCCAGCTACGGTGCTCTTGGGATACCACAGCGCTGAGTATTTTCCGTGTGGCATAGTAGGATTTGGACTGTTGTTAAGTCTTGTTTTGTATGGCGTGCACGGAGAGAGAGCAGTTTAAGGATGTCTCAAAATGCGAGTGATATAGAAAGAATAGAGCCCTAGAGGTCGCATCTCATTTAATATAGCATAAAGGTCTTAAAGTTGTTTCAAGTAAATGCCCCTCGCCGTGCATCCTGCCGAAGGGACCGGCATCTAGAAAAGAAGTGGGAGAACCTTGCGATACGAGATTCTTTGTCTAATACATGATCGCAGAAAGTTTCCTTATCGCGCCATCTCCATCAAGTACACACCATCCGGCCTTTATGCCGATGCCGGCTTCGGTGTAACGGCCTCCTATCGGAAACTGGCGAACCGAATTCGCCGAATGCACGAAGAGAGCTAACAAAGTAGATGGTGTGCACCACTTTCTATTGCCGACATCTCAAGAAGTGTGCTGCCAAGGTTGCCTAACCGACCCCTGTTGATCGCAAGTGGAGGAATGAGAAGAAGAAGAAATGTAATGGAAACACATTGGGTTCCTCCGAAGCCCGATTTGGCGTTGCTTGGATGAGGCCAAGACCAGATTATGGGTGACAATACAGCAAGATATATGTGATGGGTGCACAAATACTTGGACCGAACACGCAAATGACATGCATCTCTTTAGGGTCATCTCAAACAATAAGACGAGTATCACTACACATAGCTCCAAACTCGTTTGTATTCGTATATGCCTTAGAAAAAGATAAAAACCAACATTTCAGCACATGGAATCTTGCAACATGCTTCAAACTAGAGAACGTGGGCATCATATAAAGGTGCCGAAGCTTTCCTCCACTCCCTCTGCTGCTAGACGCCGTCTCATTTCGCAACAGTTGCCAGAATCTGAGCCGGCACACAGTCAGAGTCATAGTCAGGAGTTCCCGTGTATGTAAAATACTCCACATAAGACCACGCGCCGTAATCGAGATCGAAATCCGCTATGCACCACCGCCAACCATTGACAACCCCCTCCGGCTCCGTGTAAAGCAGCTCATATGTATCGCCGCCATCACCATCAACAGGGCTCAGCAGCCACCCCGCATCGAGTGCGGGCGGGTAAATGGTGGCATTGACAAAGCTGAATAAATAGGATGACGATGTGCCGACGGTTTCTTTGAGGTTTATGTAGCCAGTGGGCCCGAGATCATAGAAGCTGCCGTCGGCATTCTGGCCTTGGCTGTACAAGAGACCGTCTTTCAGGTTGGCAACCAAGACCGTATCATTGGCATCTACGCCAACATAGTGGAAAGTTCCGGCAGGATATCCAAAAGCAGGATCGTATTGGTTCTCCCGTAGCCTTAACTGGAAGTTGCTATCTTTATTCGTGCCCGTAAGGACATGAAAGGTATAGCTTTCAGTTGTGGTGTTGATGGAGAGTGGTGCGGCAGAGGCAATGGTGGATAAGAGCCCGAAGGCCGCCGCGATAAGCGCAAACATGATGAGTCTTGATGATGAGAAGAGGGAATAACTTTGCGGCTTTGGTGCCTGAGATGGATGATAGCAGGAATAGAAGAAGTGGCTTGCAGATTAGCAGATTAGTGATTTCTTGGCGATATAAATGCCATCGGACATGAAAGGAGGGGTCGCATATAATTTGTCGAAGTCCTGGTCAGGGATTATCTGGGCTGTACCCCAACGAACTAACTGCGGGCAACGCTGCGATGCATGAGAAGCACCTCAGTCACAGCATAACGCTATCCTGTTCGAGAAGGAAGAATCATGGACTTGGAAGATAAGAGGTCATTTTGCATACATTTATTGGTTTGTTGTCTGTGTGGATGAAGATTGAAAAGTTCCAACCTCCATGGAGATGCTCGTTGTTGACGGAATGGGTGGACAGGATCACGCATATGATGTGGTAATCCATCACCGTATTCCATCACTGTATTGCCTATTGTGAAAACCGTTGCATCGATGGCTCCTCTCCACTACCCTATCCGGAACCCTGTTTTGGAACAGGTACTGATAAATAGCGTCATACAATGCATATAAGTCAACATTCTATCTCGTATGACTGGGGGGAGCCATGTGCCATTTTACAAGTTGGGGCTTGTAGTTAAACTAATAACCACCATAATAATACAACTCTCAAGGGGAGCCAGTGTTGGTAAAGGCAACTAATAGCAGCCTAACCAATCTATGTCTTGCATGGGTAGACATAACCATCATTATTTCCTAACTACACGGAGACTTAATCCAATACGTACATTCTGAATATGCACTCATTTAATAACGCTATCTAACCATTAAAGACGGATATGGATATCGATATCCGAAGTGATTCGTATTTCCGGCTGCAGCGTGCTGCTCGTGTGTGTTCTGCAGGGTTACATTGCCGTTACTCCATTCTTGACATCACTTGACGCCTTATCTACATACCTTCCTCATCCAGCACAACCTTGTAGGCATCACTTCAAGCTGCATGTACTCTGTACGATGCTTGTGGATGGAATCGGAGCAACTTTGTTGTATATATAAGAGTTTGTTGAGTCTTCAATTTTGTAACTCTACTGTAGTTGTAGTATCTCCTCATCCTCCCCATAACCAGTTTGCCATCGACTCAATTGACGAGCAAACATGTTGTTCAAGTCGCTGGTCGCGGCCTTTGGCCTTCAACTAGCCGTTCAAGTCGTAGCAAGTCCTCTCTTGCGCGACAATGCCAAGGTCCCAGCCAAGCGTGATGTTCCATCTACCCACAGGCTTCATGAACGCCACCCGCCCCGCACGGCCAACCACTGGACGAAACGGGAGAGATTGTCCCGAAAGACTGTTTTGCCCATGCGCATTGGCTTAAAGCAGCGAAACATTGATGCGGGACATGCCAGGCTTATGGATATGTCAGTGTTATCAATCTATTATCAATCTCACAAGAGAGACTAGAAAGGGAAAGACTAACATTTGATTCCATCTTCATCTATATAGCTCTAACCCGAGATCTGCCAACTATGGTAAACACATGACGGTCGAGGAAGTCACCGACTTCTTTGCTCCGGCACAGTCTAGCGTGGATGCCGTGATTGACTGGCTTGTCTCTGCCGGCATTGATCGCAAGCGCATCAGCCAATCGGCTAACAAGCAGGTAAGTTGTAATTATGTTGAGATATGACTTGAATACTACATTACCTAGTGCATGCACACACACCAAAAACTGGTGTGCATAACCATCCACTCATGAGACACACACCTGCGTCACCTTCATCACCCCTCTTTCTTTTCCCTTGAATATCACACTCTAACAATGGATGTTCCATAGTGGATTCAGTTTGATTCGCCTGCTGAAGAGGCCGAAGATCTCCTGGTGACCGACTTTTACTACTGGGAGGACAGCACCGGCTCACACCGGGATATTGCTTGTGAACAGTACCATCTTCCAGCCCACATCCAGGAGCATGTTGACTATGCGACTCCCGGAATCAGGTTGCGCGCAAACAATGTCATGAAGCGCGATGCCAAGAAGCGCAGCGTAGACAAGCGTGCGGTAACAAATGTTCCCGGTCTTCGCGAGGGCCCTCACTTCACCAACAATGTCGCCTACATGAATGCCGTGAACGATGTCCCAGGGGTCAATTCCACCTCTTGCAGCAGCTTCATTACAGCCGATTGCCTCAGAGGTATGTCACTTTAAGCTTTCACCAACCATACTTGCGTGGACTAACATTCTACGCAGTTCAATATGGTATTGTCAATGGCACGACATCCGCCGCCGGCAATGAGCTCGGAATCTTTGAAGACTTGAACGATCATTATAGCACAGCTGATCTTGACGCGTTCTTGGCGGCCGTTTACCCGTAAGAAGTCTCTCCTAATTAACTGGCTATGGAAAAGGCTCATCCATCTCTAATGCCGCAACAGCTATCTCAATATCCCCGCCGGGACGTATCCCGAGAACCGTTTGGTCGACGGCGCCATCGGATCTTACGAGGACCTCGTGGCCACTATTGGCTCCCAATTTGGTGGTCTCGGAGAGGAGTCTACTTTGGATTTCCAGTCAGCCATTCCCCTCATCTGGCCTCAGACGACGGTCTTGTTCCAAACAAACGACGAGTACTACGAGATTGTGGGAACCGAGGGATTCTTCAACAGTAAGACAGACCCTCCATCACTTCCAGACATATTATTTTTTTAATCTTCTGTTATTAATCCGTTTTAGCTTTCCTCGATGCTATTGATGGCAGCTACTGCAGCTTCACCGATGACGGCGAGACTGGAGATTGCACCGACCCTTCATGCGCTGACCCTGTTTACCCCAACCCCAACTTTGACGCGCCTATTGGATACCAAGGACAGAAGCAGTGCGGCGTGTTTAAGCCTACCAACGTCATCTCAGTTTCTTACAACGGCATCGAGGATCTTCTCCCCAACAACTACCAGTACCGCCAGTGCGACGAGTACCTGAAGCTGGGTCTTCAGGGTGTTACCGTTGTCTTTTCATCTGGTGACTACGGTGTCGGTACTCACCTGGGCTGCATTGGCCCGAATGCAGAACCCACCGTCGGAATCATCTTTGCTCCTGGATTCCCCCAGACATGCCCATACATCCTCGCAGTCGGCGGCACTGAGCTGAGGAGGTCAGACCCCAGCGCTCCTCCAGTCGAGTGGGAAATCCTCGAGGAGGTGGCCACTACCCAGTTCCCCAGCGGCGGAGGCTTCAGCAACATCTTCAGCGTCGCCGACTACCAGACCGACGCAGTCAACGGCTACTTTGATACAGTGGGAGACTCGCTGCCGTTCGAGTCTTACAACCAGACCATCGTGGACGGCAACTTTGACAACGTCACAGACGTCAACCAGGTCTACAACCGCGGCGGCCGTGGATTCCCTGATGTTGCGGCCGTGGGAGAGAACCAGCTCATTGTTTACGACGGACAGTTTGGTACCATTGGCGGAACTTCGCTGTCGACGCCCGTTTGGGGATCTATCTTGACTCTGATCAACGAGAAGCGCATTGCTGCTGGCAAGAGCACTCTTGGATTTATCAATCCAGCTCTAGTAAGTAATGCTAAGATTCGGTGGCGTAATATTTGTGGAATAGCATAGCAGCTAACACTCTTGCGTTCAGTATCAACACCCAGAGGTATTCACCGATATCACAGAGGGAAACAACAACGGCTGCAGCTCTCCTGATGAGACAACTCTTTGGGGATTCCCAGCTGCTGCTGGATGGGATCCGGTAACAGGACTTGGGTATGTTTCTCTCCTCTCTCGTTTATTTCCATCGTTTCATTCGGCATCAACTAACCTGGAACCATAGATCGCCAAACTACACCGCCCTGGAGTCGGTTCTGGTCGCTCTGTAAGCAAGAGATGCCAATGAAGAATGGGCGTCTGTCCGCACACAAAGTGGGATTGCATTCACATGGAGGGGGCAATATCTGTTCAATATGAGGTTCTGTGCACAAGTACGGATAATCGGGCCAGGTAGTGCCGCGTGGCGAGTGCAGGGCAAATGCATCAGAGATATACCTAGTAGTAATACTGGATTAGGTAGCTACCTCTTATACCTCATCAAGAAGTAAAATTTTCATCAGAAAAAACGTATCCCTATGTGTTCCTACGAGAACTTGTAACTGTACATGTAGTCTGACAGCGCAGTCAAGTCTGTCTCCGTAACTGGGGATGAAGTACCTAGTAGGTAACAGTCCGGGCTAGTCGGTAGCAAATATCCCGGTGCGGTTTCTTAGAGCCACGCTAGTCGCTGTAGTTCATCAGATCGCCTTTGTTTCTTATAAAGAAAGATGTGTTTCATCTGCTAGGTACTTGGGCCCGGCTGGAGAACCTTCAAGGGAGAAGCATCGCCCTGTTGTGGGCCCATACGTTGCAGGACATGCGGAGAACACCAGCACCATCAACTGCGCCCGCCCCGAGAGAACAGACACCGCGTACCCAGGACATGGGATATTTCAATCTACATGTCCCGGATCCAACGGGAGTTGGCATGGTCTCGGACACAAGAGACACGGTCTACACATGCGTCTATGACTTCACCGACAGGCTGAAACATCTGGCCGCCACGCGAAATGGAGTTAGCATTCGGGGGACATGGACAGATATTTGGTTATTTCTTGCTGTGAGTCTTGCAAAAGCGGTACATATGTACCTGGTTGAACTATAATTCCAAGCACGATAATTCACTAGGTGGGTAGGCAATGCGGAAGACAGAAAAAGCGAGACAACAAAATGGATGAGTACATCTTTTGCTATATAATTACGATAACAGTTACTAGAGAAATACAGATACAGTAGCAGCTACCAGAAAAATATAGATATAGTAGTAAAGACTAGAGGAAATACAGTTATAGTAGCAGATCGTGGGTGTTTAAAATCTTCTCGGTCTCGGTCTTTCTGTCTTCCGCTTGGTAGGTACCTACATTTGGTTGGCCGTTGCGCCTGCAAACTTTATCTTTAGGCATTCAGATAGTTCTGGCATTCAGAAAGTTCCGTAAACGATGGATATCATCCTATTCTTCGCCTCCTACAGATTAACTTTTAATTTTGCTATGAGGATTAATTGGGTATTTAAAGCCTTTTCCCTTCAAACTTTGCGGATTTTCCCGGTCACCTCCTATATAGACGTCTTTCTGCCCCTTCAGGCTGTCCCTATAAATCTACCCTCCCAAATTCCCATCCATTGCATCCATCATACAAGTGTTGAGATTCGAGTGACTATATCCTCTTTCACACAACGCTCTCAAAAGATTTCACAATGCGCTCATCTACTCTCTTCAACATCGCCCGCCTCGCCTTCTTCGTAGTGCCATCGGCAGCTTCAATGCTCCAAGTCTTCCATGGCACCTCTTGCGAAGACGAACCAAACGGAGCAGTGACCCAATTGCTGTACGCGAGCCATGTTGGGTACAGCTTCTGTTCCTTCGCCGCTGGTTATGGCACGAGCCTGGTCGTCCGCTCTGGCGAAGAACCCGACAACCCGGATTGGCCATACTGCGAATGGAAACTCTACAGTGATAGAGCCTGCCAAGACCTTGTCGCGACGATGAATCCCGAGGGCCATAACTGTGCTTGTGCAGTCCTCCCCGCTTTCCAGTCCTACGAACTCGACTGCCTCCGCCTGTCAGGGGATCGGCGAAGACAACTTCGACGAGGACGGCGAAACACAATGCCACTAACCATCGATGCCGGCCATGAAAGCAACTTGACTGATCCAACAATGGATGCGAAGAAGATTACTTTCCCGCCTGCACAGTATTGGGGGGGCACTTGTGACCGGCCCATACCCACGTTCCGAAAAGACCTATCGTTTACGAGCGCTTCACAGGTTCGTAATATGGCCAGTATGATGGTTGAAAAGTTTGAAGTGGTCGAAAAGGGAGATCCAAAATTTGTTGGCAACATCTTTCGTATCGCCCATACACATACATGGCACATCTTTAACAAACTAGAGCTAGAGAAGCTTTGGATGTATAACAGAGTGCATGTGGTGACAGTTACGGGCCCCCTGCATGTTGCGGTCGAGTTTACAATCACCGCGATGCCTGGATATGCCCTCGGCTCAGCCATTGAAGCAATCAATCCCGAGCGGCTGCCGCGGGTGTTTTACGTGCTGTACTATACAATGCGCAGACACAACATGAAGGCTGTTCAATTTCGGCTCACTAGCATGGATGACGGTGTTAGCACTCCTGTGATGAGCATGGTTGTCCGTGTTCTGGGCACCGCGAATCCCGTACCGGAGCAGGGACCGTAGAGGAGGGAACGCCACGTCGTATAGTTTGATGCGGCAGGACGCCGAGTTCGTTTACTGTATACTAAAATTGTAGAGAAGAGAAATGTAGCATAGTTAGAATAAATGACAGTTGCGAGTTTGAAGTTGTAGATGATGCAAATCTAGGCAGTTTGTGGTGTTTTGGCTCAAAGTTTAATCTCCCCAATCGGCACCCCAGCGACTGCGTGAAATTCGATGTTAGAACAAAATACAAAAACCCCATTTACCAAATATTATAGGTCTCTGCCTTCCTAAATGAGTAGTAAATCTCGTTTCTCTAGTATCTGCTACTTTATATATGTCCTTCTAGTGCCTGCTACTGTACAGATATTTCTCTACTATCTGCTACTACCTATATTTATATTCCTCTACTGCCTACTACCATCTATATGTTCCTCTAGTATATACTACTACGGCTTACTGCTTTAGTATCTGGCATTATCAACGGCCTGAAGCTCAGGATTAGAGACAAAGCTCAGGATTAAAGACAAAGCTCAGGATTAAATACAAAGGGCGTTGGATAGCAAACTTGGGGTGTTGAATAGCCGCTCACCAGAATCCCTAGGTTTAAACCCATGACACGGTGCCCGTTGGTACCATCTAGCAGAAACCCCTGTAGGTCTTTCTACTATGGCTGGTTTTATCTACAGCATTAACATGCTACTCGAGCTTGTGAGCAGTCCGTCCATGTTTGCCGAAATCCCGGATAGTCAAGACCCTTGATCAGAACTATCTGTCATCATGCGTGCCTCAGTAGAAATTCCAGATAGCGAGGACTTCTGGTCAGAACTCTCCGCGTTTCACAGCCCCCCAAGGAAAATCCCAGACAACCAGACCTATGTAACGGATGTTGTAAATTCCATCTTACATTGACTCATAGACTAAAATTCAGTGCCTATCTTAGTATAGGATACAATATTCCACATTTTACCAAACGCCCTATTAGAAGATCGCCACCCTATAAACCCTTCTCAGTAAAGTTTCACGCATTTCTCCAACGGCTGATGCCGTACTCGCACCACCCAATAACATCGCTGCAGCCCCTTGCAGCCTCTCCAAATATGGTATCCACCGACATTTTGGGGTAATTAGTCTCGGGCTACCAAACGCCAGTCTCTATTTTGCAAGCGATTCGTGCGCCGTTCTTGTGAGTCTGTATCGCGAGTTGTTGGTTCGATGTGTTGGGATATTGGTTTTTCGCATCATGGCAGCACACAATATTGGTTATCGTGAATTTGGTCATGCTATATCCAGTACTTGATAATCTCTCATGCTAAGATTCCACCGGATAGCAGAAATTTCAGAACCAAGTTTAAAACGCGACGCGTTCAAGTGCACATCTTAACAGACCACAAATAGTCTTGATTCATTAAATTCTTCTCATAAATTGTATTACATAAAAAGGCATGGTATCGCTTCCGCTGCGCAATTACAACTCCGGTATTCGCATACATAATTCATCTCTCAAACACCTAAACTTTGCTACTCTTCTCCTCGTGCTGCACCTCGCCAATCTCGACAGCCTTGTTGTCGATGTCGTGGTGGACGACTTTCTCGACGGCCATGACGGCTTGGTCAGCCAGTTCCTTGTCCTCAAACACTGCGAAAAAGAAATGTCAGTAAACTGGGTCAAATGCAATATATCATAGCATGAGGAAAACTTACAAAAGGCGAGTTCTTCCAAGGTTCGGCCAGCCGTCTCGGGGAACAAGAAATAGACAAAGACAATCTCAAACGCCAGCCAGCAGCAGTAGACAATCAGCCATCTCCAGCTAATGTTCTGCAAGCCAATTGGGTTCACAAACGTGGCGAAGAAACCAGACAGACGTCCAAACAGCTGGAAGACGGAAATACCGCGAGATCGGTCGACATATGGCCACAGCTCAACGAGGTAGGTGTAGGTGAGGGCGTTGTATCCAATGTTGTAGCAGGGCTGGTAGGCAAAGATGAAGAAGATGGTGGCGGCACCGGCAGCCTTGTTGGGGTGATTGGCCAAGTTTCCAGCGATGCTCTGCTGCATTGTCACGGTCCAGCAGATGTAGACAACGAGGAGACTGCATGTGCAGATGAGGTACATTGTGCGACGCTTGAAGCGGTTGACGAGCAGAGACACAGTGACACCGGCGAAGAGAGACCAACAGGCAATGGCAACGTTAATCTTTTGCTTAAAGACGGACTCGGTTTGTCCAATCATGGCGAGGAGATCACCCAGGTAGTACGAGATGAGAGTGTTGCCAGACCATTGGGTGAACAAGCCGAGGAATGAGGAGATCAAAGTTCGTCGTCGCATGCCCGGAGTGGCAAAGATGGAGAGCCAGTTCTTCTTGTTGTTCTCAGTCTCAATCTCAATAGTGGTCTGGATCTGAGCCATTTCAGCGCGAACAAACTCCGAGTCTGCATCTCCTTCAGCGTGGTACTTGATGAGAATCTCGTTGGCCTCGGCGCTGCGGCCCTTTGTGACGAGCCATCGGGGGCTTTCGGGCAGCATGAAGACAAAGACAATCTGCATGACGGACGGCACCATCTGCAGCAGCGAGGGGATTCGCCAGCCCCAGTTGTTGGGGATGCTATTTGTGCCAAAGGTGATGGCGGCGGCAACAATCTGGCCGATGAAGTAGGCGACGTTGAAGAGGGATGTGAGGACGGCACGCTCCTTGGGGTAGCCAAGCTCTCCGATGAGAGACGAGCCAGAGACGATGCAGGTCGGGATTCCGAAGCCGAGGATGATACGGGCAACAATGTACATGGCGACTGTATGAATTCAGGTTGTTAGATGCAATATTCACAGATATGTCTGGGAAGAGAAAACTAACCGTGTTGAGAGAAACCCTGGATCAATGCACCGATAATCATGATGACGGAACCGCCCACGATGGACCAGCGTCTGCCAAACTTGTCGTTGACGATGGGGATAAAGGGCAGCGACAGAATGGCTCCGAGAGAGTATGCTGCCGCGATGATGCCCTTGAGAGATCCCTGAGGATTATCAAAGTCTAGAGTGCATGTAAGTCAAAACTGCACATGATTGATATTACCGAATAAGGGGCCTGGAGGATGACCTACAGTCAACCCATGACGGGACAATCTGAAGAGCGTTAATCATCTGGGAATCGAACCCAGACGTCAACTCGATGCCCATACATGCCGGGAAGAGAATGCAGTAAAGATATCTCAGGTTCGGCTTCTTGTACCACGGCACCTTGTCCTCATTGGCGATGATGGTGACAATGGGCTCAGACGCCCCAGTCTCCTTGGTGGTGGGCTTGAGGAAACTCATGATGTGCAAAAGTCAACCCGACAGAAAGAGGAAGGTGATGCTGGAATGGAGATGATGGGGTTGCAAAAGGTGTTTTGAGGGCGACGATGCCTTCCTTTTTATTTCTGCAACATCTCGATTCTCGGGTCTGGACAAAAGGAGCCACAAGTAAGCGCAATAGCGATTTTTTCAGCCAAAAACACCAGACTATTACGGAGAATCCACCAGTCATGCCCGTTGCCAAGGCCGGCTAGCGCTGTGGGATGTCGCCAAGGGCCTGGGATTCCGTTAGTCTGGCTTTTCCCCTCAAAAAATCGTGGAGGTGAAAAGTCTGGGGTTGTTTGGGGGAGGCTCTAGTTTGGGAAATGTTCGGGGAGGCTCCCCGAAGACAACTCGTGATGGCAACGGCGGTTTAAGCTCGTAACCCCACATCAGCTCCGAGTAAGTCTGCATTAAGCCCAGAAATCATCCTGTCGGCGTTGCGTTTAGCCTCATCTGGTTGATGATCCTGGTCGTGAGTCTGGAGTTTGGACTCCACACTCCATGGGGAACCTCCGAGATCAAAAAACTGTTTCCAGCCCACTCAATTAAACGGGACTTCAGCAATCAGATGACGGGCGGTCCTGCGGCTCTTTTTTGCCGTTTGAAAACCCCCTGGCTACATATAACCGCACATGGTTGCTAAGAGTATATAACTAAAAATTTTATAACATTTTTCTCCCACCCCCCATTCCTTTTTGCCCTTGTACTCAGATTTACGTACCTTGCCTTTATTTCCTCCCCTCCCCAAAGGCAAAGTACATCACATTCCTTGGCCATATCAAAAGAAGAAGAAAAATCAAATCAAATCAAACCCAAGATGGGCGAGTGGCAGCAGACGACAAAATTGGGCTTCGACGTCGAGACCGTCCTGGCCCAGCTGTCCCAAAACCAAAAGATTGCTCTCTTGTCCGGTAAGCTAACCCCAATGAGTATACACATCATATCATTTCACTAAATCAATACCATGTGAGGGGGGAAATATAGGCATTGATTTCTGGCATACTTTTCCCATTCCGGAGCACAACGTGCCGTCAGTTCGCCTGACTGACGGGCCCAATGGCATCCGCGGCACAAAGTTCTTCGCCGGCGTGCCCGCTGCCTGTCTGCCCTGTGGAACGGCGTTGGCCTCCACATGGGACAAGCAGCTGCTCAGGAGGGCAGGAAAGCTGCTTGGTGATGAGTGCATCGCCAAGGGAGCTCACTGCTGGTTGGGTCCTACCATCAACACGCCCAGATCCCCCCTGGGCGGCCGTGGCTTCGAGTCCTTCTCAGAAGATCCTCACCTGTCTGGCATCCTCGCTGCCTCGATGATTCTCGGCTGTGAGAGCACTGGAGTCATCTCTGCCGTGAAGCATTTCGTAGGCAACGACCAGGAGCACGAGAGGCGAGCAGTAGACTGCCTCATCACTCAACGGGCTTTGAGAGAGGTATATCTGCGGCCCTTTCAAATCGTAGCTCGAGATGCAAAGCCTGGTGCCTTGATGACTTCCTACAACAAGGTGAATGGCAAGCATGTTGCCGACAGCGCAGAGATGCTGGAGGATCTGCTGCGAGAGGAGTGGGATTGGGATCCCCTCATTGTGAGTGACTGGTACGGAACGTACACCACCATCGACGCCATCAAGGCTGGTCTTGACCTCGAGATGCCCGGCGTCTCAAGATATCGAGGCAAATACATCGAGTCTGCGTTGCAAGCCCGCCTGCTTAAGCAATCCACCATCGACGAGCGTGCCCGCAGGGTCCTCAAGTTTGCCCAAAAGGCCGGACAGCTCAAGGTCTCAGAGGTAGAGAGAGGGCGTGATTTCCCAGAGGACCGCGCCCTGAATCGCCAGATTAGTAGCAGCAGCATCGTCCTCCTCAAGAACGAAGACTCCTTTTTGCCCCTCCCTAAAACCAACGCCAAGGTAGCCCTCATTGGCTCCCACGTGCGATTACCAGCTATCTCTGGAGGTGGCAGCGCCTCATTACTGCCTTACTATACCATCTCCCTCTACGATGCCGTCTCCGAAGCCCTGCCAGGTGCCTCCATCACTCACGAAGTGGGTGCATACGCACATCAGATGCTCCCAGTCATCTCTTCAATGCTGTCCAGGGCCGTCATCCACTTCTACAACGACCCCATCACCGTCACCGACAGAAAGCTCCTCGGCAGCGAAAACGTTGCGTCAACATCCTTCCAGCTCATGGACTACAACGGCGTACCTAGCTTGAACAAGGCCATGTTCTGGGGAACCTTGCTGGGAGACTTTGTTCCCACCGAAACGGGCACTTGGGAGTTTGGCCTCAGCGTCTTCGGCACTGCAAACCTCTACATTGACGACGAGCTGCTCATCGACAACACCACTCACCAGACTCGTGGTACCGCCTTTTTCGGCAAGGGAACCACGGAAAAGATTGGCACCAAGGAGATGGTGGCTGGTAGCACGTACAAGCTGCGGCTCGAGTTTGGGTCCGCCAACACGACCAAGATGGAAACCGTTGGCATGGTCAACTTTGGCGGCGGTGCCGTCCATCTCGGTGCCTGTGTGAAGATTGAGCCTCGTGAGATGATTGCTCGTGCTGTTCGAGCTGCAGCGGACGCTGACTACACCATCATCTGCACGGGGTTGAGTGGCGAGTGGGAGTCTGAGGGCTTTGACCGTCCGCATATGGATCTGCCTCCCGGCGTGGACACGATGATCTCGCAGGTTCTCGATGCTGCGCCAAACGCGGTTGTCGTCAACCAGTCGGGGACGCCGGTTACGATGAAATGGGCGCACAAGGCAAAGGCCATTGTGCAGGCGTGGTACGGCGGCAACGAGACGGGCCACGGTATTGCCGATGTGCTCTTTGGTGATGTTAATCCTTCTGGAAAGTTGTCTCTGTCGTGGCCTGTTGATGTCAAGCACAACCCTGCTTACCTCAACTATGCGAGTGTTGGTGGCCGTGTTTTGTACGGAGAGGATGTGTATGTGGGCTACAAGTTTTACGAGAAGACGGAGAGGGAGGTCTTGTTTCCGTTTGGGTAAGTTAAGGATCTTTGTTGTTTACTTGTTCATCGCTAATCCACCTCTCTTGCAGACACGGACTCTCTTATGCCACATTTGCCCTTTCAGATCCCGTCGTCAAGACAGTCCCCGAGACATTCCGGCCGAACCAGCCCAGCGTGGCAATAGTCAGGATCAAAAACACCAGCAAGGTCGCCGGCGCCCAAGTCCTGCAGCTGTACATTTCCGCCCCCAACTCCCCGACGCAACGCCCGACAAAGGAGCTGCAAGGATTTGAAAAGGTGTACCTGGAGGCGGGCGAAGAGAAGGAGGTGCACATTCCCATTGACAAGTACGCCACCAGTTTCTGGGATGAGATTGAGAATAAGTTTAAGAGCGAGGAGGGGACGTATGAGGTTTTGGTGGGAGTGTCGAGTCAGGAGATTCTCGGTAGGGGAAAGCTTGTTGTTCCCGAGACTCGATACTGGCTGGGGTTGTAGATGTGCGTGGCATTAGAAAGAACACGCACTCTCGTAATAGATTGGAAAACTTGCCAATGGATTATCTAATGATTGGCTGGATAGAATATACCTAGATAGATACTATGGAAGGCTACATTGCATTGTTATTTCTTCAAACTCATGAACCTGGCGATTCTGACTCAGAGTGCTCTCGTAAAAATTCATTATATGGGTCTTGCTCCTCCTCAGCTGACACTTCTCGAAAACGTATGGGCAGTGAGTGTGTAAGCAAAGAGTAAGTCATAATATACTGTAAAATATTGAATATACTAGAAACTACCACGTGTAGCTTACTGCTTCAGCAGCCAATCCAACAACACAGCCATCTCCCTAATCCCCCCTCCCTGATCCCCCCATGTCTCCAGCCTCTCCTGAACCATGCCCACGCATTCTCGCCACAGCGGTGGCACGACAACATGCGCCGCAGACTCCACCCCAGCCTGCTTGCCCCGAAATGCCGCAATCAGGCACAGCGCGTGGTTGAAGCGCACGCGGCAGGCTCCCCACGATCCGGGGTGCCGGAAGAAGGCGTTTTCCGTCTGGATCCGATAGATGCTCAGCCTCAACCCCAGCGAGGCGTGAGCACCAAAGGTTTCGACTTGAGAGCGTGTTAGACGCATGCCACCGTGGAGACACATGTACAGGTAGGCACGGCAGAGAAGCTCGCGGACCTCGGCGTACCGCTCGCGCATGAGCTTGACGAGTTCGGGCTCGTCGGTGGATGGGCGTGAATCGGGCGGGATGTGGAAGCGGAGGGCTGGAGGGAGGCAGTCGAGCCACTGCTGTAACTGGCCCTCGAGCTTCTGTAAAGTGTCTGCGAGCTGGGAGGCGGTAAGGGAGTCGATGTTTGGTGATAGGACGGTGGCGGCGCTGCGGGTGCGGTTGAGCAGGCGGCGGAGAGATATCTCGGCGAGGTAGTAGTAGTAGGACAGCGTGGTGGACTGCTCGTGACGGGTGCTGTCGACGGGGCTTTGGCCGAAGCTCTCGATTGTTGGGAATGTAGGGAGGGCATAGGGGAATGATGATTCTTGAAGTGTGCACGAGGGGAGGCCATTGAGTTCGTGCCGTACCTCACTAAGAACATCAGCATGTGAGCTTCAAACCAACCTTTATGTCAATTGGCATTTAAGAAAAGACGTACCATTCGGATTTGAGACACGTCCAGTAGAGTCGTTGTTCAAGACCTTAAACAGCTTTGTCAATACTCCCTACCCAAGGCAGCAGTGGTGGACTTGATGGACAACATACTCTCTTCCTGCTTCGGCCGCTGCGTCTTGCCATCGGAATGCTTCAAGTTGTATGCTTCCCACATCATTGACGCTGTACGGAACATTTTCCACCCAGGTATTGGCTCAATATTGTACTGATACCACATTCTTATACCCCACGTCAGCAGAAGCATCGACATGGACATTTTTGACAACACATACCCAAAGAGACAAAAGCACACGACGCCGAGCAGCGAATCGTCCAAGTATGCCGTAGACATTCGCTTCTGTGCCATCGCAATGTACATCAGAGACTCTCTCATGCGGTGATCAGGCACCGCCATGGTGACACGCTGCCTGGGATAGAGATCCAGCTCCTCGTCTGACTCGATATTCCGCCGCTCATCGTCGGGATAATTGCCCCAGACGGCGGCCAATGCAAACACCAAGAGCACTAGACATGAGGTGGCTGACCAACCAAAGCCGTTTTCCAGGACGTAGGCAATGTGAGCATCAAGTTGGTCGGCGTCGACAATGGGATTCTTTCCCTGGATCTTGCTCATGTAAATGTCTCGCAGCTCAAACATGCGTTCTGGGGAGGGGTTTGACACTTCTGTTTTTTGTTGCCCGCATATCGTCTTGATTAGCCAATGTAAAGTTTTGATCCAACATGGAATTGCATGCAATAAGTTAAACTTGGCACGTACCCAGGTCGGATGGCTTCGGCTTCTCAGCGTACTCTGACGAGGGAAACGTGCTGACCGGCCGCTCCTGCGGGAAGACAGACCAGCCCAGGATCATGTCAGAGCCCGTGATTGGCGTCCAAGGAGTGTCCTTTCGCGACATGAGCTCGAGGTTGTCTCCCTCCACGTCCAGCACGCGAGACAGCTGGTCGGGCCGCGGCTGGAGGCCATTCCTAATACCACCCTCCGAGAGACTGGACAGGAGACGCCCCTGCTCTTCAACGGCCGTCAAAATTTTCTTGCCCCAGGTTTCGAATCTACAAGACAAGAAGGAAGAAAGAAAAAACCATTAGAATCAGCATTTCGACATGGGTTTTAACTAAAGAACAGGCTGTGTATTGCCCGCTTACATTGAGAATGGATCTTTATCAGGATAATGGCAGCCCACGCCGCGCTCGGCGCATTTTGCGCACGTCGGGCGAGCAGAGTCGCACCGGGTCTTGCTAACGCGGCATGCGTCACAGGCGGCCAGGATCCTTGTATGCGAAGGAACGTCTTTAGGGCGTTTTCTCTTCTTACTACTATTTGTTGTATCCATCGAGACAGCAGCAGTTGGCCGCGGGAGGGAGTTGTTCGCCTCCATTGTAGTTGAATACTTTTTGGATACTCTTTAGGGAGTAATGGGATCCAGAAAATAGCGGGTAACCTACCGGTATCTTCTGCCGGGACTTTTAAAACACCGAAACACTGGGCTGGGTTGGGGGAGCGATGGATGGATGATTGCTTAGATCAGTTTGCTGGATCAAAAACGTGATGGTTGTAGGGAGCGGATTAGCGTTCACCCCACAATGCAGGAAGATGTAACCTTCTTATACACGTGGCTAGTCCTGAATTGGGGGGATTCTAGACTTACGCCTCGTCCTTCTATTACCCCATGTTATTATGAATCTGATGCTAGATTATGTAGTTTGCTGCAAAACATACGTGGAGAGATGGGGGGAATGAGAGGGCAAGTTGATGTGAAGAGGAGGACAAAAACAATACGAGTTAATTTTTGAAGAAGTTGATGAGGTTGGGCATGTACAATGTATGAAACTTTTTGTGAAGTAGACAGCGGGAGAGAAGACTGAAAGCTGTGAATTGGAGAATTCGATGCTGCTGAATGACCAAAAAAAAAACAGAATGCGGAGTAGTAAGGGTCCACGGGTAAGGACGGAAAGGACGGGTAAGCAGCGCGGAATTACAATGCACCGAACAGACTATTGCTCTATAAGTGAGTTACCTTGAGATGCTCGTTCTACTGCATGCACACAAGAATATTTCAATTTTTATTTATTGTTAGGTATGCGCTGGGATTCTCATCTGGTGCATTGGAGATGAGCGTCCATGAGTACATGTATGCTCTGTTCTCCCATGGAGGGGTAGCAGAGCACAATGCAATGGATCTCTCCAAGACTGAGCGCAAAATATTGACCACGCCAACTCTACGGAATCGGCGCTGCTACCCTACACAAACAAAACAGATTTTGAGTATGCGGCTTCTGCAGCCATGAATGGACCAGATTATGCATAAACTACATGCAGGTGGTTTCTTTATTTTTATTTGACCTATCTACATCCATTCTAGCTGATATCAACGAACTATGCTAGGCAGTGTGTGTGGATTTGATATGCTGCGTCAAGAGCATATGAAAACTGATAACTAAAACGCTACTATCATGGATCAAGCCACGACTCAAGTCTGTCATAGCCAATCCTCTGTATTTACATTTCTGGAGATGTACATATTGACGTTCTTGCTGATGACATTGCATCAGTCCCAATTAATCCCATGATCTAGCGACTACTATGTCGAGATGCTTTATGGCAATATTTGGATGCAGCTCTGCACTTTGAATCGCACGCAAAATGACAGACAATGGGCAGATACTCTGTAATATGGGGAACCCACACTGCCGGATAAAATGCGGGCCCGACATTTAGCCTTTTCCCACCCCGCTAGTCCCCATTTGATGCGTTGCTAAACCTCGGCGCTTTGCGATTTCTTACTAAGCACAAGCGCACAGAGTACCGAGGTACCTCCTCTCACCGGAGAATCCGCCTCTCCTTTATTCCGGATTGATAAGACAAGGGCAGCGTTTGGTTTCACAACTCTGACAGATTTTACTCCGTACTCTTCCAAGCGATCCCGCCAAATAAACTCATCAGTCGCATTACTGTTTCAAAAGCTTATCGGATCTAGCCACATGGGATAAGTTTCCAATTATCTGGTGCATGTCTCGCTTGCCGCTCTGTGGGCGTAGAATGCCATTGGCCCGCATAACTGCTGGTATTAGATAGAGTGGTATCGTTGCACCGGTTGCATCCGAACATCAACGAGAATGGAAACAAAAGTCACAAGTAGCACGGAGTCTTTTACATGCCGTTCCTAACTAGGCAATGCGGTCTATAATAGTTTATTACGCGCTGTACTATACATGATTCCTTGGATCGAGATTAGGTCCAGTTCCATCCTCAGGTCGGCCCCTCGTCTCTTCTTCCCTTGCCCAGCCAGCAGACCACTTTTGTAATATCGGGAAAGTGGGAGATTTTTCTTCTTCTCGGGTTCGGTCATCTGCCACCGAGCTGCCCTCGGTTAGCCAAACAAGGCTGAACAAGGCTTGTCATAAACGGTAATTTGTTTATACTCCGTGAGGAATCCCGAAAACCGGCCAAGATTCCCCACTGTTTCAGGAACAAGACCCCGTTTGCCGCGCGGACTTTGAGACAATAGTGTCTAAGTGAAACGCTATGAAATCGTACGACACATGTAATTGTTGACGATGAGTATCTATGATGATGAGTGAATTGCTTTTTTGGTGATATATAGGTGCTGTGATGCCGTCGCTAATTACATCGTTTTCTTGTTCTTCACCACTCTTTTCCATCTTCACTTTTTACCATTCCATTCTATATCAACTCAGAGTTTCAAGCTTTCGCCGGTCGATTGCCTCTGACTTTTCCTTCTTTTCTGATTCTTCTTCTTCTTGTGTAATTACATTCTTTTTTCTTTCTCTTGCTGTTTATTTCCCCATTTCCAATCTCAGACAATTCAAGATGAAGACTTCCGTCGCTGTTTCTCTTCTTCTCGCCGCTGCGGCCGAGGCTCGTTTCGGCCAAGAGCAGGGCAACGGAGCCATCGCCGCCATTCAGGCACTGTCAAACTTGGGACAGCCCGGACAAGCTGCCACTCTAGCCGGCAACGCTATTCAGTTCCTCCTCGCTGCTGCAAACCCTTGTGGCAAGCTCAGCCATGCGGATTCAATTATTCAAGAGCTAGGCACAAGTGACGCTGCCGTTGCAGCAGCTCGTGGCCTCGTTGCGGCTGAGCAAAACTTCAACCCATTCGTCGTCAGCGTTCCTTCCATCTGCTCGGATCCTACTTTGCCGAAATCTGCTCAGCTTCGCGGTGTAGTTCCCCTGATTGACCCTGCGGTTGTCGGATCGGATCTCGAGAACAAGAATGCGGCGGCTTCCAAGACCAAGCCGTTCGCAGCTGATGGTCTCAGTGTCGCTCAAGTCATGGTCCAGAATGGCTTCTCCAACTTTACGGCTGTTGCTTTGGATGGTAGCAAGTCAGATGCCTCGGGAGGATCAGCGGCTGCCGGATCATCATCTGCTGCTGCACCGGTTGCTACCTCGGCTTCAGCAGCTCAGGCTTCTGCTCCTCCGGCTACTGCAGTGAACAACGCGGGATGCAACAGTATCGCGCTCCCAACTACCATGATTACCATTACGAGGACTGCTGTTGTGACTTCAGTAGCAACTGCTGAGGCTTCCAGTGCACCCGCTTCATCCGGCAATGCCTCCTCTGGAAATGCCTCTTCTGGTAGCGCATCAGCTCAAGCTGGAACATGCACCGGCAGTGGCAGCACTCTGGCTTGCACCGCTCCCGGCAATGGCTCTGGAGCCGTCAAGAACGCCGTCACCGGCAACTTTGACGGCTTCGTGGCTTCAACCATTGCAGGCCTGGACTTTGGACTCTGCGTGCCCACCATGAAGTTTGAAGCTGGTCTCGACGGACGATCCGACACCGAGTTTACCTTTCAGGCCATCGACCCCCTTGTCAACAAGGGCCAGGAAGAGGCGCTCAACCCCAACATCATCACCAACCGGATCCACGACCAGCTCACCAACGTGTGCGGAGCCAACGCGGCGGCCAAGGCTGCGGCTGCTGATGCTCAGGCCAAGATTTCGGCTCTGGGAACTAGGAATGCGGATACTGCCAACACGTGGAACTCGCTTCTTGGATTCGCAAACACAAACATTAACCCTGACAATGCGCCTCAGGCTGGCCTTGTTGGTCACACCTAAGCGGATGTGTGGTGATTGGGAGTGGGAGATGGGAATAAACAACAGCTTGGTTAGTGTACGATAGAAAAGTGTGGTGGAAAACAAAAACAAATAAATAAAATGCATATCAAGTCGAGCTGCTGATGCATCTGTTTCGTATTTCGTGTTGCTGTGTATATGAAGATTCGTCTGAGTGCATACACCATGCAGTAGAGTATTGTCAAGGCCACGATGGACCGCAGCCAGTGATGAGTTTGCCGACAACTTGTAGTAGAGGAGAGACAAAGAGAGAGAGGCCAACAGTTGGCTGACAAAAGTGTCGATGCGCTGCACAGACCCAGTGCCTGGCAATTTACGCCTCCTCATTTATCGTAGGACCAGAAAGACAAAGGAGGGATCAAGCAGCTTTGTACTGAAGAAGATCTCATCTTTCACAACTCATTTCACTGCGGCATCTTTCCGCTATCAAGACTCGAGATGAACAAAATGCTGAACTGCCTTCTCGTGCAGCGGCGGCGCGACTCGTCCGCGTCGGACTCGATACGAATCGATTCGGCTTCAGGCATAGACGGCTGCTGCTTTTCGGTGTCTGGCGTCCGCTACTTTGCGCCACGCTCGAAGAAGGTAAAGGATCATCTATGTTCACAGTCTCCAGTATAATGTATTCCATCATGCTAATGGGTTGTTTGGCTGGAGGATTCGAGGCTCCCCAAAACGGTCGGCATAAATTTGGCCACAGTATTTCCTGTTCCACCAGAGGACTCCACAGACATATCGGAGGAATGGATGCGGAAGCACCTTGATGAATACAAGACAGACGATGTCTTCAACGAAGCGTTTCTCGCCAACGTCGTGTTCCTCGAGTCGCGTCAACGTAATGCATTTGGGAGACCCCACATAACGAAGGAGGCCATCAACTTTCTTTACGAGCATGGCACGAAACAATATACTAAAAGCTCATCGTCGAATTATCTTCCTGGTCCACATGTGTTGGTCGATCAGGAGCTTAGAGAGGTGTGGAAGTTGGTGGATGATTCATATGGGACCTGTATGGTCACCTTGAAGCCACAGCAAGTGTATTGGGCAACAATTCCACATGTGGAATGGCTACATGCTAATTTATCTTTAGCCCATCCGACATACTAGAAGCTCTTATGATTAGGGGCCAAGATCATGCCCTCAGCTTTGCCCTCCCTTCTCGCATCAAAAGCAAGTTTCAGAGCCTTCCACTTGCTGGACTTCGCATTCTGATGAAAGACAACATCCACTTAAAAGGCATCAAGACGTCTGTTGGCAACCGTGCTTTCTACGATACTTATCCCCCTCAGGAAATTTCTGCCCAGTGTATCCAGGAGTTGGTCGATAAGGGCGTATTTATCGCTGGAAAAACGAAAATGAACTCTTTTGGGAATTGGGAGGAGCCAACTCAGTATATCGACGACTATCAAGCACCGTGGAATCCTCGGGCAGACGGCTATCAATCCACTGGTGGCAGTAGTTCGGGCAGTGCTGCGGCCATTGCTGCCTATGATTGGATTGATATTGCTATTGGCACTGACAGTACGTATCAAATGTGTGATTTGACAAATATGATTGTTATCTGACGAATTAATCAACAGCTTGGGGGAGTATTACTCGGCCCGCTCATTGGTGTGGATGTTTTGGTCTGCGCCCTAGTATTGGAAGTATCTCTACGGACGGTATTGTGCCATATGTCCAGTAAGTAACTATTCTCTTTGATCACTTGCATTAGACTAACTATTTAAGATCTTGGGATGTTCCAGGAATTCTCGCAAGAGATTTACAAAAGTGCAGGGATTTTGCTCAAGAATGGCTGAATTTTGACAACTTTGAGAAGGCACCCGAGGTATGTTTCCCTGCAAACGATTGGAATTCCAAAACTGATATATGTGTGCATATATAGTCATTTTCATCAATCATATGGCCAACCGACTTTTGGAAAATCATCGACTCTGAGCAGAGGAGTACAACAAAATTTATCGCCCAGCGTATGGCTACTACGCTCAATATTAAGTTTGAAGAAATTTCGTTTGAAGAGCGTTGGAAGAGCGCACCGCCAAGGTCTTATGCACCTTTGCTACCAGAATTCATCAATAGAGTACGTACTTGTTGACATGATTTCGTTATGCTGATTCTAATGTCCCGTTAGGCTACCTATAGTCTAGAGTACGATGTGTATCACAACAGCGAAGACTTTCGTTCCCGTTATTGGGACATGTTTAAACGAGCACCTTACACAACGATACCAAATGAGCGGCTTTGGTAAGGTTGCTTTTGCAAAATGACCAATAATTTATATCATTGACATAAAATTAGGCATGCGGGAAAAAACACAACTCTGAATGAAAGGAATGAGGGATTCAAGAAAATTGACATCTACCGCCAGTGGTTCCAACAAACAATTTTGACAGGGGACCATATAAATGCCATTATAGTAATGCCGCTTGAGGATGCAGCGCCAAGATACAGAGACGATGTCCCCAAGTAAGTAACATTTCAGTTATTTCGGCTGCTAGGCCCGGATCTAGGCTAACTGATCTCAAGCTTCCGACGGCCGCCACAAGATGGTATCAACGCCTTGGCTCTTGGACCCGTTATGAAGTCACCTATTCTTGCTGTTCCAAGTAAGATCATAACCTGCAAAGTAAAACTCTTCTTCTTCTTCTTTTTACTAATGATATACAGTTGCCGAAATCCCATATCGTTCCAGAGTCAGCGACCGGGAAGAGAAGTTGCCATTTGCAGTAGCACTGATGGGAGCACCGGGTATGGATGCGAAAGTATTCTCTAGACAAAATCACTTGCTGACACATTTAGGCACTGACTTGAAATTGCTCGACACTGCCATCGAAATCTTGCAGTCTTTGCATCTCCCGACAGTTGTTGAGGTGGGAAGATCCATGTACAAAGATTAGAAAAAGTAATGTCTGGCATTTGGTTATCGAAGGAGACTTTCCCGACTATGACAAAAATTTCAAAATCTACGCCCTGGATCTGAAGAGCTGTTTTCAGCAATTCAGAAAAGTATTTGGTTACGCAATACGATTTACCTACTTCTAAATGAGTGTTGCCCGTATGTGAGTGATTCATAGGAGTGCTTCCAGCTGGCATCTTTAGTGGCAGAAAATCCCCCACCTCCCGCAATGTGTGGCTGCTCCAGCCCGCGACCACGTGGATTTTCAATTTCCCATATCCTGGTCAATTGTCAAGGCGGGGATCGCTTCTCGCAAGCCACAGTCCCCGAACTGTCGAAGCGAGTGTGTTCGGTTGGACGATGAGTGTGTTGTGGCTGCTGTGGTCTGGTTTGGGGGCCAATCGAACTACCGTTCCACCAACATAAAGGATAAATATGCTGTTTGTCACACAACTTGCAACCAATAATAGCTACGATCAATCCTATGATATGTCCATTTTAACTAAATTCAAGAAACCGGGTTTTCTCCACACTGGGGAGATATTTACAATGAACCTGACGTGTCCAGTCTTTTCCTTTGCTGGACTAAATTGTAGATGGCTCCATGAAGCTAGGGTCTTCGGTTGCCCAAGCACCATGGCTAATTCTCAGATTGCAATTCCACTTCCGCGCACGCAGATCTTTTAACCTAATGGCCCTGGAATTAAGGTTATGTATGTTTACATCAGCAAAGTAGCGACTGATGGAACCTGGTCACGCAATGATGAAAGTTGTACCTGATGTTCACGACAAAGGAAGAGGTTGCTAACTTTTTCTAAATAAAAATGAAGAACTAACTAGCTCTTAATAGGATTGATGCTCGGCGTTGCCCTCTTTCGGCGGCCCCTGATACATCACGTGTTTGTCTGAATCCTTCTGTCACGATTAATTTCTTCAACTCAGCCAACAACCAACAACACTCGCTCTCTACCATCATCACGATCGCTACAAACCACACTCGTTACCGTTCACACGCTCGCTACTATGATGATCACTCCTTTCTGGGCGTCAGTCGCCCTGTTGCGCGCTTTGCCAGTTCTCGCTGCAACAACTCCATCTCCAACTTCCACCTCTGCAGCCCCAACCTGCACAGCCTCCCTCATCGCCAGTCTCTGCAACTATCCAGAACCAGGTCCCGACTTCGCCGTCGCCGAGGATAGCAGAGCTTCCTGCTGGGACTATTGCAATGCCCATCCTCCCTGCAACTTTGTCATCTTCGCCGAGGGCAACCCCTACACGGGCGTAGGCTCTTGCTGGCTGTATCCAGGCGAAAGCTACGATGCGAGCGCCGGCAGCTCTAGCTGCGCCGACGCCAACGACTATCTGTTTGTCTACAGCCAGCCCGTGTGCAAAGGCAAAGGAGGCAAAGGCACACCCACGGGCTCGGACAGTTGCGCGGCGACTGCAACGCCCTCTGCCATCGCATCGGTTTGCGGGTATCCGACACCAGATGATGACTGCTTCAGCAGTTGTACCGCTAGTTCAGGCGCAACAGACTGTCTGAGTCAGTGCGCAAAGGCCGATTCCTGCAGCTACGCCGTCTTTAATCCACACAACCCAGACAATTCGCCCTACGCTTCGGGCTCCTGTTGGATGTATCCGAATGGCACCTACGACGCTTCAGCTGCGACGACTTGCAAGGGCGCGCCTGAGCAATTTGTGTACAAGAACCCGTGTCCTAAGCCATCGCATTCCTCGTCTTCAGCTCCGGCGAAATCTACTGGAACTACAAGCACTGCAAGCGGAACTGTTGGTAGTGAGACTGGAACTGCGGTTGTTGATGCCGAGGCGGCTACTACTAGTGACTCATCGGCCTCTACTGTCCTCCTCACTAGCCCGCTAGCCCTATTCATGTCTATAGCTATGTTGTTATGGTAGGACGTTGCATAATATGTAGCCTTGTTGCTGGGTGTTGACAACTGTTCAATCGCATACTGTATATAGTTAATCTGGTAGTCCCTTGGACACATTGTCAAATAGCAGGGAAGTTTATAGTCACATAATATGTCATTTAAGACACGATTTAATCGGCGCACGGGTTCAGATTTACTCAATGAACGGCTCTCTCCATATAACCCCTGCCGGTGGCTGTGATCAGAGTAGCCCATCCATCCGGTCCAGGACCAATAGCGTGCTAAGGCCTGCAACTGAAATGATCTTGCCACCCGCTTCGACCTGCATCTTAATGTTAACACTACCACCGATCGGTGTGGATATAAAGCACAAATAGTTCTACAAGATCTGTTAATTATCTGTGTAAGGTTTTTCTATTTATTTGTGGTTTGATAAGTTTCTTCATATATATTCATGCCCGGATCCCCCTCTATGATAAACTCTGTTTTCCCTCGTGGCACTCTTTCATATTATTCCGAGTTGTCCATTATCTTGAACCGAAAATTACTGCATCACCAAAACATTCCTAAATCTTGGCTTCCCAGACACCAGACTCTCAATCGCCTTCTGTGTCTCGGCTAGCGGATAAGTCTCCACCATGCACTCAACTCCGTGCAGCATTGCAAAGCGAATCGCTTCTTCACTATCCAAGGCATGTCCGCTCGGCCATCCCTGGACTGCGGCTGCTCTCATGTTAATAACTCCCGGCTCAACCTCAAAAGGCGCCCCAACAGCCAGGTTGAGCAGCTTGCCCTCAACGGCGAGGCCTTTCATTAAAGGCCCATAGACGGTAGGGTCAGGCGCAGTCTGCACGGCAATGGCGGCACCGCCAAGCTTCATGAGCTCTTCAGAAACGTTGGATTTCTTAGAGTTGATATAGTGATGGGCACCGAGTTGCTTGGCGAAGGTAGCCTTATCATCGCCTGTCGATATAGCGACCACCTCATAGCCCATTTTGTTGGCGTATTGGACGGCCAAGTGGCCAAGGCCACCCAGGCCTTGAACGGCAACAACAGCGCCCTGCTCGACGTGCAGCTTTCGAATACCGTTAAAGACTGTAACGCCAGCGCATAGAAGAGGGGCCGTCTTGGCCGGATCAAGCTCCTTGGGAATACGGACAACTGCCTCTGTCCGTAGAATCACGTACTCGGCAAAACCGCCGTCCTGTGTAACGCCGTTGATTGCCGCATTATCGCACAACTGGAAGATGCTCCGCTGGCATTGTCGGCAGATACCATCATGGCCACCGTGCCAGGCACCACCAACGCGCTGGCCTTCTTGAAAGATAGTAACACCTGGGCCAACCTCGACAATATCCCCGACAATTTCGTGACCAAGTACACGAGGGAAAATGTCACCCATTTCGCCTGTACCAATCATCACATCACTGAAGCAAACACCGCAAGCCAGGACCTTGACTAGGACCTGGTTGGCCTTGGGGTGTTGAAGAGGGACATCTGATAGTTGCCAGGTATCCGTGGCGGACTTTTGTACCACGGCTTTGTAGGTTGTCGGTAGAGAGGCCATAGTGTCTGGGCTTGGTTGAAATATTGGAATAGCGTCGGAAAGTCTATGGCTTAACAAGAATGGGGTGGAAATCTAAGTATTTTCAACAAACTGTGGAAGGTCTAAGCGGAAGCTATATAGTTTCACGAACAGAATACGGCCTGGTTTCATTTGATGAAACATATATCTCAATAGTCTTCTAGTGAATGGACTTTTCTATCATCATTCTAATCCATGGATACTCCGGAGAATTCCCCCGTAGTCGGTGTAAAGGAAACCGGTAGCTCAATTGATACAGTGAAAGTCGAAACAAAAAAAAAGTGATTACGACTGATGACCAAGTGATGACAATTTCTGATCAAATCTTCAAGTCCGACTGCGAAACATTCATTTGAAGCCGTTGAATGGTTATCACCGTAACCTAAAATCGGCGATAAACGCAGGACCCTCGTAGGTGGGCTCGTATATTTCTGGATCTGACCGTCCGATCTGTGGGCCGCACCATCACTTAGCCAATCCGCTAACTTGCGTCTATCCTCGCATATAAGGACCGGGGATAGGACATTATGTCCTAGTTGGCCAGGTTACGTATGTGCATTAGAGATGGTGGTTATTGAACTAGATGCCCGTGTCTCGTCGAGGATGCGAGTTGCGATATATAATCAACATGGACTGGCTCTGCGACGTGAACCTTGACTGAGAGGATGAATCGGTTGCGCTTAATCACTAACCAATTCCATCAAAAAGCATTTAGAACTTCTTTCAAAATGGTGCAATGGGGATTCGAGACAGAAGGCAACGAGGTTGTCGACAGATTCTCTGAAAATGTCAAGGGTAGACGTTGTATGTAATGTCCGTATGCACAACCCTTTCAATCATATGGCTGACCTGACGTCTAAGTTGTCATCACCGGGTCAAGTGAGGGTGGTCTAGGAGCAGAGTCGGCCTATTCTCTAGCCCGCGCATCTCCCGCCCAAATTGTCTTTATGGGCCGTTCGTGGGAGAAAACAAAGTCTGTGGTCGACAAGGTCAAGTCTATCGGCTCATCCATCGACGTCAAGTTTGTCCAACTTGACCTTGAGTCGCTTGCCAGCGTGCGCAAGGCAGCAAAGGAAATTAATGATGATGCCTCCATCCCCCAAATTGATGTGTTGATGCTCAATGCCGGTGTCATGGCTCTGCCGAGTCTACAATTGACAGAGGATAAGCTCGAAGCACACTTTGGCACCAACCATATTGGACACTTCCTTTTGGCAAATCTCATCATGCCCAAGGTACTGGCCGCCGTCCGACCCAATCCTAGTGGTGAAATCGGTGGTCCAGGTACTCCTCGCATTGTTACCGTCTCCAGTTACGGCAACATTTTCTCAGGCATTCGGTTTGACGACCTTACCTTTGGAAATGGGAAAGAATACAATCCGTGGAAAGCATATGGCCAAAGCAAGACTGCCAACATTCTGATGACAATTTCCTTGAATGAGAAATTCCGTTCGCAGGGCATCGCTGCGTATACTCTAAATCCCGGATGTGAGTTGACTGCGCACTTGTAATAGCTTCCTTCGACTAACCCCAGCTCTAAGCAATTCGAACGAGCCTTATTCGCCACCTAAATGACGAGTCGACAAAATCGTTCATGGATCTGCTAGCAGAGCATAAAAAGGAAAGATACCCGCCAAAGACACTGCAACAAGGCTGCTCTACTCAATTGAGAGCAGCACTGGATCCAACCCTTCCTCGTAAGTTGTGCTTTACCACGTACTGATGCGATTTGATGGATACTAAACACCTGTAACAGCCAACGAAGAGATCTTCTTCTTGCATGATACTAAACCCCTCTTGAAGGGAGAGGACGTGAAAGTCCTAGCAGCCCACTCGGCGGATATTGACGAGGCACACAAGCTGTGGGACCTTAGTAACAAGATCGTTGGGGAACAGTTTTGAATCAAGCATTAGAATGTTGCTGTCAAAGACTTAAATTAGTAAAATAGAATGCCACTGAGGAATAGAAATATTTAAGCTGTTTTGTTAACTTGAAATCGTTAGATGAGATACTGTAGCTATCCTTGCATATACGGGCATAAGTCTCCTGGTGCTAACTTCAATCTCCCGTAACTATTGAGTGAGACCCTTGTCCTGATGACTACTGTGAATGCATTTCTTGGTCCAAAATCGATACCAAAGATAGGAATCAGTTGTCCAAGTGCACGGTAGGAAGCACTTCACGACATCTGTGTTGGATTGAGCCTGATAGCTTCGTAAATACCCCCCCAGCACTATCGTGTTGATATCTTTACGGAAAGCTCCTAACCTTAGAATAGGCTCATTGTAATATAAGAAGAATTAGTTATTAATTTATAAATTTTGGATGTATGTCTATCTCCCCTGATCTCAAAATGGTTGAACAAAGAGATTCACATGGCTTTCCCTTTTCTAGTGGTCTAAGAACCTAGCAAGATTACCTACAGAGGTGAACCACGCCCAGTCTGTTTCTTGACCAATCAACTACATAAAGTCCCTGAAGCCACCACAGACACAATACTTGCACCAGCTGTTCTGTTTCCACCGACAGGATTAGCCAACCCACCAGATGTGCTCACAAAGAAAGTATTGGGTTCAGCCCATCCCCGTCCAAGGGACACGCCCGTGCAGCCGGCAAAGGTAATGTCGTCCTCGCCGCCCAAGATGGTCTTGGCGTCTCCGGTGCGCGTGTCAACATACAAGACCGAGTTATCAAAGTTGGTGGCGGCAAGAATGTTTCCACGAGAATCGAAAGCAAAGTCATCAAGGCCGTGGGCAAGCGACGTCAGGTTGGCAACGACCTCTGGTGTAGCGCCTGCAGCAGGATAACCAGAAGCGGCCAGGGCGACGCGGTAGATGACGACGCGAAGAGTGTTGGTCCAGTAGAGGTAGCCGTCGTGGATACGGATGCCGTCAATGCCCAGTGGAAAAGCACCGCCCGGAACAGGTTGCATCTCGGGGAAGACAAAGGCGTTCGGGTCAAGCTCGCCTGTCGAGATGTCGAGATAGCCGACGCTGCCAGCCGCAGAGTCGGAAACGAGGACTGCGCGAGGCACGTCGGGTATACTGATGACGCCGTTGAGAAAGGTGCTGTTGGGACTCATGTCGCTGACCTTATTGATGCTGACTTGTTCGTGAGTGGCGCCTGATTTCGTCGGCTGGAATGTGACGGTCCAAGCACTGAACGTGCCACGGATGGGCTGCGAGAGAGCAGTAGTGTTGGCGCCGACTACGACATAAGTTTCGAGGCCGCTGGCTACGGCTACGGGAGAGATGCCACCGAGAGAATTGACAGAAGTAAAGTTGGCAAGCAGCTCCAAGCCATGCAGGCCTTGTGGGGACTGTCGAATGGTGTAAATAGCCCCATAGGGGAAGAGAAGCGTGGTGAGGATGTCGCCATTGGGTCGCACCGCGAGGTTCTCCAGCCAAGTGCCGTCTGGAAGTTGGCCGATGACCTTGGAAGACAGGGAGACGGAGGATGGTGATGAAGGGGCGGCGACCGCTGGGGCTGAGAAGGCCACCAGACTGGCTAGGAGGACATTGAGAGATTGCATCGTCGTGAAGTCTTGGACTAGTAACAAAAGATGTCTAGTGTGACACGGAAGAGCGATGCGAGGAGCAAAGACATTTATATTACTATCCCACGGAGCCTTTGCCGGACATTTTAGAACCAGCATTGGTGTCCCTTCTGCTTTCATCCCTTATCAACTAACTGACCAACCACTTAAGGACGATTAAACTCCCCATCAACTCCGTCTAACCACCGCGCCAATGACAAATTGAGCAAAGGCCATACTGGGCATGAACATCTTCTCCTAGGAGGCCCCTATGACCAGTCTCTCCACTGAATTGCGGGTTGGCCGTCTAAGCTATACTAAGCACTTGTAGTTATCCACCTATAGCTCCTAGAGAAGCGACGTAAGGAATCACGGTGTTAATGCCGGGGCCGGAAAAAGCCGTAGCTAACTCTATATGCTGAGTTTGTCCTAAGTCATTGAAAACACATAGTATAGTCTTTACTTACTCGTGATGTACGCGTATGCTAGCTCGGTAGTGTCTGCCCGGTCGGTGAGATTCCTATGTGTTGAAACCAGGTCGTTGGGTCCCGGACTTTGACGGGGTTAGGCTTTTAAGAGCCTAGTTAGCATCATAACTACGTTTTTCGGCGTTGTGGTGTTTGTAAATTATTCGTAAGCAGTTCGGGCCTACTGGATCAGCAAAAGAGGAGCCGATAATTATCTATTTACTGTGAGGCTAAGGGGAAGCAAGGAGTTGTCACACAGCTATATAGCTGGGTTGTAACTATACCAACCCACTCTCCGGCAGCAGTCCACAACATTTTCACAACCATCAACTACACCACAGTGGCCTCGCGAGTGCAATCATTAATTTGCGAATAGCCATGGTTATAAATCCAACACTCTTTATTAAGGATTCAATACTAGTGTTGTCCGATTGGGCTCGGTGCCAAGTTAAGACAAACCATAAAAGGCTGATGCTGTTTACTCAGTTGGGTTCTTGGCCAGTCAAGCTACGTCTCAACTAATCTTTTAGATCGGTGGCACAAGAGTGACGCGGTTCTTAAGAACTGACAAATCCACAACCTTGAGCTGATGCAGATACGGATCGAAAAACTTGTTCAATCGCTGCTCCAGCTACTCAGGATTCTCGTCGGCAGGAAAATGGCCAGACTGCGGAACAATATCCAACACGGTATTCTTTCCAATAGGTCCCCAAACAGGTTTCAACACATCTGCCAAGCTGGCTTCACCGGCCATGGCAAGGAACGGCACAGTCAGAGGCTTCTTGTTCAGCGCACTGAAAAATTCGGCGTCCAGTCCCATGGTCCTCGCGGCAAAGGCGCCAAACATGGCTCTGAGACCGCCCGGCTTGCGCAAGCTGTCGACAACCGAATCGATAGCGTAGGCTGGGAATCCAGATATACCCGTGTACGACGCATGGAAAAAGAATGACAGGACAACTTCGCGTTCTTTGCCTTCCATGAAGCGCTCGGCCTCATCCGGCACAGCCCACGCAGCAAGTGGCCACAGTCCGTATGTGTCCCAGGTGTAAGTCGGCGTCCACGCTTGTTCGTAGCCATGGCCAGGCAACCCGTACTCGACAACACCCAGTGCCGCGACTAAAGAAGGTCGTTTCATGGCCAGCGCTACTGCAGCTCCAGTTCCTTTATCGTGTGAGAATATGTTGGCTTTTGTTATGTTGAGGTAGTCGAGCAGTCCCTCGAGATCTGATGCCATGGCTTCAGAAGTGTAGTCGCCGTCAGGTGGGATCGTACTATCACCCATACCGCGATTATCAGGTGCAATAACGGTGTACTTTTCAGCCATCAATGGGCCTAGAAGACGCCAGGTAATCTTTAAATAGAGTCATTAGCTGCCAATTGCCGCCATTGTCAAACAGAAAGCTTACACTGTGCTGTGGGTTGCCGTGCACAAGCAATAGCGGTGGCCCATGTCCAGCATATCGGTAGTGCATAGTGATGTTGTTCACCACTACTCGTCCATGTGCCCATTCATCCCAGCTTGGAGCCGTTGCTACCACCGAGCCTGCAAGCAAGGCTGTTACCAGCGTAGTGACTTTGTATAGCATTGTTGCATTTGGCGCTCTGTTGTATCAAGTTGATGTGAATTGAAAGAGATGGAACAAATTTGCGATTGCTTTGCCTTATATATTGCATCTAAATATTTCCTACGAGACTAGCGGTAAAAGATGCTCTTTGCGTGTAATTTCTAGAAAGAGCAATCTCAAAAGAGGTATATGCTAGTATAGGACAAGCCCACCCTAAAATCCGGGCAACCTGTCAGATTCCACATCAATGGACAGATGGAGTTACAATAAATGAACTGTAAGCGCTTAAGAGTTAGCTCCAAGAAGCATTTATTAAGGATTCCTAGTGCTCTGAAATTATATTTTGTCATTGCTTTTGTATTGGGTGAGGAATCATCCCGGTAAGGCCGGACATCAAAGCATGACGAAATGCAATGGGTTAAAGACGCATTATAAAATTTGACAAACACTTGAAGACATTCCGTCTAGTAAGCATAGACATGTATTTCACCATTAGACATATAATTAAATCTATAGATGAGACGTAAGTGGGAGGTATAGAGGTTATATTTATAAACAAGATAAAAAGAGTTCGTAAACGCTATCATGACTATGCTCCAGCCTTGAGTTTTAAACCCAGATTTCATCAATAGGTGAAGCTGATCGGTAATAGCTACCATTATTAGCAAACTTGGAAATCTGGGTTATAAAGTATAACCACTAATAAAAGTTTATTACTGAGTTTGAACTATGTGCGCCTGAACAACAAGGGAGACAGTATTTTACGAGGGGATGTGTCGAACTAACTTCTTCGGAGATAATATTTGGCCTGTTTGTGAGCACTTGAAAGGTGTCTGTATTAGATAGAAATGCATCTATTAGACATAGATATTTTTTTCTAGATATAAATGTCTTTCCTAGACATAGATATCTTTATCAGACATAGATATATTTACTAGACATAGATATCTTTACTAGATGTAAATAATTTTTACTAGACGTAGATAGTTTTACTAGACGTAGATATCTTTACTGTATGTATGAGTGTACGAAGTCGTTGGCCGTCGTACGCGGCCCCATAGTAAGATGCTGAACAAACAACCAAATCCACAATCGACAAGATTATGAGCGTATAATCAGACGGTCCAAAGAAGGGAAGTATAAAGACAGGAGAAGCAAAGTATAATTAAAGTAGCTTAAAACCACCATGAAGCCCAAGAAAAAAAACGGTGAGTGATCTATGTACTAAATAAGCTTGTAACATTTGATTGGCTAGTACAATCTTTGGTAAATATGGTGATGCGATGAAGATTGTAGATTTAGGTGACTCACAAGCTCCTAGCCTAGCCTACCCACCTAGAGTCCTAGAGATGCCTAGGGGCAGAATGCTATGTCATAACTTAGATGTTTAAGGATCTAGCCTCATCTTGTTATTCGAATCCCAACCCACTCTCCTTAAGTGACACGAACGAAGCTTTGAAATGTTTTGCAATTGTCAAGTTTCCGTTAATATCTTTATCCACCGTCCAAACGTAAGTATCTGAGAACCAATTACCTTCTTCTTCGACTATGGGGATAAACATGCGCCCGGGGCTACTCAGTTGCTGTACTAGCTCATCGTAAAGTTTGATTGCTGTTGCACCAACATGGATAACATTCCAACCGGCCGCTTGGTGACCATCTGGTTCGGACCACCCCTTGTGACCGTCACCACAACAAAAGCGTACCTGCCCAGACGCAATCAACTTAGCTCCATTAGCAGATTTTCGCATATTTGCTTCACCAAGCTTTCTGAGATCCTCCTGATGGTCAACACCAACCACGAGGGCCGTCTTGCCAGCGATTTCCGCGAACAGGTGAACCAAATAACCACTGCCGCTGCCAATATCAAGGATTCTGCGTGGTATTGTGCCATTGCTAGCCGGATATACCTCACTGGTGTTCTGTTGTGGATAAACACATCTTGGTATTAGATATGGTAGGAGGAGCTCAGCGGCTTTGGCATGCATGTATGGTGCACTTATTGTTGCCTGGTATCCGATGATTTGTGGCCTGTCTCCATATGGGTCATTACAATTGACATAATGGCCGCGGTCTACCTTTAAAAATGCTGATTTGACCAGCGGGCTATGGATTAGTCCGTTGGCCCAGAGATGTTCCACGAGCGAGGCGTTTGAGCTATGTGAGATGTTTTGAGACATATTCCAAAGGACAATGAATGAGAGCTGGTAAGATAAAACTTGGAGAGAAGTCAATGTAATAGATATGGCTGATGAAAGGCAATAGTAATATTTATGACGAGGGCCATACATCATTGTTGTATTACCTTACAGGCGCAGCTGTAACACGGGAAATACAGGCGCAGATGTAACACGGGAAACAGGTGCTTCCTAGATAGCTTGCTCACGATTTTTCGGAGCCTACGATAAGTTTAAGATGATGAGACAATATATTAATGCCGATTCTGAGTACTTATTCTGTGTAGGTTTCTTTTTGGTTCCGTAGTCATTCTAATCGCCAAATTACTGCCCTGATGGGGCAATGGGGATATGACCACTTACCACGCAGCCACCGAATGATTCACCGATTTTCAGAGGGATGAATACTTGACTACATATCCTAATTGATACTGATCCTCGCTATAAATAATGTGTAATAAAATTACTAATTTGTTGTCAAAGATTCTTCAAATCTTCCTTTACTTGTGCATCGTAAAGCGTAGTGTGACTCGAGTGGCATAAAAAGCAAGTTTTTGGGAAAGATTAGGGTCATATGATGCTTGTATACAGAAGATTTGTGCTTGATGGAAAACATAGTCCAATCAGAGTTGCATTCCTCAGACTTTCGTCATGTTGTGTATAGGATTGGGGTATCCAATCATTATAGGTCGTTTTCACAAAGCTACCAAAATTTATCGGCATTGTTTCCTACTTTGGCCACCACAAGAACACTGCAGCTTGAGAGTTATAGTGTGTCAGATAAATACGTGAGAGCAAAAAACATTTAAATAATTCTCATCGGCCTTTAGTGGGCATTTCTCTTCAAAGGTTTCAAACTGGCTCTTGTCGTTCTCAAGCCTCTTAGCCTTGGCCTCCACAGACAATTTACACTCATGCCCCAACAGAGCCATCATGTGTGATCTATACATTGAACAATGCATTGGCTGTGGCACTGAGCTTCGCCGAAACTTGCGTGCTTGCGGCCTGTCGCCTTGTGGCGGCCTATATACTGAATACTATACTCAAGGCAATAGATGCTATCCTTGCCTTACTGCTTCCAATTAGGTGCGATCAAACATATCCGCGCTTGACTGACTAATTATTAATGGCTCTAGATAGCACGAGATTTATGTCTCTGTCGTTCACAAGTTGAGGGTCAAGATAATGTCCTGGCCCTATAGTCGCTGTGTTGTTCAGCAGGTGGCTAGGAATTGCTGTTCTATTGCTGCGCTTTAGCTTGTGTTGGAGGACTGTCCTATGTACGCTGGAAAACCATTAAGTTGTCCTTTGTTGTAATGTCATAACCTAAACTATCATAAATATATATACCTGTGGTGAACCGGGCTGATTAACTCTTCTCCCTATAACCATAAGTGTAGTGAAATTGTTTTTCCTTTTATGGACATCACTGCGTCAGTCAATCTTTGGCTATACTATTATTATACTGGCAAGGAAGGAATACCACCAAGTGGGGGACAGAAACACACGCGCCTTAAATAATACGCCTACAAATCCTAAGTCTAAGCATCTGCTACGGAGTACTATATCTATATTTCTCTAGTAACTGCTATTATATCTATATTTCTTTAATAACTGCTGCTATATTTATATTTCTTTAATAACTGCTGCTATATTTATATTTATCTAGTAACTGCTACTATGTTTTTATTTCTCTACTAAATGCTATTATATTTAAATTTATCTACTGCTTCGTATTATTTACAGTGTCGAAAAATGTCTTCTACCAAGACCGGCTATATTGGTCATGCGGCATGTTTTCTTATCATCTTGTAGTCTACAGTGGCTATGGCTAACGGTGCTGTAACTTACGATATCCATGTCGGGTATTTATACCTAGTAGATACCTAGTAAACAGCGCCCAAAAAATTTAGGTATATAGGTACATATGTACCTAGTTTTCCCCCTACTTACATTAGGTACTCGCTTACTAGTAGGCACATAAGGCAGTAGACGAGAACACCTACTAAAGATCGCATTTTTGATTGCTAGTCCGTACTAAAGTTTATGGTGAAGATTGTAGTGGATCGTTGAGTTTTTACCTTCTAGCAGGAAAGCTATGTTATCTACTGGGTTCTACCTTTCCATCTACGCCATCGGAAAGCTACCCCAAAGCCTCCTTAATTATTCTTCTCGTTGCTGAGGTGAAAGGTCGTTGTGGCACAGTCTCTCTTTGTTATTGTTGCCTGAGGCACGAGTTCTCCACACCTATATCAGTGAGTTGATCCCCAGCTTTTGCCAACCGTTCATCGTGTAACTCATCCTCTTCAAAACATTGAATCGTTCCATCAAATCTTCAAACGTGCACCTGCAAAGCAGCCAACATCCTGATTTTCACTGCCATAGCTTTCAGAGCCGTATGATGGATTCTAGTAAGTCATATCTGTCTTAACGTGCCTGTGTAGAACTTCAATTAACAACACGGCAAATAGAAATGGATATTCGGCCGATCATTATATCCGGGCCATCGGGAGTGGGCAAGGGGACATTGATTCAAATGCTTCATGACAAGCATCCTGGCATTTTCACAAAGACAGTCTCCCATACTACGCGTCAACCTCGAGCGGGCGAAATCGAAGGAGTCAACTATTTCTTCGTTTCGAAGCCCGAGTTCGAATCACTCATTGCCAAAAACGCCTTTGTCGAATATACGTATTTCAGCGGCAACTACTACGGCACTAGCAAACAGACCATCAAAAACCAAATGGCAAAAGGCTTGCTAGTGGTGCTAGAGATTGACATTGAAGGTGTCAAGCAAATGCGCGAGGCCACTGCTGTTATTGACGCCCGCTACGTTTTCATCAAACCACCAAATTTTGAAGAACTGGAGACTCGACTTCGGAATCGCAGCACTGAGACTGAAGAGAGCATAGAAAAGAGACTGCAGCAAGCAAAGCAGGAGCTTGAGCAAGCAGAGACTCCTGGGCTGTATGACATGGTTCTTGTGAATGAGAATATTGCAGTCTCGTACGCCACACTTGAACGCTTTATTTGGATATTATCAACGGAATAACGTGGTGATTTCACAGATCATCATCAGCTCCATACTCTTCATGTTATCGATGCTTTGTATTTCATATTTTTATCACCGACTGAGGCGACGGATCAATCGCACGGAATTATTTTGTATTTTACGCAGGCCGTTATCCAGTACCAGCATGAAAAGACAGCTTCTCTATGTTTATATTTTTGTTTCTTTTTGTTCATTTACCCTGTAGTATTACGGAATCGTACAATCATATGATAACTATCCTATTTCTGGACCTAAATACGAGGAAAATTGGAGTGAGTTAGATAGGCAAGTTATATCTCCGACACGATCGCAAACATCTCCGACATCCCCGATAGCGTGCTGGCGAATCTCGATGGGAAAAGCAAGGCAAAGAAGGCAAAAGAATATAGATGTGATGTCACTTTACTTTGTCTTCTTCCCGACCTGGCAGCCCCTCATACGAATATGAGATTCAGTGGCAGGCTTTTCCGTACTTTCGTAAACGTAGATAGTTGTATGGCAGCGGTGCGAAATATCCGGCGGCCATAGACACCGCTGCCGCCACCCAAAAGTTTGGATCTCCCAAGGCCACTACGCCGCCCGTGAGATGGTAGTCGACGATATTCTCTGCGGCTTCCATCGCCACCATGGACACCATGCTCATGCCCATCGCAGTGCGGACCGCCATAGGCCAGGAAAGCTGGTCGACTCCGCGCCGGAGTAAAACGCTTTCAACGATGATTGAAGTTGTGATACCAGACACCACTATGTACATGGTTTAGTCGCTGGGTATCCTCCTGTGGAGATTCCCGTACGAGAAGGTTCGTGGAGAAAACTTACTTGATGCAGCCATTATCGTGGTCATTCCGAGTTCTGGGTAGTAGGTTTGCAGCATCCACAGTGCAGAAAAGTCACCAAGCGTACAGCCCGCCAGGCAACGCAGCGTGTTGATTCCCGCTCGTTTCCAGGTCCTCCGGCAGCTCCAGAAGGCGAGGCGCCACACTGATCGCGATGTGGATGCCTCAGAAGTCGTGCTTTGTGCTTTCGTGGCGTGGCAATCTGTCTTTTGATGAGGTGCTCTGACTTGATTGGAGTAATAGGCTCTCCATACGGGCGAAGACCTCGAGCAGAATTGAGGCCATAAGATACCCCGGAAGCAGGCGGCACTTGGACGCCAGTGGCGGATTAGAACAGTCGCGCTCATATTGCAGATGTGTAAAAGTGAGGCCCAAAATCTTCCAGAAGAATAATCTTCCACTCTTTTTAAGTTTCAGCAGTTGGGCAAAAATCGCGCAAAAGTCAGATGGAATAATTGGGTTTCTAAAGCAAGATCTTGTGAAATTCTGATAAAATTGAGGACGTAAATGTTACAACTGAGGTTGATCTACGCGGTTGTCTGAATGCGGCGTTTCGATAGCTCCGCCCGCACAAATAGCGCAAATATCCGACACTCTTCGGAACAAAGTATTGAGCCTATCACAGTGGCTGGGGAACCTTGATCCCCGAAAGTCAAGCCATAGATGCTAGTGGCGTAATATCCCGTAGTAGCCTCATCATTGCTGTGAGACAGTGGCGTCCCCAAAGCTCACCTAGTGGATAACGCATGCGTTTGTCTCTTGTAGGCCTCCCAAGAAAGAATGGCTACAATGATGCCACATCATTGCGGAGAGATGTGGATTATGGAGATTGGAAGCATTTGAGCAAACCATGTGAATTTTATTGGACGCAAGCTATTGTATATGTGCATGTCATGGTGCTGATAAGGGCCTCCGACATTAGTGTCTTATGCTCTGAAAACGGTGGGAAAGCGTACAGGATCCGCATAGTATAAACCCAGTATATCTCTTCGTCGCCTGCATATGTATATGTTGGCTCCTCTATAAGCAAACATAAACACTTTTTTCATTATGCCTTCGACCTCAACCTCCAAATGATATATATCATTGACATCTACATAATCCCTTCTTTTGTATCACGGTGATCAACCCGGCACAGGAAACCACCATTGCCCCAGATGGATGCCAGCAACAAGTTTCCTGACGGCGACGACAATAATACAATTCTATCAATCATCAACCATGTCTTCCTCCCCCCAAAGCTCCCTCAGAATGGAGATAGCGGCAGGACTATATCAGACGACGGCGCCCTGCTCCGCCTTGTCATTTCAGCGCTGCAAGAATTTCGATGCCACATGAACTCTGCGCGCCTTCACGCAGTTGATTGCGCCGAGAAAGCAATGGTCGTCTTTCAAAGCATCAGAGCCGAGTCTGGGTCTATTGACGGACAGAAGCTTGCTGAAGTTTTGCATTCTCTCGATTCTGATAATGGCATGTCCTTGTGGGCATTGTTCGGGAAAATGGATATTAACTCTAGGCCAAATATCATGATACCATTGCACATTGCTGCTCAAAATGCTGGCATCATTATTACACAAAACGAAGATTCAATAGTGTTAGAGACATTTGAGCTTTCTCCAACGAACGAAGCTGTGATGGGAACTATCGGCCGGCTCCAACGGCGGTTTCCCGCATCTGCAATCTCAATTCCCATCAAGAGATTCAGTGAAAGTGGTCTTATACAGGCCTTTACCGATACCCTTGAGAAAATGAGTCGTCAAGAAGTTGCTGAAGCAAAACCGAAAGCTCGCAAGAACGGTAAACTTCAAATTGAGGACAGGGATACAACGGCTCCCTTCCTTGTCACTGATTTTCTTCACGCCGTCCTTTTGGCTTTCAGTAAGGATACTATACCGGTTTCCTCCATCTCCAAAAACACTCGTGAAGAGGTCGTCTATAAAGACGCTTTCATGCCTTGGCGAAGATCTCCAGTCTGGCTTCTGATTCGAGTTACTCTGCAACTACATTTCGAACGGCTCCACTCGGACAGAATGCTCTATAAGGAGTTTATGGTCTTTCTGATGACAAACACTCTAGCTATAGCACAGAAGAGGGGATTGTCGAGTGACCTTTTACATTCCATGATGAGCAAGATTGGGAGACGGCTAAAAAAGTTGGGCGACGATTTCCAAGCGCCGTGGATTGGAAACGTTCATATCACGTTTAAACAAACCAGGGATTGCCTCCAGCGACGTTGGGAGCTCATATGCGAAGAAAAAGATGCCAACGTGGGCTTGGAGGACTTTTCTATGCAAATATTGCCTAGTGAGGCATCAGAGCCGTATCCGAAATTGGACGCCTTCATTCGCAGCATTGATGCCAGACAACATGAAGAATCAATAAATCAATTCAGGGCGCCATGGATACTTCGCAAGTACGACCAATCAAGTATCCCAAACTTGAGAAGCCTACCGGATAGGAGCATCATCCTTCAGTTATCAGCCTTTGAGACATGGGTTGGGTCGTCTTTACCTCATTGGATGCGCGAGGCCGAGGTTGATGAGAATACATGCAGCCAACTTTACGATTTGACCAAGGAGTACTACGATCTCTCACGAAACTGTTACATCGGATGTCCAGCAAGTTTGTCAATTGCATCGTTGACAATCTTGGAGCTATGGATGGCCTGCGATAAGTCTGTGTGCAACCAAATTCCTGATCTAAAAGATTACAGCCCCGAAATTCCAGTTGAGCTCTTGCAATCACTATTGCTCCACTCTGCAAATCACCTTGAGAGATTAGGTGTAGTCGAAGCATATATCAAAGATCGATCCCGCGGCACTTTTTCCCGTCGGTCTTCGATATTTTCTTCGTTTGGACATCAATTCTCATTCTCGGTCCGGTATTATGCAAACTCTACCATGCATAAGACGCTACGCAACGATATTAAAAGAGTAGCAACAGAGGAAAGAGAGCGCAAACGACAGGAATATCACGAGAAAGTTCGACAGTACAACAATCTCAAGCAACAGGCGGCCAGTCTCACATGCGAATACAATACATATGTGAACGAAAGGACAGGAATAGCAAGCCAATATCACAGTGGGAGCTGCAGAAAGCATCTCTTAGACAATCAAGCTGATGAACTTACCATCAATGTCCACGAGTGGCCTCTTCCGGACGCTGAGCTTCAGGCTCAGTCAACCATCTTTGAACTAAATGTTCCTTCTCGTTTCAGCGCATGGAGAAAAATGACCACGTTGGTTATAAACGACGTCCTGGAGGGCGATTACTCCGGGTCCAGAAGCGACGAGGTTGTGGACACTCTGAGTAACTATCTTTCATCATATTTTACAGGCGTTACTCACAGGCTAGAGCTGGCATCAACAACCAAGTCAAACAAACGTACGCATCGTCATAACAAAAAGATCGGAACATGCACAAGCGTGGAAGATGTTTTGGTAAAGAATGGCCTAAGATACGAATATTACGATAATATTCGCCAATGCTTTGTCTCACGGTTTGTAAACGAAGATAAATTCGCTCAAAGTCATATGTTCAAGTTATCGGAACCAAATAATGCTCTTCAACCCTTCATCTTCCGACCACATGGACGAGAGAACGGATTAACTCCAAATCATGTCTTATCTCAGCAGAGTGATTACTCACAGGAGCTTTCACTTGAAGAGTCAAAGGCAATGGCTAGTTTGCCTGTTGGATATCGCCTTCTGTGGGAAAACCTCCTTGTACAGCTCTTTTCGCCTAAGGTCGACTTTAACAAGTCGGACACTGCACTCATAATAATGCAGATAATTGACCAAGCGGGTCCACCATATGATGGATCTACTCTTAGAGCCAGCCATCAACAGCTCTTCGACCACTTTTTTGTTCAAAGACTTCTTGAAGGTCTATCTCATTCCGTGGACAGAATACATAAGAACTGGGAGTCTTATGTAGCACTGAGAGCCTTTATCGCAATCACAATAAGAGCTCTGAATTGCTCACCGACGGCAGCATTGGAGAAAAAGTACCGCCAGTTCCTCGAACGATGTCGCCAAGTAGCCATGGACTGGATTACTCTTCTTCAAAAAAAGCTATCCGGATACGACAATGAAGAACAGCGCCAGGAGCTTTATCTCATAATCTCGCAAATGGCTCTCATTTGCATTGCGTCTTTTGATGTGGACGAGAAGCACCTGAAACTCATTCTGTCAGATGCTGAGCAGATGGATATACTGATACACTCGTCGATTATTATACAGGATCTATCCCACGGAGTTGGCAAATGCTCTGATCCCTTCTACACAAATCTGCTATTACAAAAGCAGCGAGTTATGTACAGGTCTCATGAGTTCATTCTTACCGAGACTCTTGATAAAAGGAATCAAGGATTGAACTCAGCAGTGAAGAAGGCTTTAACCTTTTATGAAGGAAAAGGCATGTGGAAGACATTATCCGAGAATGAATACCACTGGTTGGAGACAAAATCCATCTCCGGCAATGGCAAAAGCTTTTCATTCTATCAGATGAATATTTTAACTGGAGAATTGTTGGTCAACGGCTTGCCGCCATCTCGTCTTTCTCCGTCATATGAGGAGCACCCAGTATTTGAAGAGTTACTTGGGAGGGAAATGATATATGTGATGCCCTCAGATGTTCCTGGGACACTCTTTGTGTCAAAGGAAAGGCATCACGAGTATAACCTCGCATTTGGAATGAGTCATTCGAGCCCTCCGCAACTCATTATTGTGGCATCCAACGATAAGGAGACTCTGGATCTGATTCCTCGCAAGGACTTGAGCGCTAGTCTACCAGAGAGCTTTATTACCAACTACGTTCACTGGTATAATCACCAGTCAGGCCTAGTTGAGTTTCGGCCCGTGGGATCAGCATGGTGCTCCTCTGATTCAAGCTGGTATTTACAAAATACCGGATCCGAATGGGTTCTCCAAAAGCCAGGACATACCCTCATCTGCCCAACCTCGCCTACGACTAAGCAAATTTGCAGAACTCTACGGTCATTGGAGGAGGAGACTCATATACATTTAATCCTTGACGATACCACATTAGACCTCAACATTCATTTGCCACGCCTTCAGCTGGATTTTTCTATCGGACACAGCTCATCTAGGATTCATTGCCGGCAGTTTCGTGGAATGTATGTGGACGAAATTCAGCGAATTGACACCTTGGTTGGCTTGCAAAGCAAGTTGACGCTACGTGACAGCAATAACAGGCGGATGATCCTAGTCCCAGATGGCGATGTTTACTATTCTGACATTTGGGGACATGTGCTAGTTGGGGTTATACATGGGAGTTCAGTCCGTGTTCACCCATTCAATATAGACACGAGACTTGGCCGTCTGGTGGACAATGGCAGCTTGCAGAGTAAGCTTTGCCTGGCCTACCTTCATGCACTCACATCATATTGCCTACCTGATGCTCTCACTGGTAATACGGGAACGGAGCAGTGTCTATCCATTCTTAATTCCGCCGCTGTCCGATCTTTTCAGCAGCTATCTGAGAAGGACCTGAATATTCTCGGTCACATCTCGAAATTATCACCCGAGAGGAGTTATTATCCTAAAAAATTACGACAGATGGAGACCATTGGCTGGGATGACCGGCTTAGCCTCCTATCACAATCAGGATCTCTGCATACCGCTGTACAGTCAGCGATAGAAAGGGTGAACCAAAGTACGCTTTTTTATCCTGATCAACCAGCTGAATACATTCTACCAAATCACGTTGACGCGGCCCTTGGATTACGACACTTGATTAGAGATTCTACTTTTTGTGTCTCTGGGTTCGGCGCTGAGAGTCACACTACTTCTCATGATATACGCTACAACTCCCGAGATGGTGTTAGAAACATTGACAGATCGCGACGTGCGTTTGAAGCCGCAACTATGGTTGTTGAGAGACGACAAACTATTCACATGCCCATAAGTCATGCATTTACTTCACATATGTGGGACTTGCTCAAGAATGAATCGGGCACACAAGGTCCCAGCACTCCCTTGCCTCGTGAAGAAGTTGGTTATGACTGCAGATGGCTCTCGGAAGCAAACACAATTTTCGCCGATTATTGGTGTCGCTTTCATCACAGTTTTCGCAATGGGGAGTCGCCATTTTGCCGCTTTCAATTGATGTTTTGCGCTGCAACCATGGCGTATGCTGAGAAGCATGACGCTGCCGCCATTCAAGCTCTCGTAGCCTGCGCGAACATCCCGTCTATCGGCTCTCTCCAGGTCCCAGACGTGAATGTGTTTGACATGTCTGCGGGACATGTATTCAATGATCCGTACATCAGAAGTATCGCGTTCGAACATGCGGTACCTTTTGTCCACAGCAAAGAGTCGTCTTCAACGTCCTATGATCATTTGAGCACTTGGGAACGAGGCCAAAGGCGCTCGAGAGACTTTAAGAGCAACCAGTCTTCAGCAGTCGGGAGGCTCGCCTGTAAATTAAGCGACCAATGGGTTTGTTACACTCCAACAATGCCAACCGATGCTAACGTATGCGATTATATATATACCTCAAGTGTTAGGAACAGTATCCTACCGACTTGGCAAAAGTGGTATGACAACCATCAGCTTTTCGAGTACCTCAATTTATTGGGCGACCGTCTTCGTTTACTTAAAGTAAAACATATAACGATGCCGAATCCCACCGGGCCCCTGTCAACACTTGTACCGGTGTCTCGTAGGGGCTTTGTCAACCAGGCAGATCTGTTTTATCATAGCCCTCCGTCACTGGATGTTTCATCAGACCCTACGTTGGAGCTACTTGACGCGGACATTGCGCATCATCAATCTCATGAGACACTGGGACAACTTCTTGAGTTTCTAAGGCAATACGCATCCCGGAATTCCGAACACAAATATATCCAAGATCTCGACGACAGCCAGAAATCCCACAAGCGCACTGTTACCTCGTATCAAATAAGAGAAGACAGTGAGACGCTATTTCACACTCTCAAAGAATACTTGTCACAATGTGAATCCAATAGCGACAGGATATACCGGTTACTAAAAGAAGCTACTGGCACAAATTGCGATGCCCAGCCTTGCACAACACCAGCATCGTTGGTTACACAGTTTATGGCACCAAGAGTCTCTCCGACTTTCTTTCTGGGCCAGCTTGCCAGAGAAAACTGGAAAACTCTTCCGCGACGATGGAGAAGAGCAATCGTCACCTATGCGCGGTCATTGACAATGGTTCAGAGAGCCGAGAGAATGCTCAATCAGCAAAATAATCATGCAGAGCTAATCAAGGAACTACAAAACATTGGCCATACGAATTGGGATCCTATGAAATACCCTGAATCATTACTTTTGGAAGTTGAAAGCGGAATAATGATCCGCGAGGTTCAAGAGAATATTGCGTCGCAAATGCGAAGCCCGCCTCGGGACCAAAACGCTACCATGCAGCTAAACATGGGCGAAGGCAAATCAACAGTGATTTTACCGACTGTTGCCTCATATTTAGCGGACGGTTCACGACTTGTTTGCGTAATCGGCACCAAACCTCAGGCGAAGGAGTTGTTTCGAATGTTGACATCTAAGCTCGGAGGGCTGATGAACCATCAAGTTTACCAAATGCCGTTTTCGAGGTCGCTTAAGTTGACGGAATCAGATGCTTATACAATCTTTAACTTCTTGAAGAAATGCTCTGAGACTGGCGGTGTTCTTCTGATGCAGCCTGAGCATCTGCTGTCTTTCAAACTTATGGGTATTGAGAATCGTCTCAGCTCTCAAGAAGAAGTCGGCCAGATTTTGCTCAATGTTCAGCACTATTTTAATACTCATTCGCGGTTTATTGTCGACGAGAGCGATGACATATTCAGCGTCAAATTTGAGCTGATTTATACGATGGGATCACAAGTCGCCATTGATCTTAGTCCAAATCGTTGGATCATCGTACAACGTGTTCTTACCATGGTAATGGGAGCTGTACAATTAATACGGGGCAAATTACCTCAATCGATTGAGGTTTCCGATTCAAAAAGAGGGCGATTTCCACGAATCCGTATATTGCGCCAAGATGCAGAGGACATGTTATTAAGCATGCTTGCAGAAGAGATCTGCGCCGCTGGAGTTCCGGGATTCCCTATAATGAGACAAGCGCCAGCTATTAGGGAGTGTATCCGTGAGTACATCCTCAATAGCAGTCTAGATGTGAATCAGATTAGCTCTGTCGAAGTCGAGTCGGGATTCTTCACAGAATCCATGAAAGGGCCTTTGCTCCTCATCAGAGGATTAATCGCCGAGGGAGTCTTGAGTTTCGCATTCAGGCAAAAGCGCTGGAGGGTAAATTATGGTCTGGATCTAACTCGTACGCCAAAGACTCGACTCGCTGTACCCTATCGAGCCAAGGATAGTCCCTCGACCAGATCCGAGTTCAGTCATCCTGATGTCGTTATTGTGCTGACTTCACTTACCTACTACTATGGCGGTCTCTCTGATGATGATCTTTTCGCTAGCTTCGATCATTTATTACGTGCGGATCAAGCTGAAGTGCAATACCAAGACTGGGTTCTGGATGCCCCCGATCTACCAGACGCCTTCAAGAGTCTCGCTGGAGTAACAATGAAGGATCGCCATCAAGCAATCCATGAGATATTTCCCCACTTCCGCTTTGCAAAGAATGCGGTCGACTACTTTTTGTCACATATTGTCTTCACTAAGGAAATGAAAGAGTTTCCAGAAAAGCTATCAGCCTCGGGCTGGGACATTGGTCAGATTAAAACACTTCCCACCACTGGTTTCAGCGGAACCTGCGATTCGCGTAATCTCATGCCTCTTGGCATGGAACATCTGGATCTCCCAGAGCAGCGTCATACAAATGCCCTAGTCCTCTCTAATATCCTGCAGCCGGAAAACTCGGTGGCTCATATACGGAAGGTCGATGGTACGCAGAATTCAGACGCTGAAGCCCTGTTGGATTTAGTAATCTCAATGGACCCGCCTGTTCAAGTCATTCTTGACGTTGGTGCTCAAATTCTTGAGCTCACTAATCTTCAATTGGCTATTGATTGGCTTAAGAAGGTTCCAGAAAGTCAAGGGAAGAAGGCGGTGGTCTATTTTGATGACCATGACGAGCTTTGTGTTGTCGATCGGCAAGAGCGCGTCGAGAGCCTTCAAACATCGCCATATGGCCAACAATTAGACCTTTGTCTAGTATATCTGGACGAGGCACATACAAGAGGCACTGATCTAAAACTTCCGATGGATTATAGAGCAGCTGTCACTCTGGGCCCTGGATTGACCAAAGACCGACTTGTACAAGGTAAATACTAATCCCCGATCGGTCTTGACTCTATATGCTAACACATATCTACCAGCTTGCATGAGAATGCGAAAACTTGGCCAAGGCCAATCCGTTGTTTTCTGCATATCGGAAGAAATCCAAGCGAGGATTCTGAAGCTGAGAGAAGAGGGTGACAATCGTCCAATCCAGGTGCTTGATGTCTTGGCTTGGGCAATTCACGAAACATTTGTCGATCTCCATCGAAGCATTCCAATGTGGGCGGTACAAGGCCACCGATTTGAGAAGCAACGTGTCATTTGGGATTCGGTCACAACAAGCGACGAGATCCAATTACCTTTAGAACAGGCGAAAAAGTTTTTGGAAACGGAGATGCAGTCATTGGATGACCGATACAGGCCGCGCAGCACTGAAGAAGAACCGGAAAAACACTCCAGCTTTGATGAAACCCCACGATTAGAACTTATTTGGAAGCGATGTGTCGAGTTTGGAAACACTCAGCTTCGTTCATCTGTGCTTTGGGAAGAGCAAGAGCGAGAGCTATCACCTGAAATCGTCCAAGAGAGGCAGATTGAGAGGCCACGACCGATTGAGCCTAATAACCACACGATTCATCCCAGACTTACCGAGTTTGTGACTTCTGGACTGTTTGCTCCATCAGAGCCATTCTTTCCGGCATTTCAGGCTCTCGGAAAAACGCGTGCAGCTCAGCTTTTGGACATTAGCTGCTTCCCAGATGATGTTTACGTTACCCAAGATTTCATGTCAACGGTGATATTAACAAGAGACGTCGACAATGACGACTTTTACCAGCGCTCGGTGCAGTGGATATTGAGTCAAGCACAGCCAAATGGCACTGTGCAACGTCTGGTAATTATTAGCCCGCATGAAGCACAGGAGCTAAAGCCACAGATAACCAGATCGATACACGTACATATGCATCTCTACACACCACTACCTAGCCTGGCATACACTTCACTGGAGAGCCTCAAGCTTTACTCAATACCTGTTCTTCCAGAGAATTGGTGTCTTCCTTCTCGGTTGCGAAATGTGCTCAATCTCTTTAGTGGTCAATTATACATCACTTCACAAGATGATTACCATGAAGTCTGTACACTGTTAAACTTGTCATCTGGCCCTACTGAAGACGGCGTTACGGTTGAACCAGATGGATTTATTGTTGCTCAGTCTGGCGATGCGCTTACTAAATTCACGAAGAGCCCAATAGTCTTTCTGAAAGCTTTACTAGCGATACGGTGGAACTCGGAAGTGAATGACAAAACTCACTGGGGCAGTATTTTAAGAGGAGAGTTGCTAAAGCAGGCAGACTTCCCAGTCTCCAACTATAACAATATTCTAGATTAGTCGCTCAATAATATAATCTTTTTTTAGGTAGTTTATTTTTCGTTCCTTTTGTTCAATAACCTGGCCTCAGCAGCAAGTAGTATCAAAAATAAATCTTAAAAATAAGTTTCCCAACAGTGACAGTGGCGAGAGAGTAATACCACTTATGAATCATGTCTTCCAACCTTACATGCCAGTTAAGAATTGATCTAGTAGGCTTATTTGGTCCATAGGAGATGAGGCTGTAACAATTTAACGCATCTCAGCTTTGCTACTCCGGTGATTCCAGAATGGCATCTTATTTACATGTATTTGTCTGACAGTCTCAGTAAGACCTACACGGTTCTTTAGTTGCAGCTGCTCCACTCTGTCATCGATCAACTTCATTCTATCCAGCAGGGGATAGCACGCCATTGGCTACATCGTGCTTATGGGACGCTTTATTGCGCACCTCGTTAGGCACCCCATAAGGCACTTTATTAGGTACTTCGTCAGGCATCCCCCGGAGCGAGTTTTAGGATCTCAAATCTTTTCGACTCCAATCTCCTTGTAAGAGCGTCTCAGCTATGGCTACGTCAACTCTGCTCGCATCAGTATGAAAGAGTCACGCTATCAATGATGGAAAGCAGCAAAGGCTCACGCCCTGCCGAGAAGCTTCAAGCCGTACCAAGGCAGAATAGATATGTCTACGGACCCTTGAAAGCCAGACAGAGCGTTCGATTTCTCGTCCTCCAGCCAGGGTCCGATTGCGACCCCTTAATTGGGAACCTCGAAGTTGGAAGTCTTGACTTGGCAGATATTGAACAGCTTCCACCCTATGAAGCCATATCGTACGTCTGGGGTAACTGCGACCGGAATTTCCAGCTCATTTGCGATGGCAATGTCCTCCCTCTCACACAAAGCATCCATGACGCATTACGTCGAATTCGGCTGCCGGACCAACCGCGGCGATTGTGGGCCGACCAAGTTTGCATCAATCAAGACGATACAGCAGAACGCAGTCAACAGGTAAAGCTTATGAATCTAGTATACAAAAATGCTGAAAGGGTTCTTGTATGGTTGGGAAGTGATTTAGACGGAGCTGCTGAGCAGGCGGATCGGATTGTGCATGATCTTAACGAGGTATTTAAAGATAATGAGGCCCATGCAGCCTTTAAACTCAACTATGAAGAAAATTTAGCAATGCAAAGCTCAAAGCCGTGGATTCCTCTAGCAAAACTCACAAAACTACCTTGGGTAAGTATACCACATCCCTTGCCAAGACGAATCGAGAAACGCAATGAATGGAAACATATACAGTAATGATACCGCCATTGCTTATTAGAAAATAATGTCCTGATACTAAAGTATTAGTTCCGACGAGTATGGATTGTCCAAGAGATTGGAACTGCTGCTCCTGCCACATTGTACTGGGGCGAAACAGAAATAGACTGGGAAGAATTATCTTTTGTGGTAACCGTTCTGAATGGACAGTATTATCACTTTCGTACCCGATTTTTCATCAATACGCCTTCCATAAGCTACCTCTGCCGACGCTTCGTCGAGCCAGACACAGCTTACTACGACAACAATAAAGGTCACTTTGCATACGAACTTCACAAGGCCAGGCCTCTTTTGGCGGGCGACAATCGAGACCGCATATACGCCTTTCTAGGACACTATTCCATCAACAAAGGTGGTAATGAACTTCAAAATCTCACCGCAGATTATTCCAAAAGCCTCAAGGATGTGTACATCGATGTTGCTATGAGAATTCTCCGCGGCGCCCAAGATCTCGTCATGCTGTCTTCGGCACATTACGACAAGCCACAAAAAGAAGACAGTGAACGCTTAGGTCTACCATCCTGGGTCCCGGATTGGAGATACCTACCGTTGCACATCCTCGGCTCACCTTCGGTGCCTCATCGAGCGTCCAAGGACACCAAGCCAGACTTGACCATAGATGAAGATGCCCGAATTCTGCACATCCGAGGTGTTAGAGTAGATGTTTTGACGACGACTTCATGGCAGATTCGCAACACGGCGTTTCAGATACGGCAGGGCGCTCAGGAGACGAAGGAGACGAAGGAGAGAAAAGGAGATTGGGGCAATATTCTCCAACGAGAGGAACTCGATGATACTAGCGCTAATAAGCGTGCTCCAAACATCAATACGAATCACAATAATGTATCCCAGCAGCGAGATCATCCACCTCGACAACAACGAAAGCCTGATCGAAACGGTCCTCGCACACACGCCATGGAAGCCCTCTGGAAACATATCTGTGGCTACGAAACATTCAACCTCACTGGTGTTTACCCTCCTTTTCTCACAAACCCACCAGCAGTAACAGCAGCCAACCTTTCGCCCTTTTCTTTACCTTCTCCATCGTCATCTTTTACAGCCCCAACATCTTCTATATCTGCACTCCCACATGGTCATCGTCAATCCGCCTTCTTCGCCTTCATTCAGACTCTCACCAATGGTTGTGTAAGTTTTGGTCGATCGCGGCCCTACTCGACCATCTCTTCTGAAGAATTTCTTGCTGGTGGAGCAGCGTATCTCACACGCTACGCAAAACCGCCCCCCTCTTCTACTCCTCCCCCCTCCTCCTCCTCTGCTACTATACAGCCACAATCGCAGACACTTTCTCCATTCTCTTCGATATCTCACGAGAGAGACAGAGGAGACAGTGCAGTCAGAGTCAACGAGAACGGCAACGTTAATCCCGTAACCGCTAGACCCCCCTCCTCGCACAGTGAGCTTGTCTCTTCCGACATCCACGCACTATCTTGCAATGGTGACCCCTTCGAATGGAGCCGCGAGGCCGTCATGGTTACTCGGCACCGCAGCTTCGCCGTCACCCGCAAGGGGTATTTCGTGCTTGGGCCCGGTGGACTGTAGGAGAATGATGTCGTGGTTGTGCTGCGCGGCGGCACGGTTCCCTTTCTGCTACGGAGGGTCAGTGCCATGGGTAATGGTCCTGAGGGAGGCTGGATGCTTGTTGGAGAGTGCTATGTACATGGACTGATGGATGGAGAACAGTGGGATGCTGAAGGGGTGGAGGAAGAAGTATTTTCGATAAGGTGAGCAGGCGGGCGTGGTTTCGAGGGAGTCCCTTAGAGTGATGAATGAGTAGGTTGAGGTTGTGTTATTCAGCATCCTGGCAGATAATTTCTAGTGGTAAAATACGAGTTTGTCAAAAATGGTTGCTTCGAAGTTGTCCGAATACTAAAAAACAAACTTCAAGACCTCCTAGGCAAGAAAACGGGTTGTATGCAAATCGTATCCTATTTCAGCAGTGTCGTTACTCAGAGAAATAATTACCTATAGCGTCCAAGGACCCTACTCGTTGGATATTGCATTCCGTGGGAAAATCCTTGTTCGGCTACAGGGTATTTACACCTACTCAGTAGTTATACAGCTGTGAAATCCCCCGCATTGATGACGCCTAATAGCATGAGAAGGTAACCAATTAACTTGAAGTCGGTACCTAGGTAATTACCAACTTGCATTTGTAGCCTCGATAGCTATAAAAAGCACATAATCATGTAGCCAGCAGCGGCTAAAAGGCAGTTGCTAGGCATAAAACCCCTCAACGGCATTCCACTTCTGTCTTCAAATTCAAGGCTTTTTACATCTCTCTCAAGAATCCCATAAGGGCGATTTCATCAATTCCCTCGCTATATATTCACTTGCAAGCGATTTACGCCATGCTTAGGCGCATGAAAAGAAGAGTATCAAAGTTTGGCAGAGATCAAGGTGAGCATGGCCAAACTCAACTCCCGCTGGCACTATTCATTTCCAACAGATTTCAGTAGCACCAGAAGACGCGGCTGAGAGCAATCACAAAGAACTCCAGACATCTACCAGCAACGCGCTAGACTCTGGAGCAGCGTCAGACCCTACGCCAGACATTGAGCCTGAGAGCGTCTACGGCTTGAAGGAGCTTGTAGCCCAGCGAGGTAATAATGCTGAGGCCGTAGATATTATCGCCATTCATGGATTGGACGGCACCCGTGAAGGAACTTGGACGGATCGAAATACAAGAATAAACTGGTTATGCCACCATGACTTCCTTCCGAAGAGCATCCCCAATGCTCGAGTTCTTACCTTTGGATACAACTCAAAGAGTTATTTTAATCGCGGCAACCCCGGCGTCAATGACTTTGCTTCGGAACTCCTTGCCTCGATCAATAGTAGCAGGAGAACGCCCGAAGAGAAACAAAGACCGATTGTATTTGTATGCCATAGCCTGGGTGGCTTAGTGTTTAAGAAGGTATGTGTTTTCTTCACCTGATCTTTAAATGTGTGTGATTGTCTGACATGGGCTGTATATGCCTAGGCAATTATCAAGGGCCATGAATGGGATACGTTCTATGGTTCACTAAACAAAAAGATTTGTGGAGTTGTATTCTTTGGCACCCCTCACAAAGGCTCAAAGTTAGCCAGCTGGGACACCATCGGCACCCGCATTACCCAGGCCGTAACCCTTGGCTTTGCATCGAGTCCGAGTTTCGTCGAGGGTCTCGTAGTCGATTCTCAAATGCTCAAGCAGATCTCTGAATCCTTTGTTCCTCGCGCTGGCGCGTACAAGATTCGGAGTTTTTATGAAACATTGTTCATGAAGGGACTTAATTGCCGCGTAGGTAGAGCCCCGTTTCTCTGTTGGCTAAACTCACACTACTTCTAGGTGGTAGAGGAGGAGTCTGCGCGACTGGATTTGCCAAACGAGTTGGCAATTGCTTCTACTTCAAATCACTCCAACATCTGCAAGTTTCCTAGTGCAAATGATCAACGATATAAAAATGCCATAGATGCCATTTTGGCCGTCATGGATACAGACGCTCGTGAGTCTTAAGCCGAAATAACATTTATACCGTTGGGCTAAGAAATTAATAGGAGAGGGTATGAATTCGACATGTTAGCACTACCCTGAATGATGGACTGCTGGACACTAATGTACTTTCAATATAGAAAATGAGCGAGAACGATACACTTATTTAAACCGATTCTTCACAATAAATTACGAGGACATCATTCAATCTATTCCCAAACGGCATCCAAACACCTGCGAATGGCTTCTCGATAATAAAGTCTTTCAAGACTGGCTCTCGGGTACGGGCCATCACGTCATGTGGCTCCATGGGTATCCCGGTATGGGTAAATCAGTAATTGCACGATACCTTGTGGAAGCCCTCGAGGAACGGAACCAACCATCCTTGAGCCCAGTGCCGTCAATGTTGGCCTTTTTCTTCTGCTCCTACAGGGATAAGCAAGCCGCGAAAATGGAAAATTTAATTTCTTCATTAATTCACCAACTTGTGTCCTTTGACCCAGGACTAGGTGATGCGATTTCACGAAGGTTTCCCATCGTTGACAGATCGGTTACTGAGAATATAAAGAACCTGTGGAAAGTATTACAAGACGTCATCAATGCTATTCAGAAAAAGACTCTATACATTGTCATTGACGCACTCGATGAGCTTGAGGCTGCCTCGTGGGCTACTTTCTTGGACCAATTCCTAAATATCTTGGACCAGTCAACTTCAAAAGTACGGGTCGTTATAACAAGTCGAAATGAAAGTGCAATAGAAAAAGTTTTAAGCTCGCGATCGGCCAGCCTGGATCTCAGAAATGGAAGCAAGAATGTATCTGACATCTCCACCTATCTTTTCGACAAAGTGTATAACTATGGTCGTGAAAATTCTTTTGGGGAAGAAATGTGCGAATCGATTCATTCAGAGCTCTTTACAAGATCTGATGGAATGTTTCTCTGGGCTCATTTAGCATGGGAGTACTTCATTGACGGCGTTGCATTATGGACAACCAAGCTACTGCGGCAGAGGCTAGAAAACCTTCAACATTTACCACCTGGGATTGATACACTTTACTATCGAATCCTTTCAAAGGTCAACATTAAAATGACCGAGGAAGTGCGTCAATGCTTTGCATGGATTCTTGTCGCAGCTCGTCCCTTAAGTATTGAAGAGATGTCTATTGCGTTAGCACTTCGTGAAAGACCAAGTTGTTTAGCCGATATTGACATTCGCCTTAATTTACGAAACTTCTTCAAGGTGGTATGCCCTCATCTTATTAAAGTCGACGACAAAGGTCTTGTTAGTTTTGTGCACCAATCGTTCGCCGAATTCCTTCGAGAAACAAACGTGAAAGTGGATATTGAACGTCGAGTCTCAAACAACTTTCGTATCGACTATGATAAGGCCAGATACAGCTCCGGATTGGACTGCTTGCTATATCTTGCGCTGGATGACTTCAATGCAGAGCCAGAAATTTGGGTGGAAAAACACTTTACGCAAAGAATCAATACCTCATTATTCAACAAGTACAAATTTCTTAATTACTCTCTCCTTTGGCCAATACATCTCCAAACTTTGGATGATGACGATGCAGCGTGGGATCATTACGCTGCAACTCTTGAAGGAAACGACCGCCATATGAGATGGGCGCCTTTCAACCCTCCCTGGTTCTTTCTTTGGTCTGAGGGATTAAAGGGTCTGCTAAAGCGGAGTGTTCGGCATGGATTAAACATAAATGCTCTTAGTTCGGATGGAAAACACATCATCCATGCCGCCATCCGCCGCTTCGGTACCAACTGGCTACAGGATGTCAGCTTCTTGCTTGATCTGGGAGCTGATATCAATGGCAAAGATGACATTGGCCAGACACTTCTTCATCGGTTGATAAGAACCGAGGAAGTGGAGGGAATAAAGAAATGGATTATGAGACCTGGAGTTAATGTTAACTCTCAGGACGGGCTTGGTCAAACAGCTTTGCACGCTGCTGCTCGTACTCAACAGTCGACAGCAGAAATTATAGACATTATAATGACCAAACAGGATGTGGATGTTAATATTCCAGACTGCCATGGTCGTACCCCATTATGTCTCGCAACACACTGGGGTCGAAAGCAAGCAACAATGAGTCTTCTTGAAGCTCCAGGCATTGATATAAACACAACAAATTCCCAAGGAGAGAGTCCGCTTCTTAATACTATTATTCAAGGATGGACCGATGTGGCTCTTTTGCTACTTGACAAAATAGATAATATTGACGACTTTCATGATAATGTTGGCCGCAACGTATTTCATTGGGCCGCATTCCTAAATATGCCTGAGGTATTCCGAAACGCTATCTTAAAACAAGAAAAAGCTCTGGAAGCTGCTGATAGCAGGGGCTGGACACCACTACATACTGCAGCAGATGAGGGAGATGTTACTGTTGTTCAACTTCTTCTGGATCAACAGGTCTCTGCTACTTCGGCAAACAACTTTGGCGAAACTGCTTTACATCTGGCTGCATCACGAGGACATCTTGGAGTTGTTAAACTCCTGATTAGTTACATGCCCTCGTTTGCGGTTAATACAAAAGATTTCAACGGCTGGACTCTATTACATCGCGCTCTTGCCTCAGGTAGGGACGATATGATAAGATTCTTGCTGAAGGAAAATGTGGACGTGACGCGGCGAGATAAAGACGGACGGCTTGCTATCTCATTTGCCGCAGCATTCGCACCAACAGATATACTGTGCGAGTTTCTAAAATTAACTCCTAATGATATCCAGTCTATCGACTGCTTTGGGTACAGCCTTCTTCATATGGCAGCATTCTACAGTAACGGACCTAACATCATATTTCTCAAATCAATTCTTCAAGAAAGAGAAAACAAATGGGGCAAACATCCTATAGACTACTCTCCGACAGTGGAATTCTCTAGGTTTCTTAAATCGCACGGCTTTACACATTCGAAGACATATTTGGATCAACAAAATAAGCTAAGTGCTGAAAATGAAGAGTACAGACGTAGGAGGTACCAGGACTTGGGGACACAGAGCGTTGTCGAAAACTCTCTAATAGTGAGACCACAGAGGTAAGGGCTTGCCTTTTAAAAACAAGAGCTTAGAAAAATTAACAAATCTCAGCTTCGATGAGCACGGCCTTGTTCCAAACAGTTGAGATGTCTTCTTCTGATGAGTTTGTGAAAACACATAGAAATCACAGGAAAATAATTCCTACAAACTCACCTTCATTGGAAGAAGTATTCCTCTACCGAATCCACGAGGGAGAGATGGCATCATTTTACTACTTTACCAAGATGGGTATGGCCGATTGAAGCTGAAATTCAGCCGCTGCTGTATTTAGTTGAAGCGAGCTTCCAAAGTCAAGGCTAATGAAGCCCTAGTTAGAAGGGATGGGATCCCGTAGCTTGAGCGGCCTCGATTCAACTGCCAAGTACAGCCACAATGCTTATTTTGACGTGGCAGGCTTATATATCTGCTGCAAATGGACAGTTAACTTTTGGTAAAAAGATCCTTATCCAAGCTGAATGCTGTTAGCGCCCGTCTCGAGCTTCAAGGTTAGAGCTCTCAAAAGACTGGAATGTATCGACATGTGACTTGCGTCACAAGTTTATTGCATTTGTATATTGTATTAATGAAAGATCAGCTTTGTCATGCTTAGACTCTCGATACACTAGAAAACAAAAAGCCAAGCATGAATTCTTCATGTCAGTGTACAAGTTTCCTGACTGTTGGCACAGTCACCTATATTCACTAAAAGAACTCGACAAACCATATAGGCAGTGCGGATTACACATTAGAAATAGAATAACTAAAAAACTTTTGAGTAGCCTTGGCTGAAATACAACTTCATCCCTCAAAGCTCAGCGTTGTCCAGTCCATGCCAATTATTACGGGCAATCTCATCCAGCCACGCCGCCATCCGATATCCTGCGCGCGCGATTTGCTTCTCAACAAGGGAGCTGGCCTGATTATAATAATCCTTCTTGCTCAGCTCCTTACCTTCAATTTGTGAAGGTTCGTAGTTGTCGATAAAAACTGTACGTCGACGAATATGTATAAGTAAATCACAGTCGAAAACTTATTGAAACGATGGGAATCCTTACCGTTGTCGCACACAAAGTCATTTGCTTCATTTGACCATGTCAAAACCGTTTTGAAAGAATCTGACGGGTCAAAATCCTTCAACCAGCTATCCTTCTCCGCCGCGAATTTTCCATTGGAAATTTCGCTTGCCAGTTCCTGTGCCCACTCCAAGGCACGGCGATTTTGTTTACTATGCAGATGCTCGGTGAACTTCTCCGGAATCAACGTATCCCAGACTTTGTGCAGATTTCTTTCGTCACCTTGCCACTTAACCGATAGTGTAGTGCCTCCTTGGGAAATGTCTTCATTATGAAGCGGCTGGTGCAAGTCGCCAATGAAGTGGACAAGCATTTTGACGGCAAATTGACGGTTCTTTTCGGATGTTTGGCTGTTTAGAGCCAACTCTGTCATATTGACCAACGCACTGATGACACAGCCGTCCTTTTTGCAATCACGCTTGTAGTCGACATTGCAGTCTTCAGCTTCTGGATTATCGTGAGCATCGATAAAATGCCACCCTCTGGTAAAGTCTCCCTCATGGCTATGCGCAAAGTCATCAGCGAAAGTGGAGATTCCAGCGAGGTAATCATCGTCAGTGTTGCCCAAAAGGTCCTTGAGGTAGGCTTCCGTCGAGTTGGAGACGAAATAGCTTCCAAGGTACGCCGTGGTATAATGGCCAAGTTCTGTATCATGTGTTTAGTTTTCACCAATACTCAGACTCTCATAGCATATGTCGGGATAGAGTTTCACCTACGCCCCCAGGCAATGGCCCCAGGCAAAGACACCAGCCCAAGCACCACGAGTTCAATGGAAAACTTCATACTGTTAGATTGATTTTGACAGAAATGTTAGTTGGCAAACGCAACTGCTGACCTATTAGATATGATGAAGTCCTTTATTTTATAGACCGGACTCACATCACAACTCATTTTCAGCTGGCATGCCTCTGACGTCAACCTCAAAGTCGTTTCAGTGGGCACGAATGACAGCACCATGTCGCACCATGTGAAGCAATGCTGGCTTGAAGCCTAAAGTCAAAATACAGACTCATCTCAATCGGCAATGCTGGCGGCGGACCACTTTGAAACTGATGTGCTTGAGCGCTGAGAACCCTAATTATAAGCTCAAAATTTGAGTTTCGTTTGACAGTGACGTCTGCTGTCAACCTTGGCGACTTAGTTTGGAGTTATATATGTCAGCGTTGCCCGTTTTGGTTGCATACAATACTCAACAGAGCATCAAATCTATCGAAACAGATCTCGATACACTATTCGCTGTGTGACTTTTCGCAATAGCATCACTGCCAATTAGTACCGGTTCAAACACACCACTCTAGAGTAGCAGTACAAATTACTGCTCTAATACCTGTCAAAATGCCCAAGATGACACCAGACTACGAAGTGAGACTGCAACTCGACCCTGCTAGAGTACTCAACTCCGAGCACGAGCTGGAGTCGGACATCCTGGAGTTCTTCAAAGTATCCGAAAAAGCTCTCCAAATGAATGTGCAGTTCCTCGACAAATGTTCCAAGGAGATATACAATGCCGGCTGGTGTGTGCGAATCCGCAAAGTGGAGGAGAAATCCCACCTCGAGCTGACGTACAAGAAACGGTACGATATTGACAACGGCAACATTGATGAGGTACTCGCTCGAGCGAAAAAGGATGGATTTCATGGTGGAGATACCAAATATGAAGCGCAGGTCGAATGGGGCTATACGAAACAGACACTCTCCATCAGTAGGGAGAAGCAAGTTTCACATTCTGGAAAGACCGAGCTGGAACTCCCTGGACCGAGCGACTCGCGCAAAATGGCAATCAAGGAAGAACCCGACAAGTTTGACGATTGGGGACCTGGCGAAGATTGGGGGACAAAAACACTGGCGAAAGCGAGAGTGTTTGGCCCTGTTCTCGCCAAACGCTGGATCGGCGAATGGAATGACATTGAAGTGTATATCGAAGTTTGGCCAATCCCCGATGCTGAAGGGACGGGAACCGAGTACATTGTCGAAGCGTCGTTCAAGACGGACAGCTATAAGACGGCTTCCGCCGGGCGCATCAATCTCACCAGCCAATTGCAGGCTCATGACTGGGTTCTTGCTGAAGACTCTCTAAAGACAAAGCTTATTCTAGAGCGCTACTCATGCTCTAATATGGCAGCTGAAAATGGGAACTAGAAGCTGTTTTGATGATGAAGCAGGGGTGCGAATGGCTCAACCATAGCTTCAACCCCGCGATGCTATGCCATAAGCAGCAAAGACAGGTGTTTTGTGTGAGCTGAATCTGCATTCTGCAGAGTGTGTACATTAGCTCAAGAGCTATGGCAGAGTCGTCGGGATTTCCCAATGCCTGATTAGTTGTCTGCTCGCCACGTCAGTTTTGGTTGGACCTAGGCAGTGTTTTTGGTTGTGCGTGATGTAGATATCTCAGAATATGAATCGCCCGAGCCGGCGAGGAAGCCTCTCGGGGTGAGAAATTGTATAAAGAGTGCCTCAATCTGCCTCACTTTGTACGAAACTGTTATTCAAGTCCACAAGACAAACACGAGAACTGTACTTGCACACAGTTTCCATCTTATAAACACCTCCTGAAAGAAACATGTCTGACTCCCAACAGACCGAGGCGCCAAAGCCTCAGCAATCCGTCTTGAGTATGTAGCATCACTTCATCTCAGCACTGTCCACTAAGAGATATTCTGTCATTTAGAAAAGCGCGACACACCAGAAGCCGTGCAAGCAGCTCATGATCAACTGGAAGAAGTCGCCCAAGAGTACAACAAGGCCGTCCAAGCCGGAAACAAAGAACTGGCAACCGAGCTTCGCACGAAGCTGAATAGCCTTCGAGACAAGGCTCACGCAGGAGATCATCTCGGCAGCAAGCTGCAATGGGGCGACATATACGAGATGTGGATCGAAATCCACAACAACACCTCAAGATGGCTGCGCGGCGCCGGCGGCTGGCAAGTGAATCACGGCTGGTTCGAGTCCGCCGCCGTGGGAGACATTGAGCCTGGCGGCGTGTGCTACATTCACATGGGTGGAGGCGCCATGTACGGAATCGACTGCGTTGCGTACTTTCGTTTGGACGGAGAATCTAGCAATTCGTGGTTCCAGTGGTGGTTTGGCCCCTATGACCCGTATGAGGAGCTTGTTGAGATGTGGTCTCCATCACCATATTCCAGATCTCTTGACGGGGACAAGAATATCGGATACTTTTATGTAAACGAGTGAGCGCGAGACGATATTTATCTCGTCGATATACTCGAAATGAGATTTGCTGCTTCAAACCGATCGCCGTGTGTAGTCACTCTATGCTGCTATTGTATCGAGAAGCTGGTTTCGTGTGACCGTCGTGGAAATCTATCTCTCACCTCTCCCCTCATCATACCATCCACATAACATTCACCAACTAGGGTGTAATTTCCATTCGCGGATGGCCTCAAAACATAAGGAACCCTCCCCCCGTTGAAGATGCAGACAACATCTCCCTTCTGCGCCGCCCTAGGCACGGCGGCGAAATCACCGGCATCTGTAACTGCAAACCGGCGCCCTAGACACCATTTCACCGCGCTTGTGTGCATGAGAAGAAGCTTGGTTAACAGATCTTCTGTAAGAGGCACGACATCATGGACAGTAACTTGCGCGTTCTTGTCGACTTCACCGCCTTGTGTAAGTGAGCGATCGCCGTGCTTTAGTCCAAGGCGCTCTGCGTTGACGAGAAAATTCTCATACAAGGCCTGTGCAGCACGTGAATAGATGGTGAACTGGGCATTCTTCCCGTTTGCCGTCATACAGCATATCATGGTTCGCCATACTGCGTCGATCTTATCTCTAGGGAGCCGCGCGTACTTGTCGCCGAGCACGTTCTGCCCAGCCACGGCCCACGTCTGGTTGAGCCAAGCCCACGTGTGCAAGATGTTGGAAGCAAAGCCCGAATCCTCGCCCATGAATTCTTGGTTCGCAATCTTTTGGTCAAACGGCGTACCCATGGCCTTTAGTGCCCCGATTTTGGTGCCTACCACGTGTATCACCGCCGTCCCCTGGGAGAATGCAATGCGGGCTGGTCGAAAGTCGGATTGGCGTCCAAGGGCCCACCAAGGATATTTCAGATCGGCATGGTAGACCTTGATAGCTTCCCCAAAATACTTTTTACGCAGTGCAAACTCTTTGAGCACGTCGTACCGAAGATCGATGTAGTTGACCGAGAGATACTCTAGTTTCGGAAGCGGTGCGGCAAAGTCCGGCCTCGTCAGGTCGGGGACCCAAGAAGGCAATGACTCCAGCTCTGGGGAGAGAGGAAGACCCTGGCCGCGACCAAAGGAGAAGATTTCAAACTGCCTTTTGCGAGTCAGATGCCACAGGGCGAATCGATAGTAGACCTCGGCAACGGTCAAATCGTAGTTTGGCATCACCTCCCAGTCCGACGATAAAACGTCTCCGGCCAGGCCGACGAGCGCAAACAGCTTGTCTCGTGGATCTGTAGCTTGGAAGCCTCGAGTGAGAAAGAGCAGCTCCAGCAGATTATGCCTTTGGCTCCTCTTGTTTTTGTGCTTCTGTCGCATGTCGTGGAGGAAATAAAAGTTTTCGATCGATTGGTTGTTTTGACGCTGCGTTTTCATTCGGTAGGTGTCGAATTGCGTCCTAAGCTCCAACACGGCTCTGGCAAACTGATCCCAGGTAATCATCGAGTCACGCGTGACTATGAGGGGATTCGATGCCAAGACCAGCTCTTGGATGCACCAAACCCTGGTGAACCATGGGCTTTGGATGACGGGTATGAGTGCGGACCAGTCAAACTGCTTTGGGGATTGCGGCTGTTCGAGATTGGCGACGCCCATGTTTACGGCACTATCGAATCCGAGCCATATAAGGAAAGCCTGGGCTTGATAGAACAGCACGTTTGTAAACACAGGCTTGAGCGGCTTCCAATCGACATGCTTTTCGTCAGATTCCCACGAAGCCAACTTGCCGACTCCCGCTTGTATGGCCTCATTATTTCCCAGCCAGATGACCACTCGCTGTGCTTTCGAGTAGATCTCGCCCATGAGACGAACCTGCTGCGTCTTCTCCTGATTGTTGGCTTGGTTGATGCAGAGGGCATCAATCCACAAGACTCTTTCCTTGTCTGGAAGCCGAAGCCGCTCCAGTGCATCGTAAAGATTCCTGCCCACACTTCTCCGTCTGTTGTTGCAGGAGATTTCGCCCGTGACGGCTGGGTTCCCCCAAACGTATGAGAGGGCGTCAAACTGGGCTTTGCTGGATCCGAGGCGACGATGTTCAAGCGTGCATTCGATCGGAGAGCCCTTTTTACCAGGATGCAGAATCAGCACCCGAATCTCCAGTGGTCGAACGAGTGGTGCGTATCCGTCTTTCTCGACAGGCTTGGAGTCTTTGCCTGCTGCTACTGCGGTGTCGCTCCATGGCATCCATGAGTAGTTGTTTTGCGTCTGCCAGTTCCTCTCCTTCCAGTAGCCAATGTAATAGCCCTGCCCAAACTCGGACACGACGAACACGAGGAGAGCTACAGCCCAGAAGGATGGTCTGCGTCTCCAAATTGGTTGCGGAGGGCGATAGGAATTGGGATTGGAATCAGTGTTGCCGCCGTCATGGCTGGTTGAATAGGCACGCTGTCTGGGAGGAGTTGCCTGTGGTGCGAGGTGATTTGTGGTGCGTAAAATCTGTGTGCGATTGAAAACTGGTCGAACAAATGCTATATATCGAGAGCGGTGAGAGGATTTGAAGCTCTGTGAGAAGGAGGAAAGTGAACGCTTCATGATATGGACACGTTCATGGTGAGGTTTCCCAGCGTAAAGGCGATCGGTTACAGGGTAGCCGTGTTATGACTTGACTGCTGCCTTGCACCACGATTGATTCTGCCGGGCGGAAGAGACAGCCGATGCCTCAGGCAAGTAATTTCTTCGACTTCTTTTCTCACGACTTCACTTTTGGGGCTGCAATGTACTCTTTTCCATCAATGCGACTCTCTCCAATCCTGCTGTTGCTTTACAACTGGGATTTGCGATTCTCTCTCACCATTGCATCGATCTTCTATTTTAGTCTCGCAGCTCAGCCTTGGTTGCGGGGCAGCGCGAAACGGCCCCTGTAAGTGCTGATGACCAACCAAATCAACAACGAGACGAACCAGTTGGACAGCATTTCATTGCAGTTGATTGGTTCATTGTGCTTGTGATGGACTCTGTGCCAGTATCAAGTCTGCTTATGTACTGATGAAGATTGATTTGACAGGTTGCCAATAGACATGCGCACTCGACGAATCGACCACCAGTTCCTCTCCAACGGATCGATGCTCCCGCTCACTCTCTCATTGGCCTCAACTTCATTTCATCGCCCACTGCAGGCAATTGATGCAAATGTGGCTGAACTTGGTTGCTTCGGCCCGCTCTTCTCTCCAAGCTCAGCTCCAAGCCCCAGCCAAACTAATGCCTGTCAAATTGCTGATTCAAGAAACCGAACCCACACGCCCTTCTTTAGTGCAATATCTTCTGCCGGCCGGGCTCGTCATAATAGCCATGGGCACCGGCAGCGCCGGCAGCGCTTTTTTAAAAGCTCACTCTCCCAGCTTCCGGAGCCGGGCGCAGATTGGACATGGCCGGCCAATATTCATGTTCCTTCGCCCGGCGGCTCTGCCTGAGCATTGCGCTGCTGGCCGTGCAGCTGCTCTGTGTCCTTTCGAAGCCGACAGCCCGGGATGCGTCTTCGTCTTCGATATTGGCAGAGTCCAGTCGCATTGTGCCGGATTACGTGACTCGATATGGTACGGGAAATTCTTCACAACTGTTCCTTTCTTCTGTCTTCTCCCTTCTCCCAGCAGAATCATGCATGCTTCTACTACGTCTAGAACGTCTAGAGACTAATTTGCCATCTTTGAAACAGCGCCGCTCGTTTGGCTACACTCGGATGATCCGTTTCGACCGGCCGACTTGCTCCAACACATCCACCACACAACCCCCGCCACCAACCAAAGCTCCATCCCCAACCTGCCAAAGCTCGACCTCGACAACCTCGCCCTTCTCAACGATGTCGATACAAGAGGTGGGAGAGTTGCCCTGACCTCGAACGACGACATCACCGGGTTGCCCCCATGGCTGTACGGATCGCTTCCAGACGAGTCGGGCAGGATTGCAAACGCTACGCCATGTGTTGTGATACTTGTTGAGAAGAGCGCTCGAGACGTCGACGCTTTCTTCTTCTACTTTTACTCGTATGACCGCGGCGCAAACATTACGCAGGTTCTGGAGCCCCTGAACCGCCTAATTGAGGATACTGAGCACGGAATGCACTTTGGAGACCATGTTGGAGACTGGTGAGAATTCTCCCTACTCCCACTCCCACTCCGTCTACGGCGTCAATTGCTAAATCATGTCCAAAAGGGAACACAACATGGTCCGGTTCCGAGATGGGAAGCCCACGGGCATCTACTATAGCCAGCATGTGAGCGGCTCTGCGTACAACTGGAATGACAAGGCTCTTTCGATGAAGGGTGGGCGGGTAAGAACACCTCAACAATCTGCAAGCTTGGTGGCCATCGCGTAATAACATGTCTCGATAGCCTTTTGTCTTCAGCGCATACGGATCGCACGCAAATTATGCCTCAACTGGGTGAGTTGCATTTACCTTGAATGACCCCTTTTCAATGCCCTGGCGCTAACAGGCATTTTTTTTCTCAGCAACCACGTTCATGATGCAGCATTGGTGGATTTTTGTGATGCTGGTCGGCTCTGGGATCCCGTCCTTTCGGCGTATTTCTATCATCTCGACCCTGCCAGCTTCAAGTTGACGCGCCTCTTTCTTTCTGGTGCGAACTCCTCCTCTGCGTCGAATTTCACCTCCTTCTTCTACTTTACGGGAATCTGGGGCGATGAACAGTATCCAGATAACGACATTCGACAAAAGACAGTTCCCCATTTTGGATTGAAACGATTCGTCTCAGGGCCGCAGGGTCCAATTGTGAAGAATCTTGTGCGAAAGGGCCTGCATCCCGACCAGCGTGAGAAGAAGCCGTGGATGCAGTGGGCGGTTGGCATCTTTATGTTCTGGTACCCATGCTGTATACGCGGATGGAGGCTCTGGGTTTCGTTGAGCGTGATCGTTGGTTTCATAATTTTGACGGCGTTTGGGATCAGGTTCGTGATAAAGAAATACAGGAGGACCAAGGGATACAAAAAACTAGAGACGACGGATATTCCACTCAACGACATGAGCTACAGAGAGGAGAGCTCTGGCCTGCATCGCGATCAGGACGACTTTGACGCGAGAGACGAGAGATGAGGGATGAGAGATGTGAGATATGATATGAGAGGTTTGGCACCATTCTTGGCATGCGTGGGGGTTTTCAGCCGTTACCACCTCCTTCACGGCGAATACAAAAGTGCCAGCGATGGGGTTACAGTACATGAAGGAGAGGGAGAGGAGGGAAGGAGAAGATGCTGATAAAGGACCCTGCATGTCAAGCCTCGGCCTTCCCCGCGCCGAGGAGGGGCTTCACAGCTTCACAATGCGGCATATTGCATGCTAGCTGCAGATGAAAGTGAAACCCTGATAGACACAGGTACAGTAGTATACAGTGAAAGCCAAAATTAGATACATCATTCCGTGGACACGTCAAGCTGCAATTGGCTGACAAGAGAGTTGATTCTTCATAGATTTGGGGCGTAGCTAATGCCAGTTAATGTATGAATGCTGGTGCTTGCATTGAGGGGTTGAGGGGCTGGAGGGGCTCATTTCTGTCAGATCTCCCACAGCCCCTCCATCGAGAGACAGCCTCACTATAATAGGATGGACCGATGGATAATAGGGGTCCAATTGTCATGCATTGAGGATGTACAATCAATTTGCCGGTTATTAACTAGACATAAGAGGGAATATGCTGAGCTGTATGTATATTCGTAGAATAGCGCTCGATCTAGTTTACAACCATCTCGATCTCATCAGCGCCCCCACAGAATTGGCTGAATGAGCGTCTGTCATCACCGCGGCCATAAGCATTTAATGGAGATTATTAATTGCTTTATCAATCACTCGCGCGGGTAGTTAGATAATGTCCCCTCCACAAGAGCGGACAATGGCCACCCCAGCGGACAATAGCCGCAACACTAGGACACTAGAAACCGGGACTAAACGCGCGTTGATTTTTAGTTGATTGAGGATCACCCGCGCGGGAATTATATAATAAAAAGCGGTTCGCTGCCTGAAATCCTGCAGTAAAAAATAACGCCTGCGGGATGAGGTGAGGATCCAACAAGGACGGATTTGGTAGCGCCGTTTGTGAATTACAAACTATGTGTCAGCAGGGGCCAGGGGGTGGTGCAATGCAACCGTCTGAGATGGAGAGCTTGGATTGAGTCTGTGAAACTGGAGTTAAGCTGAGGAGGGGTTTGATGGAGGTTTTTGATTATTCAATATTAGTAGTTGTAGTATGGAGTAGGAGGCTGTATGTATGAATATGGAGACGGGGGGAAGTTGATAGAGATATATACCGAGCCTCCTCTCTCTCTCTCTCTCATACCATTCATTCCATCCTCAACTCACTCACTCACACTAAAACAACCTACACAGTATCTTTTTACCAAACAAATCACTCAAATCACTCACAATGGCTCCTACCATCACCGCCGACCAGTTCCTCGCTGCCGCCAAGCACCGCCGCACCGTCTACGGCCTCAAGAGCACCTCTGCCGTCTCCGACGAGCGTGTCAAGCAGATTGTCGGCGAGGTCCTCTCCTTTGCCCCCTCTTCATACAACACCCAGCCCGGCCGCATCACCATCGTCACCGGCGAGAAGCACAAGGGCCTGTGGGAGGCCATCACCAAGGAGGCCGAGCCCATCCTCAAGGGCGCCGGCGAGGAGGTCTGGAAGACGATGAGCGGCATCTTTGCTGCCCACAAGGGTGCTTACGGCTCAGTACGTTTCTTTGACTTACTTATACACTGAAATTCCTCTTACATTACATGAAACTAACTCATCATTCACAGGTCGTCTTCTGGGACAGCGGTGATGCCATCAAGGAGGCCGGCACCAAGCACCAGTCCGCCGCCCACATGTTCCCCCAGTTCGCCGACCACAGCACCGGCATGGCCCAGATCCTCGTCTGGACCGCCCTCGAGCTCGAGGGCCTGGGCGCCAACCTGCAGCACCTGCAGGCCATCCCCCCCGTCGAGGCCGTCATCAAGTCCTACCTCGGCGTCCCTGCCGACTACTCCCTCAAGGCTCACCTCAACTACGGCGACCTGGCCCAGCCTCACCCCGAGGCTGTCCCTGAGAAGCTGCCTCTCAGCGAGACCCTCAAGGTTGTTTCTTAAGTGGGGTTGTATAAAATAGATTTTTTGCAAAATGAAACTTGTTAAATAGCGCAATGTTTATAGACTATTCATAGAAACGAATAGAATATTGCTTTACAAAACGTTTTGGGATTGTGTTGTTAAACACAACTGGCGTAGCATCGTGAAAGTGTGCAACTTATACTTAAGTATGCCTTGCATCTCTACAGTTAAATCTAACTTTGGGAGAATATTCATTGAAGCAGCCAATGGTAAACTCTGGACTCTTATCAAATAATGCTGTCATAAACTCATGGTTTATCCTAACCTTTATACCGCATTAATCTCAATAATGTCTCTTACAACCTCTGCAGCCGCCTTCAGATGCTCCACAAACTCATCCGACTTTCTCTCTCCATTAATCACCGTAAATTGAACTCTAAACACGTCACTGTCAGCAAACAATACCTCATCCTCATTCCCGTGTCTGACACGCTTGCTTACCTTTCGTCAAAGACCTGCACACCAACCCATACGTCAGGCTTGTGAGGCTGACACCGTCCCATCTCTGGAAGTCCAAATTCCGTGAAACTCGTGCAAACCGGCCTCTCGCTCGTCCTGGCGAAAACTGTGTCTTTGTAAAACGCAGGAAGCTCCTCGCCAGGCTCCATCATCTCGCGGAGCGCCATGAGGTGCCATCTGAATCCTCTTCCTCGCGTTGCCAGCGCCACGAGCCTTGCGTGCGACTTGACCGCTTCCAAGAACAATCGTCGTTTCTCAACACCGCTGATAGAAGGATCCTCTGCTGCAGCACAGAATGCCTGGACGGGTGGTGTCATGATGTAAATCATGTCTGTTCGGCCGCCGCGGAATGGGCGCTGGGAGATTACGTCTACTGCGCCTAGGGGGTTGTATCCAAAGAGGCGGCGGACGGCTACTTGGATTACCAGCTGGATGACAGTCTTTGGCGGGAGCTTTTGCTTTCTCAGATAGGTTGCTGCGTAGTAAGTGTGAGTGAGATTGGCGAGCGTGTAGCCATCGTGGGCTCGTTGGTGTTGGACTTGGAGCGGAGAGATGCGTTTTGAGAGGGTCGCTGGTAGCGTGAATGGAGTATAGGAAAAGTCACCGGCGTCTACGGTGCTATCGGCAGATGATCCATTGGATGTTTGGATTGCCTTGTTTGACGGCGAGCTGAGGGCTTTGATCAAGCCGCCAAACGTGGTGCCGTCGACCATGGTGTGCTCGCCCCAGATGGCAGACACGCCGTTGGCGCAGACGACAAAGGAGAGCGTCTTGTCTAGCCAGCGGTTGGAATTGTCGTCCAGGAGGAAGATGTCTGCGCGATCGTTTGCTGTTTCGGGGGAGACGTCTTCGAGGTAGATGATGAAGAGAGACTCTTCGATTGTCTTGACAAAGTTGCGGCCGTCTTCGCTTCCCATTATTATTTCGTCACGGGCCTGGAGAACGGTTAGCTTTCCAAGATGCTCTCTGAGAAAGTAGATGATAGTTCAGAGGTGTTAAGGGGAAGATGACTGATGTTTCAGACTTACAAATGCCCACTCGTCGCGATTTGCAGTAGTGAGTAAACTGGCCCAGTTTGTTTCTTCTGGGCTATGCTGAGAAATTGCTTGGAAGATGGAGACGAGCTTGTTGTACGCTACAACCTCGCCGTTGCGGTTTCTCATAGGGATCTTGTAAGTATGTCCACGTTTCACGACGACAATGTAGTCGCTCTCTGGGTATCTGTCATAACCGTCACAGCCGAGAGCTGGTGTGCGATTCGTGCTAAATAGCCAATATACCGTCGCCACTAAATCAGATCATGTCAATAGGGCCCTCAAAAGGCTGTGCATCTTCACTTACTGTCTAATGCCTGTTCGTTATAATAGTCCTGCTGAACTGTTCCCGCATCTAGAGCTAGTTTGTATTTATATGCCCCTAATGTGAGTTCCGCCGCCTGATTCGCCTGAGGTTGGCGAAGCGTATCTTGTCCAGGCAGAGTGGCGAAAAAGTTTCGCAGCCTAGGCCTCCAGTCTCGTCCTCGAAGCCACTTGTTCCTCACGTACATGTCGACGACTTCGTTATTCTCGCCTTCATCTCCTGACATCTTGGCCAGTCGTTTTTGCAGCTGCTGTCCCAGTCCATCAGGGGCCTGGAAAGCGCCGATGGCTTCACGAGTAACCTTCAACTCATCTTCGTTTGCAATATGGCCGACTGAATCAAGGAAGATTTCTAGTGTCCCTTCGAGCGTCTGCATGGGATACTTGGGAAGAGCAACCTCTCTCTTGGCATTGACGGCGTTGCTATCGCCGATGGTATCGTCGTTTTGCCCATTCTGCTGGGAGCCAACCTTGCTCTTCACCAGATTGGAGCCTTTGGTGACGAAAGCAGCAAGATAACGAAGACTTGGCGCATCCAAAATGTCCGACGTTTGGACTGGCGCCTGCAGTTTGTTTGTGATCCAGTTCTTGATCTCGGTAGCGACAAGTGAGTCGAGTGCCATATTCGCAATAGACTGGTCGACATCAAGCTCTTCAGCCTCAAGTACGGTAAGGGATGCAATCTTGTCACGGATTGCAATCAGAACCAGTTCCTCTGCATCTTCGATTGTTGATGCAAGGGCAATCTTTTCTTCTGCAGTCTGTTCATTTTCGCGACTAGCTTGACGCGCGAGACCTCGGCCGTGAGCAGACAAAATATGAGACACGAGCGGTGGCACTCTTCCACCTGGGATTGTCTGATCAATGAAAGACTGGGGATCGAGACCAAAGGCAATCTGGTGATTGCCATCCTTGAAAGCTTTCCCGCTCATCGCATAATCCACAACGGGCAGTGCAATCTCAATAGGAAGTAACTGAACGCCCTGTCTTGCTAAAGAGTGAGTATGTTCCTGGGTAACGGTATATGTACTCTTAATCAAGGGGAAGTCAATGGTGACGAAATTCTTGCGGCCTGCAGATACTTGAGTGTGCGTAAACATGTCTTGGTATGTGCCTCCAGCGGCATAATTTGACTGTCCAATTGTGCCGACAACACCGCAAAGGGAAGAAAGATTGATGAAAAAGTCAACGTCTTTGTTGTAGAATGCGTTGTAGAGGTTGATTGTGCCATGGTACTTGGGCAAGAGGGCAATCTCAAAGTCCTGCTGTGTGATTTGGGATATTGTTCGGTCCTAATGAGGATTGTTAGCATGATATCGAAAATGTCTTATACTCTTCAGATTACATAAAATAGACTCAACTTACCGAAAGCACCATGCCGCCATGAAGAATGCCTCTTACTGGAGGCATGTCTTGACTAAGTTGTTTGGCCACTTGTTGAACTACGCTGGCATTTCCAACATCGCAAGTCACAATCTTGACAACAGCATCGGCAACATCAGTGAGCTCTTTTTCCATCTCATCCCTGACCGCGTCGTCATAGTTCTGTCGCGTAAACAAGGCAATGTGCCGCGCGCCCTTTTCTTGGAGATGCCTGCACAGATGCTTGCCCAAGCTGCCAAGGCCACCAACAATAATGTACGTTCCATCGGCTCGTAGTTGAAGAGGCTTCACCTTGGCCTGAACTGTAGACTCATCGGAAGCCTCCAGAACAATTTTCCCAGTATGCTTCCGGCTCTGCATCAGTCTGAAGGCTTTTTCGATATCACCAATAGGCAAGGTAGTTACTGGCAGTGGTGTAAAGTGTCCAGCTCCAAAGTCGACGAAGATTTTCTCCAAGAGTCTCTGGCACTCTGCTGGTCGCTGCTTCGAAAGCCCTACCAGGTCCACGCTGACGAATCTCAAATTCCTCTCGAACGGCTTCATGTTCAGTTGACTGCGTCGAGAAATATCCGTCTTGCCCACCTCCACAAAAGTTCCAAATGCAGCAACAGACTCCCAAGAAGCATGGAGCATAGGACCAGAGAGGGAGTTCAAGACGACGTCCACGCCGGCACCATTCGTAAGTCTCTTGACACCAGCTGCGAAATCGGTTGTGCGACTGCTAAAGATGTGACTCTCCGGGATGCCGTATTGTTCCATGAGAATTTCACGCTTGGAGACGCTGCCAACAGTGGCAAATATGACTGCGCCAAGCCGTTGAGCAATCTTAATGGCTACTTGGCCTAATGCTCCAGAGGCAGAGTGTATCAAAATTGTCTGCCCTTGACGAAGATTGGCACAATCAAACAACGAATAGTATGCCGTTGCAAAAGTCAGAGGAATCGAAGCAGCATCAGTGAATGACAGAGTATCAGGGATACGATAGATCAAATGGCCGTTTGTCCTAGTTCGACTGGCATAAGGCGTGCCAAACATGGCCGTTACTCGATCACCAGGATTGTACTGCGATTTGAAGTTGGATCCAACAGCTGTAACGATACCTGCACTTTCACCGACCATGGGCTGAGTGGGAGGTAGTTGACCGAGGGCAATAAAGACGTCTGAGAAGTTGAGGCCCCAGGCGTAAGACTGGATTTCAATCTCATCGGGGCCGAGTGCACCGGCATCATCATCGATGAATACGAGGCTGTTTAAGAGGCCGGGCTTGTCGACGTTGATCTTGAGGGGACGCTCGGCCTGATGGAACTTGACTTCTTCTGTTTCTGAATCGTCCGAAGTGGTGGAAACTGCTCGCGACAGTTTCTCGTTTGCGACGAAGCGCTGGATTTGCAGTTTGCCATCCTTGTACATGAGCTCAAACTCACGGGGCTCGTTCTTTGCGATTTTGTTCTCTGTCGAACTGATGAATGATGTGATGGCCTGCAAGATTTGGTCGGGATGTTGATCCAGAGAGTCTTGCACATCAACAGTGAAGAAATCGAGATGGGGATTCTCGTTTCGCGCGGATCTCGAGACTCCTGTGATCAACGAGTTCTCCGGCACGACATTGTCAGTAGCATTTGCGAAGCTGATCCAGTACACCTGTTTCACACTGGATAATAATTCCGTGATGCGGGCAAATTTCTCGCTGGAAGCCTGTGTGAGGAGAGGCTGTTTTGAAGACTCGATGATGATGTAGGAACGCGAATCGTCAACAGCAGACTTTTCCCACTCGTCAATGAAAGATTGAAAGCCCTTGGTAGTCAAAGCGGTAGCTAGTTTATCTGAAAATCCGTGTGCATACTGATTCTCCGCAATGGAATTCAGGATTTTGAATCGAGGAGCATCAAGCGTGCTATTCAACGGCTGAGCTGCTACAGCAGTCGACAATAGCAGAGCACAATGTCTCTCTGGCTCAGGAAGATCGTATGCAGCCAGATCAACCCCCGAGAATCCAGCATTTTGAAGATGCGCGTCCCACTGCTCAGCAGATTGAAGCGGGCTTTCAGTTCGTCCTTCGTCAACACCAGCCCACCAGCCGGGAATCGACCCAAACGTCATGTTAATGTATGGCGTCGTCCTAGTAAGTTCTACAAGACCAAGTACACCGCCAGGCTTTAGTAGCTTTCGAATGGTATTGAGTGACTTTGTCAGAGATCGTGTAGCATGGACGACGTTTGCAGCAACGACGAGATCGTAAGAGTGCTCTTTGAATCCTTGCTCTCCAGCGTCCTTTTCGAGATCCAGAGTTTGGAATGTCAAGAGGTGAGCCCAGTCCTTTAAACGAGTTGTGCGGACAGCTTCGAAGAATCCGGAAGAAATGTCTGTGTACATGTATTCCGCGCAGAAATTGTCGCCGTTTGGAGTACATGATTGAAGAATGCGATATGTCGTGCCTCCAGTGCCAGCCCCAATTTCTAGAATTCTGAGATCTCTCCTCTGGAATGTGAGCATCTTGACGTAGTCAGCCATGTATTGGTTGGGTCGAGCGCCTTCATCAGAATGATACACTCGGAACAAAAGATCGTCCTTGAGGAAGTGAGTGAGGGGATCAGTTTCGCCAGTTAAGAGGGGAATCAGCTCCGGTCCAATCCTAGCCACGGCCTCTCCTTCGACACCCAACCTGGAGGTGAGTTTATCCAACTCTTCCTTGGTCTCTGGGCTCTGTTGGATGAGCGACTTGCCTACCTCTGAGGCAGCAAACTTTTGCAGCAACTTCCACCAGTTGACTCTATGGTCATCTTTTACAGATAGTCCACGATCGTGCATTTCTCTGACAGCCCAGTCAATGTATCTCGCGCAAGCAACAGAGGTAAGATTGACCTTTTCTGCCTGAGAAATGCCGGCTTCATCGGACTGTAAGGGAATCACTACAGACTCGATGATCTCAGCGGTAATTGATGAAGTGTCGAGGCCCCATTCCATCTTAAAAATGTTATCGTTGGTGATGGCTTGAGAAGACTGAGCCTCTCCGACCACGCGAATCTCCCCTCTATCCATTGTTAGGACACATTGTGGCTCACCATTCTCTCCCGTCTGAAAGACTGCTGTGCTAAAGCTTGTAGAGTGCGCAAACACGTCGCTCAAATCGCACACGGCCTGGAGTTGACTGCCCGGCTTATTGGCGATATCTGTCGAGATAAACACGTCGCTGATGAGAATCGGCATGACGGAGCCCTTGATAGAGTGCTGTTGGAAAACAGGAAGACACGACTGAATGATTCCATCGAGCGTTGTGGGATGAATAACGTGTGGCTGCATGAATTTGCCGGGCATCTTTGCAAGAATGTCAGGCACAACAAGTTTATTCAGAGATTGGAAGCTTGATATCCGCATTTCGTCGTTGATTGCAAATGTAGGACCATACTGGTTGCCCGTTGCAGCCATCTGCGCGTACAAATCATTGTGTGAGATGACCTTGTTGCAATTCTCACCAGCGCTTGTAAGACGAGAGATCTGAGACTTTTGAGTATATTCTGCTTCACGAGTCTGTTCAATCTCATCCAAATCAGTCTCAAAGACGGCTGATATAGTTCCACTTGAGTGGTCCTGCCATTTGCCTTGGTCTGACATGGAAGAGACTGTAAAGTTCCAAGAATCATTCGAGTCGGCATATTGGAATGATATGATGACTTCAACAGGCGTGTCATCTTTGGGTAGCGTCAAAGTCTTCTTAAAGGAAACATTCTTCAGTCTGTAACCCTTGGGCTTTAGATCTGGCCGACGATCCTGATCTAGTTGTTGCAGGGCTTGGATCGCCATGGTCATGTATCCAGCAGCGGGAAACACGATGAAATTATCGACGACGTGGTCTTGCAACCACGGTAGCCTGTCAGTACTCAAAAGTATCCGCCAGCTAGGTTGGCTGTCCGATGATGCAATCACTCGAGAACCCAAAAGGTCATGAGCGGGATACTTTCGACATCTGTATTCGCGGCTTAGGCGCGACTCTGTCCAATGAGTAGTCGTGTGATTCCAGTGATAGGTCGGCAAATCTCCTAGAACTGCTGGTGGCGATGAGCGTGAGATGCTGAGTGAAGCCACCGCGCTCATATTGATGTCGCTACCACCACGGAAGAGACTCGATCCCGCATTCATGAGAGACCTGACGCCATGTTCATTACGTACCAACGTAGGAATATAGGTGTACGAAGATCCTTCACTCTGCAGCCCTGCTAGAGTTTGTTTGACTGGCCCGGAGAGAGCTGAGTGTGGGCCTACTTCGACAATGTTGAGGGAGCCTTGCTTTACTTGATGATGCAAATTCTGCAAAGCATCTGAGAAGTGAACTGGGGACACCAAGTTCTCGACCCAGTATGAGCCACCAAAACTATCCAACTTTTCTTGTCCTGTAACACTGGAAAAGTAGCGAATCGAGGGATCCGTTGTGCCTGCCTCGAGCCCCTCGAGCTGTTGCAGATAATCAGAGCTAACCAGTTTCATATGGTGAGAGTGATATGCAGTATCAACTTTGAGTCGTCGGTTGAAGATTTGATCTTCATCGAGAGCGTCTTTCAAAGCTGAGATACCATCTGCATCGCCGGAAATTGTTACACTCGACGGGCTGTTGATACAAGCGACCACAATACCCGGGGCCTCTAGTTTTCCAATGTACTTTTCAGCATCTTCACGTCCAAGCCCAACAGCCAACATAGTTCCACGCTGCGTCGTCCGTTGCTTAGATAATTCAGCTAGGAAGCTTCGGTGGTATGAAGCAAGCATGGCCGCCTTGTGAGAAATAGCCCCAGCAGCATACGCCGCGGCGATTTCACCACTGGAATGACCAACTACCGCCGCGGGCAGGACATTCCAGCTCTTCAAGAGGTCAACGAGAGCGATTTGAACGGCTGTGCTAGCAGGTTGGCCGTATGTACTGTCGTTTAAGCGACTCGATGCTGCGTCCTTGGACAATTCTTCGACAAGGCTCCATTGAGCGCCAAATTCCTTGAGCAGCTGTTCTGAAGCCGAGATGGAGCGAGTGAATTCATTAGCTTCGGCTGATAGGAGATTATGGCCCATGCTCGCCCATTGAGCGCCTTGTCCGGTAAAGACAAAGGCATTTGCAGTTTTGTTTGGTATCTTGCTTCGAGTCAGATCTTTTGCTGAAAGACTCTGGATCAGAGAATCGACGTCTTCAGCAATAATGCTCGAGCGCCACTGGAATTGAGATCTTCGTCCCGTGAGAGTGTGAGATAGATCACCAAGTCGAATGTCGCCTCGACGCTTCAGGTAATCTGCAAGATCCTTGGCAGCATTCTGGAGAGAAAACTCCGATGTGGCGGATAGAGGGAAGAGACGAGGGACCTTGGGTTCGTTTGGCTTGATACGCTCGTCGCGATCTAGGCCATTGATGTAATTGTTTGCTCCTGTGAAATTTTCGTGTCAGCAGCTATTCTACCCGAAGTGCATGATCATAGTTACCATCGTAAACTCGCCCGAATTCTAAAAGTAGCATGGCATTTGTCCCTCCGAATCCAAAGCTGTTAACAACAGCCTTTCGGCTCGTCTTTGTTGCCGGCCAAGGCTTGAGCGATCGTGCAATCTATTTGCTTGCATTAGAAAAGTCGCGAACTCTCATCATCTTGCAAAAGTAGCTCATCTTACCTCCATACTCCAGTGACCCGGTTCCAGCCCAGGTTTAAAGTTTTCCAGCAAAATATTTGGCGGAATCAGTCCCTTTTCCATCGCCATAACCGTCTTGATAAGTCCTGCAGTGCCACTCGCAGCTTCAGAATGTCCAAGGTTGGGCTTCGTAGCACCAACAAATACCGGATTCTCGCTCTCGCGACCCTCGCAAAAGACATTTCGGATGGTGTTTACTTCGACTTTGTCTCCGGCTTTGGTTCCTGTGCCATGTGCCTCTACATACTGCACGTCAGACGGGTTGAATGGAAGACTCTGGAATAAGCTCTTTGCAAGGCGCTCCTGAGCGGCTTGGTTAGGAAGCATGATTCCGTTTGTTCGGCCATCGGAGTTGATGCCCGAGTTTCGAATGACGGCGCGAATAGTGTCTCCGTTGCGCAGCGCATCATCCAGGCGCTTTAGAACCACGATTCCCACGCCTTCTCCTCGACCATAGCCATTACCGCGAGTATCAAATGTGAAAGACCTTCCTTCGTCGTTGAAAAGCCTATTGTGGATGTACATGTCAGTCTTATTTATACGTGAGAATGTGTCCAACATCATCAAGAACTCACCCAGTCATTGACATGAGAGACATCTGGTCTGGAGAAAATATCAGATTGACTCCACCTGCTAATGCCATAGATGTCTCTCCAGAGCGCAGACTTTGGCAGGCTAAGCTAATAGCTGCCAAGCTCCCTGAACAAGCAGTATCAACTACAACTGAAGGGCCCTGAAGATCAAAGATGTATGATACTCTGTTGGCGAGCAACGGGCGTGCCACGCCAAGGTTGTGGTATTTGGAGACGGCCACTGGGTCCTTGTGTGTTGCTTGTTCAAAGTCATGACCAAACATGGCCACTTGAGAGATGTTAGCCAGCTAGTCAATAGTAGGATAATGAGTGTACGTTACCAAATATTCCAGTGTCTGACCCCTTGAGGTGGTGCATTGGAATGCCAGCATTCTCAATAGCTTCCCATGAAGTCTCCAGCACGACACGCTGCTGTGGATCCAGTGTCTCTGCTTCTTGCTGTGCTATTCCAAAGAATCCAGCATCAAATGCAGAAATGTCTTGGTCTATGAAGTGACCTCCCTTCTGGTTAATGGTACCTGGAATCTCAGGCTCAGGGTGGTAGAACGCCTCATGGTTGAATCTATCCAGAGGCACTTCTGTCCATCCACTTCGACCCTCAGCAACGACGTTCCATAACTCCTCCGGGCTGTTGGCTCCTGCAGGATACCGACAGCCCATGCCCACAATGGCAATGGGAACAGGCTCTGGGGACGTCATTTTGTTTAACTTGGGCTTCAGAATATGATTGAACAGTGTACGGAGCATATAGCAGCTACTATTTACTCGGCCGAGATTCTAGGATGAATTTTATCTATATATACAAATACAACGTAGTTCTCACGTCGACTCCTCTTTCACCCCACAACTTTTCTGAATACAGAATCTGATAAACAGTAACCCATGAACTTGGTTGAAACCCATGTTTGTTGCTCCATTATTCTAAAACACAGGACGGAAGCCAAGTTTATTGGAAAAATTAGCCATGCAGTCATCATCTGATAGTTTTGGTAGAAAGCCCGAGTAATTCAATGAATCTCACTTTTACGTTATACCGCCGCGTCGGGCAGGGTTAGGTGTTGGCAAGCAGGAAATCTGAGGTTCCATTGGAGCGCATGCAATGCCACCCTCCTCCCAAAAGAAATGGTGGTCCGCTGTGATATGCCGTCAGGGGTGAAATGGACGGATGTCGTAGCGAAGAACTTCTCCCCGCAAAACCTCACTGTACAGTAGGCGGGGAGAGATGGGGATGGAGTTGTCCTGTAAGCTGCCCCGGATATCGTTGAGGGGGCTGGATGGAGCATCTTCTCCAGACATCTCCACCAAAAGTGTATTGCTCACGCTCGTATGTGCTCCATCAGAAGGATTCAGATCTAGTACGATGGTGAGCACCTATGCTACAAATGCTCTAGTGGCTCACATGGCAGGCATTTGCATGTCGTGCATGTCACCAATGAAAACATGGGACGAAAAATGCTCGTGCTCGTTCCCTTTTCTGGATCGAGATTTCTCGGTAGATAGTTCAAGGCATTTTGCTGGCACATGTAGTATCATCGTCTAGATCTACGTGAACCATCTTGTGTAACGTCAGATGTCAGTATGATGCCAGTAATCATGCTTTAATTTATCTTACGCGCGGCAAGTATATGACTTCCACAAGACAGGGTGTACACGCGTAGATGTATGGCTTGTGATGTGCAGGGGTTATCGCCAGTCCCAGAAGGCGTAATCAAGTTCTCCATATAATTGTTCAAAGAGGGAAGTATAGCGATATTCACATGCAACAAACATTTACCCCAAAGATACACCTCATGTCCTCGTTCACTCATGCATGACCTAAGCTAGCAATCAAAGTCTTTGCGAGGTATTCAAGCAATTGTGACCTGTGGAAAAGAAGCCTCAAGTCCTAGATAGCGTCCCGCAAATCCTAGCGCTCTACTAGCAGGTAAGTGATCATCTTTGCATATCTAGTGCTTTGCTTTGAGGTGATGGTAGTTCTCCATGTAAGACGGACTTGTATAAACCACGCAGCGATTTAACCAGGACCGGTAGCTTCATACGACACGGTACATGGACACGAGGGAATCCCCAGAGCTAGCAGGGTTTTTTCCAAGCTTGAATCTTTCGTTCCCCGCCAACGGGCCGATTCAGCGTCTAATATGTCTTCAGACATTCATATATACAAACGCCGGGGCATCCACCAGATGACTTGAATCATTCCCAGCACGAATTGCTTTGGCGAATTAATCGCACAGTTAATCGGGCGTCTGTTTTTCATCTATCGCCGATGTTGACGCTCACTGGCGGGGGCTCTGGGTTTAAACACTGTCGGCGTTGTTCAAACCCCGCGACCAGTCAGAAAAAGGTTGGTCGCTTATTAGAGCAACGAGCTCCATAGGGGTTTTGGCGTTTTACCGGCCAGACAGGGTTGTGAATTTTGAGGTTACACAAGGTGAAGACAGAACGACAGGTGATGACTTTCGGCGAATCTTACCGTAGAGCCAACTTGGTCGACACCGACTGATTCTACAGAGTACAGTTTCAGTAATCTCTCTGAACCTTGTACTTCTCGAAAATTTGGGGCATTAACGACGGCCTAGAGTTAATGGACGAGTAAACCGAGTAACAAAAAGGACCGATAAATCACAGTAAGTGGAAACGTTAGGAGAGTAAAAAGAAGAGGCTCAAAATGAAGAGGATTTGTAGGGGAAATAGCTGGATCCACGGTCTGATTAACCTGGTGTAGGTTAGTCATGATTAGTGATTGTCTATGTTTGCTCCGGATGCATGACCTTTTGCCGGATGTGGTGAGCAAGCGTACAAGTAGTGGCAATTGATCGCGTGTTTTTCGGATTTCAAGACAAAATATTGAATGTTCATGGCAAGTGCGGTGGAAATCGAGCTATATGTATGACTTCTTGGTCGTTCTGGTGGATATCATTGCTTTGGAACTATGGTAGTGAGTTCATTGATCGTCGTTGCAGACAAGCAGCATCACCTACTAGACCTTTTGTCTCTTCTGTACGACTATCTTCGATTTTGCCGAGAACCAGATGCACACGTAGATAAAAATCCATCTACAAAACCAAATGCAATTCAGAAACCGATGTCGGCCCCATCCTCCTTAAAAACAAGACTCTTGGCAAAGCTAGTTTTCCGCGATGCATATAAGATGGTGGTCAACATACTACCTCGATTAGGAGGTTCAAAGAGATGCAGATACATAGCCGCGAAGCCGTCTATCTTGGGTGCATGACATGACCCCCATCCAGTTGTGAGAATTCATGCGGAATTAACTACTAACGCCCCGTTGGACGGATGATAAGAATCAAGGGCGGCAGCTACTGTAGAAACGGCAAGCCGGTTGAAGATCCCTGCACTCTTCGACGGGCAATCAATGCGCATCGCCGCTAGTTTTCTCGACTCTGGGGGCGGGAAATCCACTGTGGAATGACTTTAGCATAGATAGTGCCCATGGCTGCTTATTCTGCGTTGCGGGAATCAAAATCCCCTCTTCTCCTAAGCATGATCCCATCAGCATGTGTGATACAGGGACGGGACAGGCGTGATGCTGATGCTGATGTTGATGCCAAGTGTCCAATTAGCCGTCGGTTGCACTAACAATGGTTATCTTCCACCACGAATGCAATATTGGACAAGGGATAGAAGGACACAATTCAGTTTGCTATTTTGAAGTCTCGGTAGTAGTCCGAGGGAAAAGGTGTCTGTTGAAATAGACCGCTATAGCAAAAGTGATGTGACCACTCCAGTCTGTGTATAGCGTTGTATCTCTACATAAAGCATCCTAGTCATTCTGACAGTGTTTGCATTCAAAACTATCCAATGAGATACAGAGACCAGACTCCCTGCGTGACGCTCATGATGCCACCTGTGGGCAGCACAGCCATCTTCCTCTATCAACAGATCCATCTCAACTGGCCATAGTGCCATATAAGCAATATCTAAACCATCAAAGGAGGTATCATAAAAATCTCGTCATGGGTATCATAAAAAAACAGACAAACAAACAGACAAAACAGCGCTCGCTCATCCTCAACACATGCATGTAGTGAGTGAAACTGCCAACCGGGAATCTCTTCATGAGCCATCCAAAAAGACTTCGCCGCTGCACCCAGCCCTGCCAGGATAACGACCATGCCTTTGGAACAAGCCCCATCGCAACTCACATACTTGCTCAGCTACGTCGCTGCCTCCGACCCTGTCAGAATAACGACCATGCTGCATGCAAGATGATGCTCATGTCACGAGGTGCCAGGAGTCAAGCATCTGAACGACTGCCCGCTGCCCCCGGCCCTGCCAGGTTAACGGGTATGTCCTCCAGTTGACTCGCACTCAGTCCCAGATCCCCGGCGAACTGAATCACCTCACCCTTGATACTGTGCATGCCGTGCCATCGTCGCCCAGCTGCCATAGTTTGCAGTTGGAGTCCCGTCTGGATGATCGTTTTGAATGCAAAAATATTTCGACCGCAGGCGAGAGAGCTTCGTGTCGTGGCTTGTCCCGCTTGTTCCGCTTGTTCCCTCCATCTTTGTTCATCTTGGGAGGAGGCTGTCGTTGTTTTCTTTGAGGAGCTGATTTTGATGTTGCGTCGCGTTGTTGTTTGCGGCGTTGGCGAGAGAGTAACCTGGAGGTCTTTGGTGTAGATTGCGGCAATTTGATAGAATTAGACTCTACGGTTGGAATCTCCCATTCGTCGCTTTCGGTTAGGTCCTGCTCGGAAGGCTCTGGGCTTGGTAGCGGATTTTGGTGATTGGTAGATGTGTCGCTGTCGTATTCATCGTGGAATAGCATGGCTTCCATGTGTGATCGGACGTAGAGCTGCTCCATCCAGTTTGGTTCTTCTTCGCAGGGATTGTATTCGATGCTTGGCCACGGCTCCGAGCTCGTATCTGGCGATTCGGGACTTGGACTTTTCCGAGCCCGCTTTGCGTCTGGTTCCTCGAGATGCTCGAGAGTGTCGTCGGACTGGGAATCGGACTGAGATTCTAGCGTTCTCTTGCGCTTATGCCGTGGTTGTCTTTCGGGACTGGCCATCGACAGCGGCGGCGAGTATGGCGAGTGCAGTGCGTGAATGTTGGGAATATGGCCGTCGTGAATAGCATCGTGAATTGCTGGTTGCTGCAGCTTTGCCCTTTTGCGGGCCAAAGGCGCTTCGGCGTCGGATTTCCGTTTCGCCATGATTTCGGACGGTGGAACACCAATTCTTTCTGCAACTTTTCGGGTCGTGGCGATGCGTGCAAATGTCGTGGAATTGATCGCTGCGTGGTGAGGCTGATGTTGGGATGTTGAAGCTGCACCGCTTTTATTGATTAAGGGAGATGATTCGATATGGGAAGGTCACGTGATGTCAAGGTGTCCGCCCGGCAATAATAATTGCAGCAACCAGGTAAACAGAAATTATTAACAACAGAATGCTAGAGACGCTGAAGAAAATATCGTATGACAAATAACGGATTGCAAATAAATAAAAGAATATTGATCATAGATAATGAGACAACTAGTGATGATCAGTGGACTTTGTATCGTGTAATATGGTGTCGATGTTGTGGTGTTTTGCTCAGTATTTTTGTCACCCTCATTGGTCAAGATGCTGACATAATACAGCCAGAGCATCAAGGGGCTGCAGGCATCAAATCGAATCTCACGCTGAGCTTCTCATACTCCTCTTCAATTCAGCATCACTTCTCTCAACGCCATCGCGCATTATGCCCCCCTCATGACGCCCATCTCATAGAACGCCAAACTATCTGTTTCAGTGACGTAGACGACAAAAATCCTCATGGCAGACGATACATCAGAAGCGCAACCGGCGCCTCTCACTGAAGCCGTGACTTTTGCACGCTTCTCAGCTGCCAATACGGCTGCGATTCATCTCTTGGACAATATCCGAACTGAACTGTCACCTTCATCTCTCAAACGCCATGGAAACACAATCGGCTACGAGCTGTCAATACCGCTATCATCACCCAGCAAGCATGGCTCCAAAGACGTCTGGCGAATAGGCGCCGGTCCACCCACAGCAATCGTTGAGCGGAAATTGGACCATCTCAAGCCAGACATTCTGCTGTGTCCGCCAGATGGATCGCTAAGTGCCACTTTAGCGCGTCAATTTATTAAAGACTTACATGCCGCCATTCGCTTTCATGCAAAATCTGGTGTGCTGATGCTCAAGACAACATCCAGTCGGCCCGTCACATATGAGCATGGTGATATGGATCAGACAGACTTGGACCTGGCTTTGCGCAAGATTCAAAGCTGTGTCATGCGACGGAGCCATAATTTCATTCGGTTCGGTGATTATCGCTTTGTTCTTGAATTCGTCGCTCCAGATCAAGAGTTGGACAAGATCAAAACACATCGAAGCGGTTATCGTGGACTTTACCCTTCACCAGCACTCAACCCCGCCTTGATGACACGCTCCAAGACATCTTGGAACATCTGGCTACACAACAAGATACCCGACACATCAATCACATCAGGCGTCAACATTTACACAGGAGAACCAGTCGCCGTCAAACAACTACACAGCAAAACAGCACTACTACCATACACCAGGAACCGACTCCAGGTTGCTCGTCAGTACGACAAGAAGCGGGACCAGGGCGTGCTCGGCATCATAGATGTCTGGTGTGAACATGACATCTCCCCTCCCTGCTTTTCCAATCGGCTCGAGAAAGTCGATGACGATGGCTGTGAGCGGACATTCTATTCCACGCCTTTGGCCAAGAATAATTTTCGCGATATGCCATGGGTGAATATCGAATTCGAGAAACGCCTTGCATTGTTTTACCAGACTTTACTGGGTCTAGCTGACCTACACCAACAAAACATTACTCATGGAGACATTTTGCCAGAATCTCTACTCATCTTCACCGAAAATGAATCCACAACAAAGGCCCAATCCCCTCCTAGGAGAGCAGTGATTTCTCTCAACATGCGAAAGCGAAAGAAGAAGCCAGACCCGAGCGTTTGCGTAGCGCCCGAGGTCTGGAGTAGTCAGAGTGAGCAGAATCCAGATTTGGACGAGACCAAACTTGACATTTGGGCACTTGCAGCCTCATGGCTATTTGCTTTTACTATCCCTCCAAAGAACATGAAGATTAGAAAACAGTCATATGGCGGCTTAAAGATGACATTAGATGCTCAGTCTAAAAGGGAGCTGATAATGGAACCACTGGTCAAACTTTTACGGCAAATGCTAGCATGGAAGCCACAGGATCGTCCGAGTGCGGCAGACGCTCTTGTAGATAAAGTGTGGGATTCCATCCGAGACAAGCTGCAGGAAGAGGAGGACACCAGGAAGCGGAAGCGATTGGACATGATGAAGAGTGTTGACGGCGGAGACAAGCGAGTCAGAATACTTTCGCCTGATCCGGATAATGACTAGATAATCCTAATATTGATTTGGCGAATAGCGGTTGTAGATTACTGCTGATTACTGGATCTATCCGCAGATACCTGATCCATCTCTGTCTACCTGTTCTTAACCACGTGCTGTACATCAACCCGGTGTACTTGTGCTTTGTTGACAAAATATATCTCATCAATAGGCAACTCCTAGTTAGCTGTTGTTTGCGGTGCACGGTCATCACGTCAATAGTTTAACGTCAACGTCAATAGTTTACAGGCGCTGGGACATGGAACCACATTTGCGGCTGAAAAGCTCCAAGTTTCATGGAAGGAATGCCATCATCACACAGCTAACTCATTAGCTTCGATCTCGGCCCACAGCCTAATATAGCTGCCGCCAAGCCGCCCAACTTTAAAATTAACCATATTTTGTTTAGGAATAACTGCTGTGTCCGACGGTTCACCAGCGGTTCACTAGTAACCCAGACTGTCAATTGTCTTCTTTTAGATTCCTTCATGTTGCCAAATGGGACGGTAGCATGGCATAGAAACGGCCACATTAAGGTGAATCGTCAACCGAGTAACCAGAAAGGCTAGCTGTTTGTGGCTTCGACCCATCCGCAGTTTTTACTGGATACTATTCTCCACCATTGACTTACAAGGCATTCATCAGGATTTTCCAGAAGTTTAGGATCTCGGCACTATCTTTGTTCATTATCGACCATTGTTGAACGAAGGAATGTCGACCGCCTCGCTTCAGTTTCTCGAGTATGTCCCTACCATTAGCGCTGACAACCAGTAAATCACAACAAGTAAACTCAGTGCTTGTCGTCTCTGACAACAGCAGCATTACCTGTCGGCACCATAAGTACCTAGAGATATAATTCATGAGAGAAATCTACTACCAAAAGCTTTTTAGGTGAGTATTTGGGCAATTATTAGAAGGGGAATGTCGAGTATATCGAGTGAATATTGAGAGGTAAAGTGGGAACATGAAGAATTAATATGTCATGGTAGGTTCCGGTGGTGGGTGTGCTCGGATCGGACGACCAATTCATCATATCGGAGTTTAGAGATGTGTCCATTGATCCATTGTGAAGAAAATTGAGAACAGCTCGAAACAAGTTTCCGAAGAAGAAGAAGGCGTGCGGGCTAAAATGAAGCCGAGTGAAGAGAGCATGAGAATAGTAGCCCAAATGTCTACAATCAAAGGGTTCCACTTGATTCCAAATGAATTGATCGTTCCCCCCCCCTCCATTTGTCCGAAGTGCCGCTTTTTAGGTGAGTGTTTGGCCAAGCAGCAGAAAGACAAGGTTAAGCACACCGAATAAATGTTGAAAGACAAAGTGGGTGCTCGGATCGGACGGTCTATTTCTTCTATCCAGGCTTTGAACTCTGTCTATAGGCCTGGATGTGAGAACAAATGACAATGGGCTGCAACACGTTTCTGAATAGGAAAGTGCAGGGGCCCGAAGGAACATAGCGTGCGGAGAGTAGCGAGGCACTCAATTTCCACACATCAAAACTCAAAATCCACACATTATTAAACTGCATTGGGCAAATGGGAGGGCTCAGATAATAATTGTTAGTAAAAAATATACAAACTGTTATTTTCTTTTATCTTAGGTAAGTCAAAGAAAGGTAGGAGCAAACCACTCAGTTGGATTCAGCTCATCCAGCTAGATTAGGTGATCTAGCCGGATTAAGTCCATCAGATATGGTAGCTATTGAAAAGAAATGACGGTTTGCATCTTCAAAATAATCGCCAAGGGGTGCTCTTTCCTAATGTAGTTTAAAGGCGTGTGGATTTAAACTTTTGATCTGTGGAAATGGAGTGCCTCGATAGTAGCCCAAAACTCTACAAAGGCTTCTAGTTGATTGCAAATGAACCGGTCGATTTTTCTTTCCATTTGTCAGAATTTAAGGTATAATGTAACGCAACTTACAGATCTTTTCTGACCACTGCCGGAAGATTTCTGACCATCATCAGAAGAGCTTTCATGATACGTAGGTCTGCTTACTGACTGACTGAGTGCTCTTTATGTTAACCATGGTGGGGTTTCCGGTATAAATCTTGGTTATTTCCCGTTGAAATATAAGCCTCAATAGTCTTATAGGCTTCAGTCCTTTTGTTTTTAAATATTTACCGTTTCAGATTCAATCCTAGATCAAATCTATATAAACAATGGAGACTGTTCTTATCATTGGTGGAACTGGAACCCAGGGAATTCCTATCGTCAAAGGTATGCATCATCATTCATTTAAGTGACAGCACACTAATATATAAAAGCATTGACGTCGGATGGTAAATATGCCGTACGAGTTATAACAAGGAACGCGGCTACATCGGAAGCCCAAATGCTTGCAAAGCTACCCGGAGTTACCATTGTGGAAGGTAACTCCTATGACGAACCAACGCTCCGCAACATCCTCCCCGGCGTTGATCGTATGTTTGCCAATACTAATGGGCCTGCACTCGGTGAAATGGCCGAGATATACTGGGGCATTCGCTTGTATGAGTTAGCCCGAGAATTTGGTGTTAAGCACTTTGTTTACGCCGGCCTCCCCTATGTTTCCAAACTGGGCAACTTTCACGACAAATACAAGGTGGGGCACTGTGACGGAAAGGCCAAAGTTACGGAATTTATTTCTGCGCAGCCGAAAAGTCCCATGGCCTGGTCAATTATAACGTCCTGCTTATACATCGAAAGCCTCACGGAGTTTTTGGTGCCGACATATGATCCGACCAATGACGTGCATGTGTTTGCATTGCCTCTTGGACAAGGCAAATGCCCTATGATATCTCTCGATGACAATGCGGCCTATATCCGATGGGCGCTCGACAACCCATCACAAAGCAACGGGCTGAACCTGAATGTCGTGACAGAGGCCGTCACCGGTGATGAGCTCGCTGCAGCATTTTCCAAGGTTACGGGGAAGAAATCAGTATACAAGGATATTTCTCTGGATGAATATTTTCGCCTTCCACTTTTCCCGGATCCCGATGCCAAAATGGGGCCTCCTAGTGCATCCTCAGCAAATACTCTAATCACTTTTCGAAAGAACTTTTCTGGTCTCTGGAATAGTTGGAAGGACGAGTTATGGGCAGGGGATTATGAAGTGTTGGATAGGGTCTTGCCAACGCGAATTAAAAGCGTGGAAGAGTGGATGGCGAAGACGGGCTATACGGGCAAAGCCGTACGACTTCTCAGAGATTTCAAGTTTATTGAAAAATGAGTTGAACTCTACCAAATAAATATTTCGCTTCTATCCTAGTCTTATATGTCAACAAAGTGCTATGCCAACAGAAATTTCTCCCCTGTCTCTCTTTATTCTTTTGCATCCTGAGTGATTTCGCGACTACTCGCGATAGCAGCCGTCGTAAGAACACATGATCCAAGAACCACAGCAGTTCCACCAAAGATCTGAGCGTAGAGGAAATCACCACCACGAAGATCAATCAGTGCACCGGCAATAGGCGGACCAGTAAGACAAGCAAAACTGACAATGGTGAAAATCATGCCAACCCGGACGCCCATCTTTTGGCGGTCTTTGGTCAAGCTACCCACGCTGCCTACAAAGAGACTCTGCACGGCGTTTGCAAAGAAACCGTAGATAATGATCCATGCCAAGAGTCCCGAGTATGAGTTCACCAGCCTCCAGAAGTACAAAAGTACTCCTGCACCAAATGTAAGAGGAATCAACACATGTAGTGCATTGCCGATGACGCGTGCTGCGAGCCAAGCTGGGAAGATGCGACCCGGAATACCGATGCCGTTGATGGCGATAATGAGGTAAAAAGACTGAGCAGGTGGAACGTGAATGACGTGGGAGCCGAATATCGAAATCTGCGTTTAAAAATTATTAGACAACGGCAGAAAGGGAAGATAGGAGATACATACATAGTAGTAGGCAAAGTAGAGACCCCAGAGTGTTAGGAAAATGCCAATGGCGTAGAGTGAGTAAGGAAGCTCTTTGAAGGCTGTCCATTCAACAAGAGGGCCAGACTTTCTTGCCGCGACCCGTGGTTTCACGACGAGCAGGGTGATTGCCGAGTTAAATACAAAAACAAACCCCATCACACGCACCGACCAAGGCTCTCCAAGACGCGGGAGCAACTGCTTCGCAATGGCAGGAAACACCATTCCACCTGTAGCAGCGCCGGCAGCAGCAAAGGAAACGGCCAAAGCCCTGTTCTTGTCATCGTAGTATGTGCTTATGAGAGAGATCATGGGACAAAATATTAATCCATCTCCAAGACCGACGCAGATGCCCTGCGCCAGCAAAAGTTGCCAATATGTGGTGGCAGAAGCTGCAGCGAATATCCCCAGGATCTGGAAGGCGCAACCTATGGCTAACGTGATGCGGAGATATCCTGCATCGAGGCTGCGACCCGAGAAGGTGCCGACGAAAAAGACGAGTAGCAGTTGGATGCTACCAATCCAAGATATATCGGATTGCGAGCGACCCAAGGTCGAAATGTAATAAGATTGAAAGAGGCCCCAAGATCCAATATAGCCAAATGTGTCAAAGATCATCAAGTGACCAGCTAATATCTGAAGATGTGCAGTCCATCTGGAAGGAGATGTTGGGTCCATCGCCCGGGAGGGGGGACTTGACGATGATTCTTCCGAGGTCTCGACAACCTCGGTCTTTTCGGGGTCGACAACCGAGTTGTCTACCGAGTTGTCCATTTCTCGGTACGATTTTCTTTTGGTTTCTCTTGCCAACTTTCTGCTTAATGAACTTTTGAGACACAACATATAGGTGGTTGAGACTAGCTCTCCACACTACCGGAAATACGATCGCCGGCTTAGAAGGGAAGGAAAATTTTCATTGGTAGCCGCATCAGCACAGCAACTAATGTCGGTCAGAAAGGTAGTGTAAGCGGATGATGCTTAGAAAGGCAGGTTGCGTGACTCCTCCATCTCAAGGGTTAATTTGTCGAAACCTGTTCACTTCAGAAGTCACAAGGCTGGCACTGTATAGTGGCGTCTTTATGGCGCAAATATGGTTTCTGCTTGCGAGGGGAAATAGTACGAAGAGCTAAAAATCAAGGATTGGAAACCCGCCAGGAATTTCACCTTCTATTAAGAGACATAAGCAGAGGATACCAGTTCAGGTATTGTCTTGGCGTATCTGATATGCCTGGGATCTTCTGTTTCCCAGAGAGTATATAATGACTTAGTCACAGTATGACGAACAACGGTGTTCCTGTGCAACAAATCAACCATACCTATGCAAGAGGTATAAGCCCCTGAATGAAGTAAAAACTAAATGCAAATTCTGCAGCCAAATCTGGAAGTTGCCGGGGAGTTAAAGGGACATGAATCGGACATCTCACTTTTGCATGTGGGCTACTAGGCCTATGGGTTACCATATAGAGTATTATTGTCATATCCTCAGAAGTGTTTAGGGTTTTACGTGCTTATAGTGGATCTGGCTGTCTGAATCCGGCCGAAGCTGATGGGCTCAGTCGGTAGTTGGAATTGTGCCGAGTCTCAAATGTTACCCCGTCAGCAAAGTACTGACACACCAGATGCTCAAATGTGCGGAAGGATTCAAGGTTAGGATTGGATCTGCATGCGCCATGCACACCGCCTGTAGGGCTGGAACTTGCCGAATACCACACACGCACTATTGAAAAATCCGCGGGATGAGCCGTCGACTAAAGCAGAGCATCGGATTTTAAGCAACATCAGTACTGGATAGACTAATTGTTATTGTTATTGCCATAAACCTGTTTCATGATACTATGTGTTGCTCGTATAATAGTAGTGGTTTCCGGAGTTTGGAAAGTTAGTACACTCCGTTAGTTGCGAAGCATGGATATTCTAGAAGCCAGGTTGCATCGTACGAGTACGATAGCAAGTTGCTTACTTGATACTAGTAGATCTCACCTGCGTACCAGCGAGAGTCAGTGCTGCAAGCAAATCTTATGCGGTGAATCATTTCACCGTAGGATTTTACGAGCTGTGGGGCAAAACTTGGCATCTCCTATTGTAGATCTTGGGAAGGCTGAAATAAGAAAGCAAACATAATCTTGGCACATGCTTACCAAAGAACAATATTCATTGTTCCACGAGACCTTTTGAAGATTCTGTCCCGCTTTTCATTTCTCTTCCATCACTTTTCGGTTGCATCATTGGGGCTGGTATTGATGCTACCATGCACGCTCTGGCCAATGCGGCAATAGAGTCTGGCCAGCCAAGGCAGGCAAGTGTTGACCAGCTGAGATCTTTCTCTCTCCAAAGCCGGCTCGGGCGTATTACTAGTTGAGGCGATCTGTCTAGGGCTTAGAAATCCTCTTGCCTAATGAAGACCCTGTAGAGGCAGGCATAACTAAGGCAGGCGTAAGTAAAACACTAGTGGCAATATGTGTCGTCTTATATAATTCATCGTATAATTCTATCATATATACGACTATAAATAGGCTATTCAGTGTTGTCCTGATACTCGACTACTTGGCATGAATCATTAACATCTTCAATTTAATCATCCATTCACAGTATATATATTGACTGCAAAGTCCTCCGCAACTGTTCTTTCTTTCATCCAAATCAATACCCCATACAGCATCGTTCCTTCCTGGATTCTCGAACTACTCTTTCTTAATTTACTTTGCCTTTGTTTCAATATTCTCAACATGTCTATTTTGGCTTCGAAAACTATTGCCATCAACATTGTTGATGTGCAAGACGGCCATGGTTTTGCCGTCGAATCTCAGATTGGAGACTTCAACCGTTTAGCCCTTCTAGAGGCTCAAGTCAAAGAGCTTACACAGTGGAAGCGATCAATCAGCCCAGCAATCACCTCTATCTCATCCAGTGCTTCAGACTCTGGATCAGATTCTGATACTCCCTCTTCAGAACTATCACTTGATACGAAAGAACTGCTTCCACCTCCCGTTTCTATTGGCAACGTTGTCAAACCATTAAAAGCTGCAGCAAGAAATAATCTCCCAGCAAAGAAGCCAGATATGGATATGACATCGCGTATCTTGACCATCATCCAAGGATACGGTCATAATGAAGAGAACGCCGAAGGCGAGCAATGGCTGGGTCGTGCAAAATTCGTCCCACGTGTTCAAAAGCACGTTGACAGCAATGTACCAATCGAGCTTGTTCTTCCTGCATTCCCCTGGAAGAGCGTGAACAAGGTGGAAAAGGTTCTTGGAGCTTTGCCCGATTTGGGCGAGGAGCTGGCCCTGGGCCGTCTCCAAAATCTCTGCGAGGATATCCAAGAAATTTACGCCCCTGGAGCTTACGTGACCATTACTTCAGACGGCCTTGTCTATAGCGACCTTGTGGGTATTTCGAGCGAGGAAGTTTTTGAATACGGCTTGAACCTGCAACGCATAGCCGAGGCAAAGGGTTATGACCGTCTCAAGTTTATGCGAATCATGAATCTGGTTGGCGTTAGCGACAGCATCCAGATGACCAAGGAGGAGTATGTCAGCCGCGTCGATGAGTCCCGCAGGATGCTCGTGGAAAAGTACATGCCCAAGGGATTCGACGCTCGTGAGGCCATCGCCAACGACCCGGATATCAACCTCACCTATTGCGGCTACATCATCTTCCTCAACAAGGATTTGCGCTACAGCCCTGTAACGGCCAATGTTACCACCAAGGGAGAGTATAAGCGAACGGTTAAGCGAGTCGCCAGCGACATGATTACCCGTGGCAAGGTGAGATCTTTATTTTGGGCGATCCCGGCACTGGTTACGTTGCATGACTTCTAAACTAACATATTTCAGGCCTTTGCCGCTGCTATTGATGACAACTTTCCCGACCACGTTCGTCTGTCTATCCATCGATCCACTGGTACCAACAAGCTGTCGTTCCCTCTGATCCCTCAGCCGAGCCACTTCTCCATGACCCCGTGGCATTGCTGTCTTGCCGTCACTTCCAAGGGCCAGTTCCGCACCGCTCACGCCATTGAGCTGCGCGAGTCATTTGATGTCATCGAACAAAACGGACGGCCTTACTATTACCGCGATCGGTCAGATGTGTGGAAGTGGGATGTGCCTGTTGAGTTTGAGGTTTTCTACCCTAGAGGACTGTATATCCGAGCGAAGGCAGCTGAGGGTGAAGCTGCGCCAAAGATTGGCCCTAATGAGCTTGCCAAGATTAAGCAGCTGAGCAAAGGATTTTCGCCTGTTATTCCTATGGGGTTTGCTTAGTTGTTCGGAGTTGGTTACGAGCTTGATTGCTTCGGTACAAAGTTGGAGTTGTGTTAGTGTTTTCTTTTTTACTCTTCTAGTAGATAAAAGTTTTGTTTTAGCTTTTGGCACAATTGAGCGATGTTTTATTACAACAGCCTGAGTGAATTTGCCCCTAATAGCTATTTACCTTTGCTACTTGGAGTTTGATCACATGTAGTAGCTGTTGAGACTGTTTGATGAGTTATAGCGCGAAAGTGAGTGTCGGATTTGAAACCTCAAGGCGCTGACTTTGACCGATATGGGTCTACAGGGGATGTCAATGCTACAATGACATAATCTATATTATATCAGCACTCTCCGTTTTACATGAAGTAACTTATAGTCCGGGAATTATTAATTGCATGCATTTACGTGTATCTTCTCGCTTGAAGCCGAGCTGTGTGAGTACATGGATTGTGTCTCATCGCGTCGATGCGGTGAAACAGCATGGTTAGATGCTCGTATCAATGCCGAAAGTCGCGGGCGATGACCTTTGCCCTAGTTATCCTGGCATACGCGCAAGTGCATATCTACGTACTCCATTCTCAATCTTTAGACTTTAACATGCTTATATTTATTACTCAGCATTGCTGGCTATTTTATGGTTACTGTTAGAATTGATTAAGTTGAGTTCCAGAGCCGAGGCTATGGGAATTAGCGCGCCTCGGTCGACACAGCCAGAGTAAATTCTCTTTCAAGCTTTCGGGATTTACTTGGTAAAAAGGCGAAACTCGATGCGGCCTAGCCCATGTCCTTTCGCATTATTTCCAGTTTCTCACAGAGATGAAGAACTCAAACAATAGAATTGTTACGTGGCAAAGATTTATGTATCAGATTTTAATAAATAGATGCTCAGTAAATTCATCAACTTTACTACCAACTCAAGTCTATACTAGCTATAAAATCCCAACTTGTTATAAAAGCTTATTGTGCCTACTATTTGTCCTTGGCGAAAAAGCCTTGGTCACGGTAATCCTTCAGCACCGACGAAGGCTCTCCGGTATAGCCAACCTTGACCATCCATTCCTTGACCGACTTGACTCTGGTGGGCAAAATATCATCCAACAGAGCATAGTCTCTCTTGGTCAGCTCATCTTTCCAGGTATTCCAGAAGCCCGAAAAGTTCTGGCGGAATGTGAATAGGGTGGGATCATTGCCACCACCAGCAGCACGGCCAACAATCGCATCTGGCTCGGGGAAGATTCCCAACTTGAAGTATTCGTCCAAGCTGACATCCCAGTGACTTGCCTTTTTGCCGGTGACTTCGGTAAAGGCTGCGGCAACATCCTTCCATGCAATATCTTCAGTGCCAACATGGAGCTCAAGGCCGTTGCTGCGCTCTGGGTGGTCAAATAACCATCGGGCGTAAGAGCCATAATCTTCGAGATAAATAAGTGGCATCTTTGCAGTTCCAATAGGCAGAGCAAAGAGCATTGTTTCAGGGTCGCTTGGGTTGGGGAAAGGTCGAAGAAGTTCCGATAGACCTTCCATATAGAGGCATGAGGTCAAGACAGACCATGCCATTGGCTTAGTTGGCTGAGCTGCAATGAAGTCGACAACCTTGCCCTTTCCATCCAAATGCCCAGTTCTGTACTTGGGGTTGTAGTTTCCGAGCTTAGTGGCATATTCAAGACCGGCATAGAGGAAATGCTTCAGGCCAAACTGGCGGGACAATTCGTAAAGGCGGGTACCCCAATAGACCTCGGCCTTTTCTCCAATAGCAAAACCGTTGGTGTTGGCGAAAAGGTATGAGACACCCTCAAAAGCCTTCAGAAGGGTGGGCTCATGGTAACTATCCCCTTCGAAGATGGTGACTCCAGGGATTGCGGCGAGTTCCTTTGCTTCGGGAGAAGAAGCATTTCTGGTAAGGACACGGACGGCATATTTACCGTCAGACGCAAGGGCTGTAAAAACGTATTAGTGATGGAACTTTTTTCAGTACAATTAAGAGTGCAATTAAGAGTATACCTTTGACGACAGGGACTCCCTGGGCACCAGTGCCACCAATAACGAGGACTGTTTCAGGCATGTTGTAGATGTGGAGAGTAGAGTTTATGAGTTGAGCTTGAGCTTGAATGTTTCTTTGTAGTTGAGTAATTGTTGTGAAATTGTTGATGAGAATATTTTTGTTCTCTGGATATCATGAGGACTTATATAGATAATTGCATCAACTAGCATCCAGCGAATTCGTCAGGCCACTTTGCTTTAGGTTCAGCCATTATTGAATTCTTGTTGCCAGCCTCGGGTGAATTACATCACAAATGCGCAGGCAACTTTTCTCCAAAACCCCGCGACTAGGGTTGATACGCATCACTTTGGTTACCTTTCGCTAAGGATTCAGAACTATTCGCTTCTACTCGCCAAGGCTGTCGCTGACAGATTCTTTTCTACGCTTGAGCGGTTAGTCATTCACTGCATTACGTAGAGAGAGTTAAGTTCACGGTAAACTAATCAGCCGGGCGCTGCGCTGAAGGATGAAAAACTAATCATCGCGGTTTAGCGCGCTGCAGCCATGCATAACTAATCACGTCAGATCACTAATCATTATTTCTTTTACGAAGTCTATCTAGAAGAATATGCTTTGAAATGTCAATCGGAACATACAAAATTCCGTTCGCAGAAGCAAATAGTCTTCTGCTTTATAATTATGGAACTGAATGAATCGTTGGATGAGATTCAATGGCAAAAAGAATATTAAACAAATGGGTGAATGTTTAGACGGAGTTGTTATTACAGTGCCGCTACTCGCCCTAGGACTGTACGGTTATCCGCGAAAACTCAGCCAAAGACAACCTTTATCATCATACAGTAGAGCGAATTAATCGAGTCAATTCCTAGGGGTATACCTATTAAAGAAAGAATGAGCCTAAAATATCGTTTTCTATATGTGTCACTACTAATGCAACGTTCATGTCTTTTTTTCCCTAAGAAAATAAACGCTAGAACTAAGTGAGACAAATGTAGGCAGTAGATCAACATCACTGATGAAGAGAAACAGCTGGAACCAATTGGCACAAGTTGACCAATCTGTTCCTCATGCTCCTAAAAATCAGTAATCCCTTCAGCTAATTCAAGCCTTTGCTTTCCAATGAGACTGTGCAAAAGTGAAGCAGATGATACCGTTGTCAAGCCATTATGCCGACTTGATCTGGGGTAATAAATCAAAGTCTCAAACCGCATCTACACCACCAATACATACAAATTCACCCATTACAAAATAAAATGCCGCAAAGGGTATACAGGTATGGGTGTCTCTAAGTGAAAAAAAGTCTTTCTACTTCTGGCCGTGGAACTGCTTGTAACGAGTCAGCTTTAGGACTAATAGTAGACAAGATGACATCCACCACGCAATGCTCTCTGCTGCCTTGATACGGCAGGATATTCCTCGTCCCTTTGCCCGAAGGATTGTAAAATTAGCCTGAGTGCTCAGGTTAGGCTTCTAAAATGCAACGCCATGTCTTGGGCACAGGCCACCCCTTTTCACTTGAGTGAAGCCTTGACTAGCAACACCCCCTGGCTATTACAGGTAAGGAGAATCATATGCATGAACAAGTCAGAAGAATTTTCATTGTACAATACGATCTCGGACTCTCCGTGGATCGTTTCTCCCACACGGCGTCCTGATTGTCGACTTTCTCCGCTCTTACCGCCCCAAACCCTTTGGACACAACGGTGCATCTGGACGGCGACCTGGTCGGCGACCAGCAGTTGAGATGAGCCTATCATCACTCTGGACTCCCTATGATGATAGCTCGATGAGGGCTATATAACCGGGCTAGAATACAGCTATTCGAGGAAAAAAACACAGGCAAAAACGCGTTTGGTGGACGCAGTACCACGTAGGATTCCTCTAATCTACGATGTGGGTCAATATTACCTTGTTAAAACTGTTGAACTATGGCGCGGGGTTTTGTAGATGCCCCAATGATGGACTTTGCCATTGCTCGGACATCAGATGTCAGAGGCCATGTTCGGCCTAAATGAAACAAACTGTAACCGGGCGTCTGCTGATTGATATTAGCATCTCAGAGGAAGGACTATGTGCAGGATGGGAATGTAGATGCAGACAAAGGCCCCTTGACAGGAGCAGGTAGTAGTTTGCCTCGTATTTCTTAGACCGCATGACGCGTTGGCTTAGGCTCCAAGCGGATAGCAAGTCTAACCCATAGACGCGTTAAAGCTTGCAACTGCCGTCTCAAGAGCAGTTTCATCATGATAAGTCTTGGGGGTGACAAATATTTTACCAATTCTAGTGGTTCTTTTGTCAAATCTCATGCAAACGGTCACGATCTACACCTCAGGCTTATAAACTTCAGGGGGTCGCTGCTTTTGCGAGGCGAGTGGCCATGGTACCAGTCGCTCCGCTAGCGAGAACAACCCTTATTATGTTATTTGAACGCTTAATTTACTCTCCTAACCAATTCCTCGTACATAGTCTGTCAATCTACCTCTTGAAAGATCAGATGAGTCGATAATAGCTAATAGTTGTTCTTTAGATGACGGGCAAGAAGGATTACTCATAAGGGGCAACGAACTGGGGATACAGAATACCTCTTCTTACACCAACGTTGCGTTATTTCTAAGCGACAGGGTGATTTATCAATGCCAATCTTCCTCTCATATAGGCTAGTCGGGAGACTGTTATACCAATTCGCTCTGTGTAAGACGAATTTTGTAGATTAATTTAAAGCCCATGTGTGGTCCAATGAGAGAATCATAAGAGGATACACTGCTGGGCATAATAATTTCTTTTGCGAAGAGTTTTACGTGAAAATGGGCTGTGAGGATGCTCGGTCTTCGGGTTATCGTATATTCGAAGCTCCGAGTTCACTATCATCAATTCACGACTAAGTATGCTTTATTCTTGTGCTTCTTTCTATCGGTCACTGATCTGCATATCAACATAAATGCAACCAAGTATGCTACATTAATAGGTTACTTGATACCATTCAGTGTAGAATGGCTCATTGCAACGAATACTTTAGCATTTAGAGGCTTCGCACGTTGATATATGGTCGGATGAGGTAATACGATAGTGTGGGTGGCGAGGGACAGTGTATACGCGGAGAAGTCGGCCAAATTGCACCCCCGTGTATCTGACATGTTGCTCATAAAAGCTAAAAGGTTTATTTAATATCCTCTATAGGAGATACATTTTATCTTTTAGATCCAGATTGGCCAATTATGCTGCGTAGAATTAGAAGTTGTGGGCGTCTGCGCATTAGTCAAACCGCGTGTTTAATAATCAGATTATTCTATCCCTTTATATAGGCATCAGCTAAAACTGCAGTTCCTCGCCGACCAGTAAAAAGAAAAAAAGAACGCGACTTTCAAGTGTTCGCCGATCTACATGAATGACTCGCTCGAATGTCGGCGATTTGACGACGGCCTTGGCCGGAATCCATCACCAGACGTTGACTGAACAACGGAGCAGCCAACGCCGCATCAGAGCTCGATCGGCCAGGATTCGGCCAAAGAGGGCCCAATATGTGGCCAACGCCTGGTGAGAGAACGCAAGCCTCGCTTCTCCTCGCTATACTGTTTAACATGAGAGCTTGGTGATGTTGGCTTACTAACTTGAATTGTGTCATCTTATTCAAGTGATGCCTGTCGAGGACGCAAAGTCCGCTGCACCGGACAGAACCCATGCGGGCGATGCTCTAAGTTTGGGATTCCGTGCGACTATGGAGATGAAAGTGCAGATGCTGCAGTCACCAAAGCTTCTGAGGCTACCAGGTATTTTCTTGCGATATCATATACTATGTCATCCTGGTAGATATCTTGGGAATGTTCGTTGCTGACGATGTGAAATTGAAGTGGTGAAATTCAGAAACTCAAGAACGACGTAGCTGTTATGCAAAGCAAGCTTAACCTGATGCTTTCAAACCTTGAATCTCTTCAGAAGCATACGAATAATCGACCAGAATCTCATAACAATGCAAACTCCGAGTCCAATACGACGATGCACTCGCCATCCTGGAATTTTCCTTTACGCTCACCCACTATACCGTCTTCGATAACAACAGTACATGGTACTCGCCGAATATCTCCATCTCTACCTTTCAAGGGATATACAAGCTCTGACTGGAGTTTACAAATGGCGCAGCGTTACCTTGGTGTGTTGCAACATGGAGAACGCGAGTTGCCCATTACTCCCCAGTCGGCAACACCACCGATACCCTCGGTTAGAGGAGAAAGCAGTCAAATAAGGACACAGAGAGACGCTTCTCTCGCCAAGCGATCCCATAAACTACTATGGCTCATCGGCCGTTCAGAAGCGGTTCGTCTCTGCGATCTCTACGAACGTGAAATAGGAATGATCTATCCTGTAGTCGATATGAGCGAGGTGAAACACAATCTTCATTCGCTGTATAGTGCTTATGAAGCTATGAACTATTCGCCGAGGTCACACATTTCTACTGTGGAAGCGCCGGAGAACGTGATTGATGGCGACGTTCAGACGTTGAAGCTCATTTTGGCGATAACACTGCTGGCTGAGGGTGGCGGTCGACATACAATGGGAGAGGCGATGTGTAAAGAGGTTCAACAGCAGCTAATTTTCCCAATGGGACGATTAAGCGAGCTGAAAGATGTTGAGAACATGGCCCTCTTGGTTCGTACCCTTTCCTTTCTGTTCATCAGCAAAGTTTCCGTTCATCTGCTACACGATGCTTTCACTTTTCTGACATATCCGACGACATATAGGGCGTCTCTTTCTATTTCATGAACGACGAGAACCAAGCATGGCGGATGATCGGGCTGGCTGCACGCCTGTGTATCGAACTCGGTTTACACCAAGTAAAAACTTCATACCAAAACCATCCCGACCCCAAAGCTTCTACGAGAGCGATTACGCTATTTTGGGATGTTTATATCCTTGACCGACGCTTTAGCCTCAGCACGGGCAGGCCGTTCGCAATACAGGATATAGATATTGACCCAGCGTTACCGAAACCAGTCAGTATTCCTCAATTGGCGTCGTAGCCTCATATAACTGTTGCATTTGAGTGCTGCTGTTCTTTTTTCTACCCATATTATGTTGTATCTCTTGTCACTAACCTGCAAAAGGATAACCTATCACCATATGTCCGCAACATGATCGCCTTTGCAAGCATTGGATCTCATGTATGGGCATCACGCATCTCTATCGAAGGCAGCGGTTTACATGGCGAGCGAGACAAAATTGCCTACCTAGATTTCCAAATTCAACAGTGGAGCAACGCGCTCCCTTCTGCCTTGAGGTTATTCAATACTCAGACTTCTTCCCTTGAGGAAATAAACTTGGCCACGACTCCCAACACACCTCTTGATTTTACCGGCATGGGAGACAAATCGTTGTTCATTCGCGCCCTGCTCTATCTCCGCGCCAATGAGCTTCGTATCTTAATCCACAGGCCTGCATTGCATTCGTCTGACTCAATTCAAAAGAACCCTCTAAATGCACGTGCTGCTGTCGATGTTGCACGGCGGTCGCTCAACTTGTTACTGTACCTTTGTCGCCTACCTACACTTCATCCCATGCACCACGTCTGTGCAACTCATTTCTTAGATTCCTCGCTTACCGTCTTACTCCTTGCAGTCTCACACGCGCCAGAAACCTTAGGTGCTGAGATCCGTGATCAACTACTATCTGCTCTTAGCTTGCTAGAAGATCTTAGCACGACAACGAGCCACTCGGAGAGCCTCTGGTCTACTATCCGAAGTTATCGAGGCCAAGTAAAGAGACTTGGTAAAATGCTTCAACTGGAGAAGATTCACAGCAATCAAGGAACACCAGCAAAGGACGCATTCTTCACGCGAACGCAAGACATGGAACAACTTACCACAGGTTTTGACATGGAAGACGTTCCGGTATTTGACTGGGATATCATAGCGGGCCAACCTTTGCCTGAAGAATGGTTCAGCGAGATGCAAGAGCCGAGAGGACAATGACTGTCAGAGTTTGACTTCCCGTAAAGTAGACCGGAAGACAAAGGCACGGTCTCAGGAATCCGGGCTTCTATATGTATTAGCTCTATAACTCGTGGTGTCTTTAAATAAGCTTATTATTCTTCAAAACTCGCTTAAGCGTGGTTTCCAGATCTTCCTTTGGTCACAAAATCAACACATCTATACCACCAAACCGCTCACCACCAACCGCCATGGCTACCACCGCTACTTCCCTCAATATGTCAAGCATTCTGTCCCCTGCCGCTCAATGTACTCAGGAGCGGGGGCTGTCCCGCAAACCAATCCCTGTACCTACCAAATTCCAGTTCTACAATCGTTCCTTTCACGCCAAGCATCAAAGCGCCGTTCGAAGCCATTCATTGTCTCTTTGATTACCTTAGGGAAGACAGCAGCCACCTATAATGACACATCTGACCAGAAATTCACCATTGATCTATCACCAACACGAAGCAGTCAGGTTCCTAATAATCTACGGAAAAAATTGGCTACTTCTAAGTTCTGGATACAATGAAGTTCTTGAATTCTTCAATCACATCAGCAGCACATATGTGACTACTATTTTGTCTATTATATCTGAGCTCACCGGCGCCAATTTGAACCAGGGCCATACAACAGGCAAAATCAACTACCGCTTATGCGACTACACCCCAGATACAGCAGCCCCAGACAGTGACAATGGCTGTGGTGCCCACACTGACTACGGCACCTTCAGCATCATTTTTCAAGATGGCACGCCAGGGCTTGGGATAGAGGACGCAAAGCAACCCGGACGGTGGATACAAGTACCCGGAGACGCAACTATCATTCTTGCAGGCTGGTGCACTGTCATCTTGACCGGGGGTTGCATTCAGGCAACTCGCCATCGGGTTCGACGTACACCAGGTGTGCGAAGATTGAGTGCTGTTCTATTTGTGGCTCCAGATCTCGATATAGAGCTCAAGCCTCTTGAGGGTTTCTGCTTAAATCGCGCCTTCTCAGACAAGATCATGACAGGCGGAGTCGACGTGAAGTGGTTCAAGGATGTTATGGGAAAGAAGTGGAGACATCGTGAAGGTAATGAGGAACCTGACAAGTATGAGGCAGCAGCACAAGATGAAATCATTGAGAAGTTGGTACGGGACTGATAATATGCTAGCTTGGCTTGCTAGCAAGGAAGAAACGTGGCTCTGACTGAGGAGTCGGCAGTCTATCATATAGGGTATAGGGGTCGATGGAGAGGATGAGTTGACTGACGGCGGGTGTAGAGAATGTAGCTGACAAGCCTTCCTAAGAGCGGAGATGGCATCTATTTGACTGTCCATTCAAAGCTGAAAATCGAGATTTCAATCATTTCGAGACTTAGTTAAATGTCAGGATGTTGAATGACTGATAACATCTAGTCGAGGTGGGACCTTGAGCACCACTGGAAAAAGTGGACCGAGGCACATGTGATTTAGTAGGCTGTATTAGCAGTCGTGGAGATGTATCAAACTAATTCAGGTATGTTATGTTCAGGCCAAGTAGCCTGTCACGACACTCTTCTCTATAACGAACGTTTCTCTTCTGGTCTTTGACCACAAACCGTAGGCACCGATGCTAATTTGGACAGAATATTGTGAAGAAAGAACACTGTGTACACGTCCTTGTAGATTTCTCTCAAAGCCAGCTCACTTTCGCATCCTGCTCAATCTTAGTCCATATTTCCGAAGGAATCCACATAGCGGCGCTCGCTGCGGAACAAGCAACCCAGATACCTGTGAGAACTTGCAATAAAGGGGGACAGAACCTGAGATGTATGCTTAGCCCCATGGTCTGAAAGGGTAGTTGTATAAAGACGTACTGCTTTGAGCTGAGACTAATAAATCCACCCCAAAAGAAACACTGAGAGAGCCAGATAAGAAGCTGGCTCGAGACTGCAATATAAAAAGGATGATAGGCTTTTGACTTATAGTCATTTGACAGTATACTTCTATGGGATATAAGCGGAGTCAGCTCATCAGTAACGTTGGGGGCAACTTGATTGCTATTTGTTAACATATTAAACGTCGTATGAATGGCCCATAGAAGTACGAGAGTGCTTATAAGCCATAGGAGCGCCCCGTTGTACATGATCTTGGCTGAATTTCCACCCTCTGTACTTTCTAAGCTCCTAAAATAGAGATTATGTTCTAGGCCATACTTGATGGTCAACAACATGTAAGGAGCCGATAAGCATTGGAGGAGCACCTCTCCGAGTAACACAGACGAGATTTCCGAAAGGCTAATAGACCTGGACGGTTTGACAACACTGGGGAAAATAGTCGTCAACCAACTAACACGAGGCATTGTTCCCCAGAGCATCATCAACCCAGTAAAGGGAACATTTTCATAGCCAGGTACTGACACGACAAGTAATGTAATCAAGAGGTTGGCGAACAGTTGAAGGGAAGCTGTGCAAAATGCTACAGATAACCAACTCTGTAGAATAGGGCGGCGTACAATTCGTCGGAAGTCTTTGGCGTTGATGAGAATTGTGCTGAGGAGTAGAGGACCCATGTTGACTAATGTGATACTTCCAAACTTCCACTCATTTGAAGCACAAGTCTGTGTTGTTTGCTCGGTTTCTGAGTCCGGTTTGAGACTCCATCGCCATGGAATCATCTCAAGGCGGGACGGGTTGGTCAATTGGCGCCAATTGGATGGGAGACCATGCCACCCTTCCACACTACCGCAAAGGTCGTGCAACCAGTGAAGATAGTCGATGCGGCCCTCAAAGGCGTGGCATGAACCTCCGCAGGAATCATAGCTGATGTCGTGGCAGAAGCAACTTCTTTCTACAGCGCGTTTGACATTGCAGTATCCACCAGGGGAGCTGATCTCGCAAGCATCAGTCGCACATTGATCAACCAGATTAGTGACCTTATTTGGCATATCCGTGACGCAGGTTGGCCATTTCCAGTGTTCAATAGGCATGTAGGCAAATCCTGTAGTCTTGAGATCATTCGTCCAGTTGTCAGGTAGGGATACCGATCCGCAAGTGCTGTTTAACCAGAGGCGCTCTTTCGTCATGTCCAAAGCGGACGCTGAACAGGGTTCCTGTTCAAAATCCAAGGTGAAAACGTTGCAAAAGCAATCTTTGTCAAAGTATTCGCCAGATGGAAGGTAACCCCGGGCGAGGCTGTATCCGGCAGTTACAAAATCTAGGGCAGTCATGGACTTGAGAGACTGACTGTATTCCCAAGGGCGTTCGGCATTTCCTATGTGTAGGGGAGTGGCAGTGAAGACGCAAGATGCTACAGAATACTGAAATTTTTCATTCGACGAAGCGGATCGCGATGTAGTTAGACATGTTGGCGCATGATTAAGCGCTCCAATGCCAGCGTACCCCTTCGGTAGAGAGGACGGCCACAGGTTCGTCAACCCGTTCGCATCACCGACATCAACAAACCAAGATCGCCCAGTGATGTTGCGAGTCCAATGATACAACTGTGCCTTTGCAAGGATAGACCTGCTGCAGTACGGGAGGTATTCTCTGAGCACATCAGGCGAGAACTCGATGCTCAAACAGCTGAGTTCGGTGAGCCATTGGTGATGCGTGCAGATGACACCAAATTGTGATGTGCATCGCTTCTGAGTGCATTTGGTCATGGCCTCTAACCAAGTGTCGTGGTCCTGCTGTGCGATGCATTGTGGCATAGCAGTCAAGTCCTCAGGGTTAACCCAGCCGTGATAATTCTTGTACATATCTGCGACATCGTCGTCGTCAATTGTATCGGCCGTATCGTGTAAACCCGCAATAGCACTCTTGTTAGTAACAGAGGCGATGGAAGTGCAGGGAGAAATTACCCATCGACATTGCGGCATAGACTCTAGCAACACTTAGGAAAAGGCAGTATGCTGCAATCGGCCTCATTGTGTCCCACGTTGCGCTAATGGCCTTGTTGCAGTCAACTTGTTGCTACTACTCGGACTCTAGTGATACGTTCTTCAGTAGGGAAGAGGGAAATGGATAAAGGCGTCGTCTAGGATGAAAATGGGAAGATGATTGAAGACAGGCAGCTGCTGTTTGCACAATGTTTGTTGGGCGACTAACTGCGGTTGTCACGACCCAAACATTTATGGGCGCAACCATACTCGTAGGCCTCCCGGGGAGGCAACATCTGGTTCAATCTCGGATAATCCAACCAATAGGATCAAAGTCGTACTTGGTCAATACAACTACACACAATTCAAGTCGTCCTTAGTCAACACGATCATGAATAACTTACATAGTAAACGGGCTATAGGGCAGTTGCAGCTTGCAGCATAAGGAGGATTACGTAATGTGATTATCAATAGTAAAAGTGTTCATGATGGTTCTAATGTTATTATAGTTATATATGAATTGATGGGACACTTTGCCTTACGTGCGGTGGATGTGATCATATATCATATCGATTTGTTTCTCCTCCAGGGTCCTTGTTACTGGCGATGATTTGCCGAATTTTTAATCTGACCACTAGGTACGCATGGAATGTGTTTCGATAACAAGTAAACCACTTGCTGTTTCAACACGCCGAAAAGAGCGGCGCAAATGAAATTTGTTGGCGTCCAGGGTAGGTTCGTCAACTCCATTGATGTACCTTGCAAAGGCCCTGAACCGCTTCCTCACAACTATCTTGGAAGACCTGCTTACCAACTTACGTGACAAAGGGATATAAGACCCGTGCGATTAGGTTTGACTATATTGTTGACGCCAGTGATCGCGTCGGAATTCTCCGCAAGAAGCATTTCGAGAAACAAGAAGCAACGATGACTTGGTCCCAACTCAAAAAAGGTTGCATGTAACATTGGCGTCTAACATGTCTTGGATGATGCATGGAGCTAAACCTGTATATTACTTATGCTTAATTGTAGAATCATACCCTTCTACGTCATTCCGTAGACATCTCATTCGTCCAGAATATAAGGTTTCTTTCAATCATCTATTTATCAACATCAAGTATTATGTAGGTCGTTTCTCTATCACCTATCTCATCCCATCAAGAAATCGGCAACCATAATCTCCTCATTTGCGGACGGCATCAGCAATTCCAATCTTGAGCTTCTCAAAGTCAAACAAAATAACCTTATCCTTAGCAAACGTCTCTCCAAGATTCCCAATGATCCAATCCCCATCGCCCAAAGTTCGCACGTTCAGCACACACGCGGTCTGTGTACTCGAAATGGCAATCTTATCGACATAATTCTCCGGAAGTATTTCCCACTCAGGAGTCCCCGCACCAAACTGATACTTGAGCGACGGCAGCTTAGAAATCTTGGAGCACGGCACGGAATAAAACGACTGGGCTCCGTTATTAGGAGCCGCAGAAGCATCGAGCCTAATCGGTGTTGCGCCCGTAAGTTGAACCAGACGAGCATAGCTGTTCACTGATACGGGGGCACCGCGGCCGAAACTCGCATAGTCAAAGACAGCTCCCGATGCCGTCTTGTTGAGTGGTTGCGATTCATTGCCAATCAGGTGCTGTGTTACCGGAAGGGCCCAGTAGTTGAGGATTTCGGGGCTTGTGATGATGTCGATGATGTTGACTTGCAAGTTAACAACGCTGTCGTACCACTGGAGACTTCCCGGCTGGATGAAGTTTGCATGATATCCTCCCAGTGATTGTAGCGCATCGTTGCCATTGCACAGAGAACGCGCTGGTGCAGTGTTGCCAAAAGTACTGTTGTAACAATACAGAAACGAAACAATAGGACTAGAATACAACCCTTGCTTCCAAAACTGATAAAAAGTAGATTGTGTAGACTGATTATCCGTCTTGAATACCGGAGAAAGTCCAAATACACCCGTAAACGGAAACGCGCCCGGCTGCGGGAACTGCATATCAGCCAGCATAAAAGTGACGGGCGCCGACAAAGACCCAACATGCTGGACATCATGTCCGAATTGGACAGTAAGAGGAGCCGGCCCGAAGAAACCATTTGGATTCCATGTCCGGCTGGGATACAAGCTCGTTTGGTTTGTAAAGGTAGTTGACTGGGATTGATTGAAGAAAGCTTGTCCCGGAGCAAGGCATGAAGCCGTGTCATGGGGATTGCCCAAGCAGAGCGTCGAAAGCGTAAACTGGTTGATCCAGGTCCAATCCATCAAGGAAACGATCTCTTGGGGAGGCGTGCCGATGGAAATAGGCGTCAAGAAGCCCAGCGAGCTCAAAGTGAGCGGCAGGTCGAGAGGAGCGTTGGAAGGGTCTCGACAGACTCTGGCACTGGACAGCCCAGCAAGCAACAGCTGCAGGAGAGATTTGCGTAGTGAAGGCATCTTGAGGTGCTGACAATGGTTTCCCTAGACTGTCTCACATGTGGTACGTAAAAGCTGCTTGGCTACCTATTGGATGCGACATGAATCTGTTATATAGCGTTGCCAAGAATTGGCGTAAGCAATAAAGACTTGAAATAGTAAAGACCATCGGAGGTATTTATTCAACAGCTTAGAGCCAGAAATAATCCTCCGACGAGTTGGTGATGCGACGGTTCCTTGTAGTAAGCGCCTTTGCGCGGTCATGGCAGGGGCAAGGATAGAGCGAGAATCATGTCCTGAGGCCCTGCTTTAAACAACAACTGAGGATACTATTGGCGGGAGAATGTAATCAAAACTCCATACAAGAGGTAGACTTATGACTACTTTGCTGTGCAAATTTCGTTTCTCAAAAAATAGATTGCTACATACTAATGGGTATTATGCAGTGTTGAATTGAAGTTACATCAGAGAGCTACGTATACTACAACTAGGAAATAAGCATTGAATCATCAGAAAGGGAAACAGAAATATGAACAAGAAGTAAGAAACTTTACAAAAGGCTTAGTAGTAAGAAACTTTACAAAAGGCTTGGTAGAATAGCCTTTCCATCAGAAATGCCCACAACGTCATTAATCAGCACCTCAGTGGCATTGTCCAGCAAGCCACGAGCCTTTGCCTTGTCCACCCATTCCTCCAAACTCAGCACCTCCAGCTTGATGCTATTCTCCTTTTCCAAGTGTTGTTTCAGCTCTTGCACTGGAATCTTGTTCTTTCCACAGTGGTGTGCAAAAGACAGGCCTTGGCCCACATCATACAAGGCGGCGGTGATGCCTGCAGCGACGGCATCAACGGGGACAAAGTCGAAGCTCCCTTGCCATGAGGAGAGATCGGGAATCGCCTGGAGATTGAGAGAGTGCTTGATGACACTCTGCATCAGATCGGTCTCGGGAGCATTCTCTCCGGTGATACTACTAGGGCGATGGATCCATATAGGTAAGTTGGAATTTTCCGTAACTTTTTCCAAATAGACCTCGCTGGCCCATTTCGTTGCGGAATAGCCATTCGATCCATCAGTTGGCGGTTCGTGCTGAGAGACTGAGAAGGGAGGAAGACCATCTAATCCAGTAAACTTGACAACTCCAGCAGATGAAACGTAGTGTAGCGGAATTCCGCGGGATGCGGCAAGGGAAACAAGGGTTTTTGTGCTCTCAAAATTAGGACCCCGAAGGGATGAGTAAGACTGTAGAAAGGAGACTGTCGCGCCGTTGTGAATGATACGGTGGACACTGTTGGATAAAGTGCTGAACTCAGTTTCCGATAGACCAAGCAGTTTGTGAGAAAGATCACCAGTATACTGAATTATCTTTGGTGACTCTATAGCCAGCGGATGAATTCCACGGAGCGCCACACAATGCACCTTGGAAACGCGCTCATCGGCAACAAGCTGACGAATAATAGATGATCCGAGGAATCCAGTGGCACCGGTAAGAAGAACCTCAAGGTTATCAGACACTTGTTGAAGGATGTTGCCATCTGCAACAGAGAGAGGCTGTACCGAAGTCTCTTCTTCCCAGTCAATCACCTCATCGACCTCGGATAATTGCAACTTGCTCGCCATGTTACCCAAGCTGCTAGACTGGAACAAGTCAAACACGGAAATATCAATGTCAAAGGCTTCCGCAATCAATCCACGAAGCTTAACCATGAGCAGAGAATTGCCACCGATGGCGAAAAAATCCGTATTGGCGCCAATCGTAGAAACATCTACACCTGGCACGACCTCAAGCCAAAGGCCTCTCAATTTCACTTGCGTCTCGGTAAGATGGCCACTCTCAGTAGTTGAAGATGCACTGGGAATGGGCAGCTTATCCAAGGCGTAGCGATCGCGCTTTCCAGATGAATTGACAGGTAACTCATCAACGGCGATGACTCTCGCAGGACGCATGTACGCTGGTAGAGGCAGTTTGGATCGAAGTTGCTCCAGCGTTCCATCAGACACGGCGTGTTCCTTTGCAGCTAGAACGACAAAAGCGGCCAAAAAGTCCTCAGATGAGTCCTGTACTCTTCGAAAGCTTACTGACGCATCCTTGACGATTCCCTCACTAGCCCTGATGATGGTGTTGGCAATGTCGTTCAGCTCAACCCGGAACCCTCGGAGCTTAACCTGAGTGTCACCGGCGATACGGCCAAGGAAGACAAGGCGGCCATCGGGAAGAAACTTGGCCTTGTCACCAGTTCGGTACAAGTGTCCAGGGCCATAAGGATCAGGCTGGAATTTTGAAGCGGTGAGCTCATCGCGATCGACGAATCCCTGAGCCACGGCAGGACCGCCTACACAAATCTCTCCCGGAAATCCGACTGGAACTGGCTTCAAGTTCTCGTCAAGGATGTAGGTAGAGTAGTTTGGCAGTGACTTGCCAATGGACGGGTTTTGAGTGTCACGCGGCGCTGATAGGCTCAGCTCATCCTCACCGATGCAGTTGTTGATGGTGATTTCTGTCGGACCGCAGCCGTTAAAGAGGCGCAAGCGGGGCGCCCCAAGGCGGAGATAACTGTTTAGAAGATTGGACGACATGAACTCTCCGGCTGAGAAGGCAGATCGCCAATAAGAAGACTGGCGGAGATAATTGGAGCCGTACCTCACAATCATGGAGTATTCGGTTGGTGTCATCCAAGTGTAGGTAATCTTTTCATCAAGTATGAGCTTGGCAATTTGCACGGGATCTCGTCGAGCCTCTTTCAGAGCAATGACAAGGGTACCGCCTGAGAAGAAGGCCTGGCAAATTTGCGCTAGAGACAGATCGAATCCAAGCGAAGATTGCTGCAAAATTATTTCTTTTTCCAAGCCATACTTTTTGTAAACTCCGGCGATGTGGTAGATAAGATTGGAGTGGGAAAGCATGACTCCCTTTGGAATACCAGTTGTACCGCTTGTATAAAGGATATAACCAGTGGAGCCTGGATCAATCGTTGCAGCATCAACCGGCGCAGTCCCCGAGGTGGCCTTGGAGATAGACACCAGAGAAGCAGAGGTTTCGAATTGCTGAACGGATGGCTCGGTTGCATCATCGTATACAAGGATCGACGGCTGACAGTCCTTGAGAATCAGGTTTAGGCGAGGTACTGGATTCTGAACATCCAATGGCACATATATGCTGCCAAGTTTCTGAATAGCCAAAATGGTACAAATAGCATCAATACTTGGCTCGCAGTAGGAGCCGATTCTCTGGCCTGTCTTGGCGCCAGCTTCAGTCAATAGGGCTGCAATACCGTTAACTCGTGCGGTAGCATCTCTGTATGAGAGCGTAGCACCAGAGTCGTCCCTGATGGCAATTGCATCAGGCTGTTCAGCGGTCCAATGATCAAGCCAGCCGGGCAGATGAAGAATGGCTGGCTCATATGTCTCGCCACGAGCAAGCTGTAGGCCAAGATCTTGACTCGCGGGGGGAGCAAGCTCAACCGCGTTCACATTCAAGTTGGGCTCGCGCGACAAGACATCCAGGAGATGTGTGTAAGTAGCGAGGATAGTCTGCAGATCGTGATCAGTGTAGAGGTAATCTTGTGTCTTGAGCGCGAGAAGCACTCGACCATCAGGGAAATTTTCAATCTCAAAGCTCAAATCATACCCGTTCCTGGCGTCTTCAAACTCAATTGTCTGTGCCTGGCACTCCGCAAGAGGGACAGATTGGGTCGATCCCATCTTGTAGTTGACGACGACTTGGAAGAGCGGGCTGTGGTATGTGGATCGTGGCACTTTGAGCTCGTCCAGAAGTTTGTCAAAGGGCACTCGAGAATGAGCCAAAGCTTGGTGAACTTTGTCTTTGGCTGCTGCCGCTAGACTAGCAAATGATTGAGCGCCGCCAATCTTGAGCCTGAGAGGCAGAAGATTGACGAAGAAGCCAATTGTGTCCAGGAATTCCGAGTCATTCTTGTTAGCATCCGTAATGCCAACGCACACATCACTGATATCTAATAGACGGGACAAGAGAGTTTGTGTAATGGCTAGATGGAAATGGAAAGGAGTAACATTCAGGCTGCGTGCTGCGGATTTGATCTGGGTTGTGATGTGATCAGGGAGTTGCTTTGTCAGAGCTCTAGTATTATACTCGGTCAAAGGGATGCGAGCTTTGGTCTCAGTAAACTCGAACAATGCCAAGGTCTCCGGCAGTACAGAATACTCAGACTTCCAGTACTCGAGATCATCGCTCCATGTGAGCGTCTTTTCCCTGTTGGCAAAGTCGATATACTGGTGCTTCAGAGGGCTCAAAGGGAGCCCTGCGTAGGCCATTGCCAAATCCTTGACCAACGTTTGGGCGCTGAATCCGTCAAAAGCAAGGTGATGGAAGCCTAGTATGAAGAAGTGCTTGGATTCTGACTCTGCAATGATAACAGCCCTCATGTTTTCTCCGTTCTCAAGGCCAAACACATGATTGCGCATATTGGAAAACTCACGCTCCACTGTCGAGCCCTTCTTGTAGTCGAGATCAAAAATCGCATCCGAAAACACAGCCTGCATAGGAATGTTCGTCTCTGCGTCATTATAGAGACAGGTTCGGAGCGACTCGTGACGCGAAATGACTTTTCGAAAAGCATCTCGGAAATCGTTGATTCGAAGACGGCCCGTAATGCTATAGGAAAGTGTCACGTTGTACGTTGTAGGATCGTGGAGAAACTGGCACAAAACCCACAATCGTCGCTGAGCAAACGACATTTCAGCCACTCTTTCGATCTGTAATTGCTCCCGCTTCATCTTTGTCTCGAGTTCCGTGACATCGGAGGATGAGCGAGGAGGCGAAACACCTCGACTAGAAGGGGGACTCGATCCGTCGAAAACAGACGGCGCAATTGAATGGGGGGCAGTAGTCACTGCTGAAGGGGCGAATAATGGAATCGGTTCGGAGGTCTGCGTAGCAGCTCGAGGAAATTCCTGAGATACCTTTTCAACGACAATCGCTGGTGGAACGGCATCACCGCTTGCTTCGGAACCAAATGACACCTTACTGGCAGCCTCTTTGGAGAGATCCGTCACTGAGGCTCCACTGAGAACCTTGAGGACTGGCACGTCCACATCTAGCTCCTTCAAGAACCAAGAGCGAATCTCGACAGCGATTAGGGAATCAACACCTAAGTTCATTAGTGATTGTGACACTTGGATAGATCCCTTGGCAGCTTGCAGCATCCTCTCAAGCTTGGTGCAGAAACCTTCCTGAATGAGTTCCTCAGCTTCTTCAGAGCTAGTTGCCTGGGCGAGTCGCTGCGCCAGTGACATGTTGTTTGTCGTTGTTGTCTCGACCTGGCGGACCTCGGTGAGCGTATGATGGCAGAATTTTAGATCCTCATGCCAGAAGGGTCGCTGGACATCTTCAAGCAGGCTGTGACGGTTCAAGCCGGTAATGAGATCTGGAGAGTGCTCGGACTCCAGTCGACCAACCACGATAGCCTCGGAAAACATATCGAGAAAGTCCTGCTCCGGGATTGGCATATAATTATATTGGCGCAGGGTACTCTCATAGATGCCGGTTGATGACACATAGCCAACTCCCAACACCATGCCAATGTGGATGACGGATGCCGCAAGCCCTCTTCGTCTTCGCTGCTCCGCAATGGTGGACATGAACAAGTTTGCCGCGACATAGTTGGACTGGCCACGGTTACCGACGATACTGGCCAGAGAGGAGAACATGATGAAAAAGTCGAGGGGCTGATCATGAAACAGCTCGTCCAAGTTCTTAGTACCGTCAACTTTGGGGCCGAATACGGTATGGAAGTCTTTTGCTGTCAATTCACCGAAAGAGCGATCAGAGAGAACCATCGCGGCATTCACGACACCGGCAATGGGGGGCATGTCTTGTTCAATCTGGTCACGCACAACCGCTAGAGCACCCTTGTCCGCGACATCCAGGCCGTAGAGGTTGACTTCAGCTCCCAAAGCAGCCAGTTCCTTGAGCCAAAGCTGGTCAATCTTGCTAGGGTCTCTTGTCGTGAGGGCAAAGTATTTGGCGCCCTTGGATGCCATCCAAAGACAGAGAGCTTTGCCCAGACCACCAGTACATCCTGCAAGCAGGTAGGTGTGATCGGCTCGGAAAAGCGTAGAGGGGTCGAGGAGAGATATTTGAGCTGGGACGGCTGAGGCATCAGTGAAGTCGATAATTGTCGAGTACTTGGTTACTGACACAGATTGGCTGCCCAACTTGGACAGTGGGAGAATATCCACGCTGGAGCCTGCGGACGGCTGGAGTTGTGCTAGGTCCACAAGCCTTCTTACAGACTCGGCAAGAAGGATCAGCTCCCCCTTTGATGAAGGGGAAAAGAAGTCTTGCGCATTCCTGTAAACGCACTCCCCAGGCAGTGAATCTGACCAGTGAGATACAGGTGAGAAGTCAACCAGCAGCCTCGCGGATGCGGGGACAGCATCGCGCAATCTCTTCTCAGATGCGTATTTGTGAAGACCAACGTTTTTAACACTCAGACCAGCCTTGGCTGCTTTACGCTTAATAACAGTTCCGAGGAACTTGTCGCTTCTATGCAGTACAATCGTGCTTCCAAAAGGAATGTCAGAGATTAGCTGGTCTGCAATTAGGGCAGATGTGACGTCTTGCAGGAGAGTCGCAGCGGTTGATCCCTCAGCGACTTTGAAAACGCAGCCAGATGGCACGCTAATGGTGGAACCATGAGTGCTAGACAATGCAATGACATTAATGGCAGGGTTATGCTCCAAATGACCAGCGGAAAGGAATGCTGAGGTCGAATCGTTCAGTCGTACCGCCGATGCCAGAGAGTGTGACACTTTTACTTTGACCAGACCAGCATCGACGGGACGGAAAAGGGTGGATTCGCGGGTCGACAATACATAGCGGTCTCCCATAGTGGATACGTCAATAACGTCCTTTGTAATGGCTGCCATGTTTTTGATGGTCATCTTATGAGCGTTCAAGCGATCGTTGAGAAGCGTGTCGGGCAAGATTCTCAGGATCTGGAGCTTGCCATCCTTGACTAGCAACTCGGGCTCATTAGTCCAGACCACCTCACCATTGAACTTTCTCTGGGCAGCGTAAATAAGTCTGATGACTGCCCCAGCAATTATGGACACAGACGTGTCGGTAATGTCATCATCAAAGTCAATGTGCTGTACAGCGACGTGGGGATACTCGGCAGATAGACCTCTGCAGAGGCCAACTGAGAGGTTGCCATACGGATTGTCGGAACGAGCCTTGTGCGAAACCCACAGCAGTTGCCTACTCTCTGGGAGAGTTTTCTGGAGCGCAGTCAATTTCACCTGCGTAAAGTTTTGCAGGACAGGCTCATCCAGATCTTCTAGAATGACAATCGCCGTTGTTGGCACAGGTGTGGATGCAACTTCTGCAAGAGTTTTGACCAACTTAATCTGCGGCTTCAGACCAGAAACTGCCGACAACACTTTTGCGGTTCGGGAAGCAACTTTTTCAGAGGCACCACCAACGATGGTGATGGGTGGGCACGTCCAGACAGGGTGCTCGGCAGAAGTCAACAAAGGCTGTCGTAGAAGAGCAACATCAGAATCAACGGCCTGCGAGATCATGACTGATGTCATGTACTTGGACTCGTCGACAAAATCGTTGATGACATGGTCGACACCAGAAAATCCCGCATTTTTCAGGAGACAATCCCACTGGTCCCTTGTAATCGTAGGGCCATATCGACGGCCATCATCACCTCCCAGCCACCAACCTGACAAACCGGCCATCATCAATTTAACACGGACGATTTCGCTAGTGACTTCGAGGAGAAGCAGTTGGCCACCGGGCTTCAGCAGTCGACGGACGTTTCGCATCGTCTCAGACAAGGTCTTGGTGGCGTGCAGCACGTTGGAGGCAATGATAAAGTCGTATGTCTTCTCCTGGTAGCCCTGCTCAATCACATCATTTTCCGCATTCAGCGGCTTGAAAATCATCTTATTAACCCAGGGAGCAAAGGCCTCTGCGGCTGCTTCAAAAAAACCGGTCGAGATGTCGGTAAACGTGTAGCTCTCAAACGTTGTACCGAGGGATTCGAGGATTCCGTTGGTAGCACCACCTGTGCCGGCACCAATCTCGAGAATCTTCATGTGAGGATACCGGTGCGAAACTTGCTTCGCAATACGACCCATGAAACCGTTGGCTCTCTGGAAACCCAAACCGAATTTGTAGAACCTGTTAAGGACATCGTCTTTGATCATGTGTTCCAGCATGGTGGTTTGGCCTCGGACGACTTCGGCGAGGTTTTCTCCCACAGCTGTGATGAGCTGAAGATCGACCTGGTTGGGGAATCTGGCTCTTTGTTGAGCTAGCCACTCGTAAGTATCCGACTTCCACTCCTTTCGGATGGTAGGGTGGGTGCCCTCCTCGATCCATGGGAAGAGAAAGTCGATCCACTCAAAGATGCGCTGGAAGTGCCACACCATGGCCGGAACCTCGCTACGATCGATCTTGTCATTGAGCTGCCGAAGGTAGTAGTATGTGAGTCTCTCGCAGAGATCAACTAACTCTAAATCATCAACGTGATCGCCGCGACTAGTGGGCAGAGAGGCCACGGCACTGGCAATGTCCAGCTCCCACTGAGGCCTGGTGTAAAGTTCCTTGTAATCTCTCTGACTGGGAGGGATAAGTGAGGTACAAGTCAGGCCTTCCAACTGTATGATACCCTTGTTGGAGCCGCTCTCAAAAATTTCAAGATCTGCTGTCAAGTTCTGAGCCGACGACTCGGTGATGTAGGAATCCACCTGAAGGCATCGCGCCGACTCAACAAGGCGTCTGCTGACGATGCGAAGCTTACGCATCTTTGTGGGAACGAATGGGTTTCGCAGCGTTCCATCTCCAGGCCAGCAGAAAGCAGCAAAGATGGACTGGAAGGCTGCGTCGAGGATTGCTGGATGGATAATGGTGGGCAGTTCCCCGACCGGAGCCTGAGTAGTGGTTGAGCTCGACATGCCCGACTTTCGGTGGATCGCCTCCAGGGCTCGGAACGGACCTGTGTAGTTAAGGCCAATCTCGGTAAGGGATGTGTAGAAACGATCAATTTCGATGTTGCTGAGAGACACGACAGGAGCCACACGGCGAGGCAGGACGTCATCATCAGCCGCGCCAAAGACAACACGAACGCTTCCTGAAGCATTACATCTCCACGGAGCGTTTGCATCACCTGCAGGAGAGTAGCAAGCCCACTCTGCGGTGGTAGTTTCTGACTTGGGGTCAAGCTTGGCCGGCTTCAACGTGAAGAGAGTTTCGACACCGGGAGTGTCTTGGGATAGAGGGATGGCGTTTCCAATTTCGACATTGTACAGCTCAATCAGCTCGACTTCCCGACCTAGAGTCAGTGCATTGCACGATTCCAGGGCCATCACCAAGTATCCAGCCGCAGGATAAATGACCTGTCCCTCGACTCTGTGGCCATCGAGCCATGGCAGCTCCTCGATCCTGAGGATGTTCCTCCATACCATGGACTGGTCGATATCCTCGGTGGATCGATCACCAAGCAGCGGATGGCGGGCATTTGGCTTGCTGCGGAAATTGCGTGACTTGCGCGACTCCTTCCAGAAAGATTGCGAGTGATCCCATGGGTATGCAGGAAGATTTATTGCAAGTTGAGGTGAAGAGTCGCTGTTGAATGCTTTGGTGAAGTTGCGGAAGTTGATGCCTGAGGAACCAAGGTACATCCAGAGGAACCCCAACGTCTCACTGATACACTCAACATCATGTTTTCCACGAGAAAAAATTCCCTGATAAGGCGGTACAGAGGCTCCCGTTTGCTTGTAAGTCTGTGTGAATGGCGCCTTGAGTGCTGGATGCGGTCCGACTTCAAGGGCGACATCGCAGGGAAGTTCACCGTTGGCAGCGAGTTCAACCGCCATGGAGAAGAGCACAGGGTTGACCATGTTGTCTTTCCAGTATTCTCCAGTCAGTGTTTCGATCACATCGCCCTCCATTCGGTCGCCGTACACGCTGGAGAACCAAGTGCAGCCCTCGCGAGGCTGTTTCGGCTCGATCTTGCATGCGGCCAGCGACTCCATGTAGGGCTCTGAGCAAGGGATCATGTGGGAGGAGTGATAGGCGGTATCAACCAGCAACAGACGGGCAAATGTGCCCTGCTCTTGGAAAACGGCCTGGGCTTCTTCGATGGCAACCTTGTCTCCGGAGAGTGTGACGCTTGCCGGGGCGTTGCTGGCGGCGACGTCGATGCGGCTGGGGAAGTTTTGCTCCACAAAGTCAGAGGCCTCATCATAGGAAAGACCAACAGCCATCATGGCACCCGCTTTCCCTGTGCTGCTGCGTGCGAGACTGGCATGAACACCACGGTAGTAAGCAATGCGAATGGCCTCCTCTGCGGAAATCATGCCAGCCGCGTAAGCAGCACCGATTTCTCCGGACGAGTGGCCCAGGACAACATTAAACCTGACTCCCGCCAGAGCAAGAAGATCAACGAGCATGACTTGGACAGCTGTGCATAGTGGCTGGGCAACAGCAGCTTCGGCCAACCGGGAGGTGTCCTTATCCGCGAGGATCTGGTCCTTGAGCGTCCATGACGGAGGATCAGGAAGGCTTTGCAGGGAATCTTGTAGCTTCTGCAGGATTTCAGCCGCAACAGCAGACGACTTGAGGATTTCTCTTCCCATTGTTGGCCACTGGGCTCCCTGTCCAGTAAAGACGCCCAGGAAACGTGGCTGGCTCACCTTTGCACCCACATTGGTGCCAGTCCAGCTGTCATCATCCAATGCAATCTGCAATTTTTCGATGAGCCTCTCTCTGCTATGGCCCGCAAATGACGCTCGAACAGCATGTTGAGATCTACGCTCCCCTAGCGTGAACAACACATCCTGCAGAGTGGTCGAGTGATCCGAGGCAAGAAAGTCCCGCGTGGCGGAGAGCATGCGCTTGAGCGTGCTGGTTGAGGTTGCAGAAAGCAACAGAGGATTTGGGATAATCGACTCTGGTTTCTGAACCGCGGCTTTGACACTGCCAGCCTCGTAGCTCTCAATGATGGCATGTGCGTTTGTTCCTCCAAACCCGAAAGAGTTGACACTAGCTCGTCGCGGGGCTCCATCCCTCGTCTCCGGCCAAGGTATCGGCTGTTGGGGTACTTTGAGGTTCTTGACGTATGGGGTGATGCCGGGGTTGAGTCTTTCAAACAGCATATTGGGAGGAATAACGCCTCGCTTCACGGCCTCGCTGGCCTTGATAAGACCAGCAATGCCGGCACAACCTTCCAGGTGACCGACAACAGTCTTAACGGATCCGACATACATGATATCCCCGCCATCAGCTGCTTTGCTCGGAAAGAATGCATCATGTATGGCTCGCGCTTCGATCGGATCTCCCGCAGGCGTTCCAGTTCCATGGGCTTCAAAATATTGGCATTTATCCTTGTTCCAGTCGAGACTTGCACGAGCGTACGTCTGTCGGATCAATGTCGTCTGTGATTCTGAGCTCGGAAGAGTGATACCGTTCGTTCCTAACACAGGGCATATTAGTTTGTCTGGTCTGATCCGATGACTCAAGATTGATTGCGGCCAAACTCACGTCCGTCCGAGTTGACTCCAGTTTCGCGGATAATGCAGTGAATATTGTCCTTGTCAGCGATGGCCTGAGACAGGGTTTTGAGAATGACTGCGCCGAAGCCCTCGCCACGCGCATAGCCATCCGCTGAAGCGTCCCACATTCGGCTTCTACCCGTTGGCGAGAGCATGTGAAGCTTTGACTCTGAGATCATCATTTCAGGTCCCAGGATGAGGTTAGCACCTGCAGCACATGCCACCTTGGATGTACCCATTCTCAGAGCCTGGACAGCTTCGTGGACTGCGACCAGACTGGACGAGCACGCCGTGTCAATGGTCATATACTTTAAAACATAAATGTTATAGTAATTGCTATACTTCTACTACCTTAGTATTTAAGCCTCTGACTTTTTTATAACTGGCGGTAAATATTTATTAAAATAACTATTTTAATTAAACCTAGTATACTAAATAAAATATTTAATATAATTACTATTTACAATTACATTACTAAAGTACTTTAAAATAATAGTTGCTATATTTTCTTTATAAATATAACCATTAGTATTAATGTCCTATATGTGCAAATATCTAGTTAAAGAAAGCATTTTTAACTTACTTTTAATTATATATATTTTAAAATTAAGGATTACTTATGTACTATATGTAAAAGCAATATACAATTCGCCTATGTAAAGGGCTTTTACAGCTTAGTATACGGCGATGAGATTTAATAAGTACACCGTGTTAATAGTTATAATATTCACTAACCTAAAATATTACACTACCTAACACCAGTATTAAAAAAATCTATACCCACCATTAAAGCCTATGAGGTTAGTTCTGATATCTACGTCCTATATATCTTAGTAATTGTTAAGGGGCTAACTCTACGCGCCGCGGCGGGGAGTCGGGACAGCCCTAGCCAGGGTGTAGAGGAAATTGGGGATAATACGAAAAGAGAAGGGCAACTGACATCACATGCCATAACTACTTGTTACAACAACGTGTGCCGCCGGAGAGAGGAAGGGGGAGGGAATATCAACATCACATGCCATGACTACTTGTCACAACAACGTGTGCCGCCGGAGAGAGGAAGGGGGAGGGAATATCAACATCACATGCTATGACTACTTGTCACAACAACGTGTGCCGCCGGAGAGAGGAAGGGGAAGGGAATATCAACATCACATGCCATGACTATTTGTCACAACAACGTGTGCCGCCGGAGAGAGGAAGGGGAAGGGGATATCAACATCACATGCCATGACTATTTGTCACAACAACGTGTGCCGCCGGAGAGAGGAAGGGGAAGGGAATATCAACATCACATGCCATGACTACTTGTCACAACAACGTGTGCCGCCGGAGAGAGGAAGGGGTGAAGAGGTAGGAGAGAATCAGTGTAGTAGATAGATAGAGGGGAGGGTATTATATTATCCTCCTAGTCCAAAGTCTCCTGGCTTTAGACTGTTAGTATTACTACCCTTTAAAGTAAATGGAAGTAAACTTACTGAGTAAGAGCTGAATGCCATGAATATTCACTGCTATTATTGTTGCCATCTAGGTAGTCGTTGGCAGTGTAGAAAGACCGTTAGCTGGAGTTGTCTTCGTCGCCATTGTCGATGAAAATGTCGCCATTGTCGATGGAATCCGGGTCCATGTTGGCAGTATGGTTGCGTTGGATGGCCTGTAGCGGATTAGTCTTAGATGCCCATAAACGAGCGATATGTTGGATACATACATCGCGAATGTCTTGGGCGAATGCTTCTTGAATCTTTTTGTCCCGGAGGGGTCCCCCAACCTAGAATATCGAAATGGCGAGTTGTGGCTCCGTATGGTCGCCACTACTAGGTCCACCATCCCCCTCCCAGCGAAGGCCGTAAGGATGTTTGTCCTTATGGTACCATAGGGCGTACTTTTCGAGGCCGGTTGTCCATTCCCTCGTTGACTCCGTTGTCGAAGGGTCCTCTTCAATGGCTCGCAATTTCGTAAAGTACGTGTGGGCCCCTTGTACCCACGTTCTGAAACCCCTTTTGCGATAGTGTGAGAGAGTCTCCCACATATCCGGCCACCCACGAAGCTTAGCAAACAATTGGTATGCGTTTTTTAAATTCGTATAGTCGCCATAGTACGAGATCTCATGTCGGAGAAGATATCTCACATCGACGCTGCTGAGGATTGCACGGGTTTTGGCGAGCCTAAGCGAATCTCTAGCCACCTTTGCGGCTTTCATTGCGGTATCAGTATTGTAGCTGCCGCGGGCCTTTTGACTTTCCCGACCTATAGCAAGATTCCTCAGAAGGACCTCGCGAAGTTCTTCGTCGTTCGCTGTCTGACGCTTACGCTTCCTGGGCCCCTTTTGGACTCTCTCTTTTGACGTCAATGTGGTGGCCCATGAGAAGTGACCTGGGCTCAAGACGTCGACGTTTGTAATGGCGGCGGCGGCGTTCCAAATTAAGTCCGTGTATATACCCTCTTGGACTGGAACCTGATACAAAAACCTGCTTCCATGGTGACTGTAGAAGACCAGTTGACGAATTTGGCCATCTTGTCGATCCTTGACAACGTAAAAAAAAGGATCCTGTTTGAAGACTTTTGTCGATATCCCAAGCCGGACTTTGGTCAGCCGTATTGAATCATCGGCTCTCAGCTTGGCGTCAAAAGCTGTAAAGCACGAACTTCCGACAAGGACTACCACAGGTGAGGACTTCATAATGGCGTAATTAAAATCAAGGCTGAGTCTCTTGATTGCTGGCCATTTTGCGCTGCCGAAGATGTCGGCCCAATTAGGGTCACGGGAGGCCTCGCGAATTGGGATCATGTCGGAGGTCGATACATCTGGCGTATGGCCGATTTTGACGTCGTGTTGGCGGAGGCTGCAGTTTCCGGGGTCCTTCAGTGGTAGTCAGTAAATGCGACATCATGTCTGGTGTCAATGCTTGTACAGAACATACCATGACATGAGCGAAGTGGAATATTGATTTGGCTGTGGTCCATGTGGGGTAATGCCTGTAAAGTGTATCAGCCATATCCAAGTTTAATATTCAACATTTGACGAACCATTGCATATGGAGAATAGCACCCAAGGGCCCCGATGGCTTTGACAAAGTGGTGATGTCGAAATCTCCTCCCTCTTCGCCCAGGATTTCGGCCAATCCCTCCAAGTATTTGTCCCATGCCGTATCCATCTCCAGGCAGTGGGAATGCCACCAAACTCGGCCGGTGTCGTTACGGAAGTCGGTGACATCGACAAGGGATTTCGGATTTTCCCTGTCCCTAAGCCTATAGATATGAATTAGTATAGATCATGCTTGGTGTGTGTGTAATAGGAAACATACCGAGCAGCGAACTCCCTAATCTTCACTTGCATCCCCATAGATGCCTCGGATGCTGCCAGAAGGATGTCGAGCCAATCCACAAAGACTTGTTCGAAAATGTTGTCGGGAAGATCCATTTGTCGAAGAATCTTTCGGCGTCTTTCGATCCGATCCTGGCGGGAAGTGTTGCCCTCCACATCCACCTCTTCGGCCTCCATTTCCTCTTCGGAGCCTTCAAAGTATAGCTCCTCGTCGAGCTCCTCCACATCATCCCCCATGTCGATGTCGATGTCGATGCCCATGTCGACGTCTTGTTGGCGGTCCCCATTTCCCTGCTCGGGCTCTGGGTCTTCGACGGGACCCTCGACATTTTGACTGGCCAAAGAGTCGCTGGGCTCCTCAATGGGCTGCTGCGCGAGTCTCTTGCTTCGGCGCAGGGGGGCGGCGGGGGCAGTTGATGCGGATCGTTTGGCGGCCATTGTAACGAGTCTGGTGACGAACAGTTGAGGAATTGTGGATGGTATCGGCGTAATTGGCGTAAGTTTGAGTCGTTTCGAATTGCTTTGAACGTATCTTGTGTCGTTTCTCTCCAAGTTTTGGTGAACGACTGTTCAATCTGGCAGTCTTAGCGAGGTACACCGCCCGGGCAAAACCACCAGATACATGTTCACAGGTACTCTGCACGCCCAGCATGTAGATTGGCATTAGGTAGATAAGGTAGTGATAGTAAACCCTTTGTTGCATGTCCATTGGCAACGTATGGAACGTGTAGAGACTATACCCGCATGAAGGCGACTCAAATATTACAGAATGGTTGTCCACTTCCCTCATCCTCCTCCTTGCTTTGATACTCATCCACACACTACGCATCTCTCGTTCTCCTGATGAATTACGCAATCGAATCGTTCTACATTCCCTTCGATCAATAGTTGGCCGCCTCGGCACCAGCCCTACTGTATTCACCCTCCAGTTCACGAAGACACGCACGCACCCCGTATGCCCTTGGCCGCCTTCTCTGCTGCTCGTGCACTCTGTCCGTAGGCGTGATACCCTGATGCCATTGTAAATGTAACTCCAGTTCATTACGAGGTAAAGCGGTAGCTACAGATATCGTCATGGTTTCGGAGAATAAGTATATATTAATCGGAAAGCTCCTTAAGAAGGATTGAAACCAGGGTCGAAACAGCAAAACCCCCCACCACCTTCGCAATCGGCCAAACAATCTCGGCCACCTCCCGCCCAGTTCCTTCTTGTCCTTGTCCTTGTCCTTGTCCTTGTCCTTGTCCTTGTCCTTGTCCTTCTTCTTCTTCTTCTTCTTGGGCTGCTGCTGCTGCTGCGGCGGCCTCGGCCTCGGCCTCGGCCAGAATCTGAGCCTGCACCTGAGCCTGAGCCTGAGCCTCTGCTTGTGCCTGTGCTTGTGCTTGTGCCTGTGCTTGTGCTTGTGCCTGTGCTTGTGCCTGAGGCTGCGGCTGCGGTTGCGGTTGCGGTTGTGGTTGTGGTTGTGGTTGTGGTTGTGGTTGTGCCTGAGCTTGGGCTTGGGCTTGGGCTTCTTCTCGGGCTCGGCGGATCTGCTTCCGCTGGCGCATATTGGGCTGTCATCTGTTAGTTGACACTCCAAGCAACATCGGCTGGGACTGAAAGCTCTTACCCGATGTTTTCTGGCCGAAGCCACAGAAGACTGGGGGCGGGGGGGCAGAGACGGCGGCGCGGGAGGGAGAGGCATCGTTGTATGATAGTGACTGTGTCCAATTAGCTGGAATTGAAGCGGCGATTGGAAAAGCCAATGAACGTACAATCTTCACGAAGATGCTTGCTTGAAGATTCTTCAACGGAGTAGAGGATACCCAGGTATTTGCCTAGAGGTGAGGTGGTTCACGCCTCAGGCAGCCAAAATCCAGGGGTACCTAGGTACCCAGTACATGTCAATCGCTGTTATCAAGTAGCAGCTATCTAGGCGTGCACTCAGAATTCAGGTATCTCTATATCTAGGGTACTAAGACGCTATGCTGCGACCTGTATTACGAACATCGCCCGGTGAAGAAATTCTGCCGCGTCGCAATGTCAAGACCCAGGTCTGCGCAAAATTTTCGCAAAGGTTTTTTTCCCTCTCCCAAGCCATCATCAGATTTCGTTCGTACGTACCCTTTCCCATGAATTGGTCAATCAGTGTCGCTAATCGATGATAGTCAAGATTTGAAGTACAAACCTCGACAGTTGTTTTTTTTTACTTTTTTTAAAAAAAGTCAATTCACCATGCGTAAGTTTGACGCACCCCACATGCACATGGGCGACGACCCATTCTTTCGGATCGCTCCCGATCCTTGTTCCTAGATTTGCCACATTCCATTCGATCTTGTCCAATCAATGTCTGGTTCCTAGCTGACTTTGTCTTAGCTCGTGCCGCTGCCGCTGCCACTGCTGCTCCCGCCCCTCGTCGCCCCGCCGTAAGTTAAATGCTGTCCTAGTACTTGTGCGCCACAGAAAGCTGACAATGCGGTACGGAGTACAAGACCACGCGATTCCAATGGGTCTGTGTGACCCTAATGGTTTGCGCCGCCCTGCTGTTTTCGGCCTGGTTCATTCAGGCATTCTTCGACTATAAAGTCCGGCTTCGTGCCGCGACTTGCGTTTGGCCGGCTCCGGCCCCAGCCCCCGCCCCCGCCACCACCACCAACGTCGCCATCACCAATGGCAGTCCTGCCGGGCGCCTTTTGGCGGAACTTTCTTCGACCGTCCGTGGGCTTCTCGCCCAAGATGCTGCCCTCCCTGCTGCTGCCGCCGCCGCCGAGAACCTCCCCCTCCTGGCCCCCCCCCCCCCCTGACGCCGATACTGCCGTGGTGCCTTTTGGGGCAGTGATGGCCCCTGTCGTGGGAGTGGTGGCCTCGGCCATCAATACCTTTGCCGGCGTGGACCGCCCCGTGGCCGAGAACATTGTGAGGCTGGGAGGCCTTATGTCTTTGATGTACCCGAGAGCCGGCCCCTTGGTGACGTTTGGCGTATGTATTTATTGCGTTTTCGTCTATGTATCTTTTGTAATTGTACTAACTGTTTTATAGGTTCAATCTTTGTACATGTTGATATATGGGAGGGCTTAATGGCCTAGATACCTGGTTGTTGGTGTGCCCTGGAGGGTAGTTTTTTTTTTTTCGTGATAATATATTGTTTTGTTTGGTCTGGCCATGCAGCAACGGCTTGACCTGTCAGATTTTGTGCCAGTTCAGATCGGCGCTCTGCATACAGTCGTCAGTCCTCGACTACAGATTGCGCTGCTAGTGCAGTTGATCTCGCAGCACACAGACGAGATCCGTCACAAGATTCGCCAATTGGCATCAAGAATCAACGAAAATCGTCCTAACATGGACCCGAGCCACCCGGGAGCCTTTAACAGCAACATTATTGGTAAAGATATACGAGGCGAAGAAGAGGATCTGCGAGATGGGCTAGATTTGATTTCGGAGAGACTCAAGATGCATACACAGTTTCAAGACCATAGGAGTTTAGATCGATAGAAAGCCAATTGATGACTGTTTAATATTCCAAATTCTATAAACATTGTTCTAAAAAGAGAATACTAATTCTTTTTCTAGTGATCTTGTATGTACATGTGTAGCATTGTTTCGATAGTATGAGGAGGCACTTCTCTATGACCCTAGCTAGGCAGGACAGCTACCGTTGAAGAAGCCAACATCAATGTCATAAATGAATGGATATTGATATATAAAGGGAACCCAAAACGCGCACCAGAGGTAACCTAAGGTATATGCAAGAACTGGGTTGGTATCAGGTTAGTTGAAGTTTCGGCGGAGAGCAGGGGTGATGATGAGCTTACGACCCGGCTTCAATCCCACTTGTTGGCCGAGAGACTTGAGCCCATCCTCAATCGTAATGATGATTGCGTATAAGACCATCTGCCCAATCATCGCCCACGCCCAAGAGGGAGAGGGGACAAACAAGGTGGCCACGTAATGCTGGATTCCGGACATGAGGAATGCTACATGGAGTTTGGTGTACTTTCGCAGCAACGTGCCTTTTTTTGCACCAATGCTGGTGGCGACTAGATCACCAGTAGTGTTGAAGTACCACTTGAAAGTCTGATGCCACGCTTTACCCCAGAAATTCCTAACCGTGTAACATTCCGCCAAGCTACCAAAACTTGGAGGACAGTTCTCAGGAGGCGAGAGCCGAGTTGCCACGGCAACTATTGCGATGATACGATTGGCATTGGCCAGAAACAACCAGCCCAATGCTAGATGGATGACGCTGATCCATAGTCGATGTATCAAAGAGAGGGAGGTGAAAGCCTCAACAGTGTTGCTGGATGGATAATACCGGCAGAATACATGGTCGATGATGACTTTCTGCGTGGCAAAATTTACGATGGCGGCTCCAGCCTGGATTGCCAGCCATCGACTAGATTGAAAGTGAGATGATTAACCAGGGCCCTGCATATGTCCGTAGAATGGGTTAGACTTACCCACGCGAGGCAATCTGACCAACGGGCCGAGGAATATTGGAGACTTCCCAGTTCCATCCCACGCCACGCCATGAGAACCACAAGTCGGCGCTCCACTTGAGCTTCTTCCACAGACCAAGCTTCAAAGGTGACTCTTCCTTGTCATATGATGTGCCACGGAAGAAGCCGACCTCGGCTGTGTCCAGGACAACCATGTACACCCATCGGACGGTGACCGCAAAGCCAAACATGGGGCTAAAGAGGAACGAAGGCTGAGCAACCCAGTGCGTGAGGGCATATGACCAGACTGTGGTGAAGATCCCCAGTCCCAATGCTACACGTGCAGGGCCAGGTTGGGGCATCTGCAGGAAAATGGCAATGGCGAGAAACCCGGGGATCCAGAGGAGTTCAACCAGGAGTGGAATAGGCGTCTTGCTAGTTGCCGCCGGCATTGCGAAATGTTCCAGAATGTTGCTAGTGTCCATATCTCTCTCTAGTTGCTCTGAATTGGGACAAACACAAAAGGCCCGGTTTCCAGATGGACACGTTGGATGTAGTGAAAGTATACGAAGACATCACAAAGACACGGTTAGTCTACGGTCCTATATAAACGGACCCATACATGCACAGGTAATCAGCATATACATGCAATTGTAAATTACTCCATCTTACAAACAGAAACAGGGAAACATAAGCTGAGGTCCGTTGTTTTCCCTCGAGGGTAAAAAAGCCCCGACGTTAACAGAAGCCACATGGGGATCAGCAAGGCTTATATTTGTGGCCTGTACTTTGTACGATGTTTGAGCTAGCTACTCCTAGTCATGCACAAGAAGTCCGCAAAGATACGCAAGAAATCCGCAAGACTTCCGCAAACAGGGGGTGTGAGATTTCTAGAATGTTTGACAGCGAACATTTTAACCGCCGGAACTATAAGTACCTGCAGGTTTATCCAAATACGAATGGCGTCATTGAAACGCGGTAAGCATGACACCCTTTGCCCAGATGGGTCAGAGTGTGAAGGAGCAACACACAGAGACCTAAGGAAGAATGCTGAGGTCACTGCAACAAGCTTCCTTACTAAAGTCGCCGAAAATAACGAGATAGTTTATCAACCGGCATAGGATACAGGGGCGAGGCAAGGGTCTAGGACACTGACAGTATGTAGTCCATATAAATTGGGGCAAGGGAATATGTGTAAGCATAGGATCCCTGTTAATCCCCAACTCGGAAATCTCGCCGATCGATTCCAATGCCTATGACAACCCCAGCAATATTCCGAGTACAAACACCTGATGGAATTCAGCCTTTTTTGAAGGTTTGACAACTCGAAATTGAGGAACCAGTATATCATTTCCCATCATGACAGCCAATAGCATCCTAGTGAACGATGTGCCTATGCAAGGCAAGGGCTTCTATAGCTCGCATTCTGAGCTCCAACATGCAGCTATGCTCGAGGCGCTTCCGTTGCTCCGGCGAGCTACGGCAGAGATAACGGTCGATCCGAAGCAATTAGGCTATCTGACAGTAGCCGAATATGGCTCTGCACATGGAAACAACTCGTAAGACGAACCAATACTTTGCCACGATAGAGTGATGCTGAGGAGTTGGGGATCTTTTCCTGTCGCTTTGTTTCAGTGATGTTAACAAGTTGGCAGCTTTGAGCCCTGTTCTGCAATTGTTCAGTCCAGCCCTCTTCCCAAGGACATCCAAGTCTCGCTGATCTTTGGTGACCGTCCCGAAAATGACTTTGTTGCATTGTCCTCCAACATTGCTGCCTTCGAGGCAAATCATCCAAATGAGGGGCTCTTTACGGCAATGGTGCCGAAGTCGTTCTACCAACAGATTGCGCCATCGGCTTCCGTCAGCATTGGATTCTCGCTTGCCTGTCTCCATCACCTGGAGCATGTGCCACCCCTGGCTGAGGGGGAGTCCCCTGTCGATGAGTCCCGCATATCAGTCCTCCGCCAGCAATCCCACTCCGCCCTGGAACGCTTTCTCAATCATCGTGCTGATGAGATTGTTCCAGGCGGAGCTCTGGTCCTTTCGTTTGTGGCCCAGGCCTCAACTGGAGAAGAGAATTACGCCGGGTTGGTGGATGCATGCCGTCGAGCACTAGTGGAGATGCTCCAGGCCGGTTTGATCCCAATGGCGGCTGCTACAGCTTTTGAAGTTCCCACATATAACCGCACACTGCAAGATCTAGAGGACCTGTCAACGAATGGAGTGCCTGGAAAGTGGATAGTCAAGGAGATCTTCGAGAAACGCGTGGTCCATCCGGCCGGAGCCGAGCTGCGGGCGCGGCACCAGAAGAGTAGCCGAGGTCCGCAGCGTGAGTTGAATAGCGAGTGGTATGCAAAGACGGTGACTGACTGGCTAATGGCTGTTGTGTCCGGTTATTTCCTGAAGGCCCTGCGAGTTGGGCTCGCGGATGCATATACCGAGCGAGAAGGACAGACATTGCTAGCTGAGTGGGTGGAGAGGACAAAGAACGAGTTCCTTGCTCATCACAAGGATGAGGATGTAAACTGCTGGTTCATCTACATTCACCTGAAGCGGTTGTAATAAGCTGAGCGCAGAACGAGTTACTCGTCAGGTCACAGGGATGAAGACGTCAACTTCATAAACTGTAATCTGCAAGTGATTCCAATACGAGTAATAGGCACATCTTACCTAGTACTGTTTATCAATTAGGATCTAGTATTCAGTGGAAAGCGGTGATACATAGTAGATCGAATGCAACCCTGCCAAGTATTTCGAATATAAGGGCAAATGCATAGTTCCTGAATTGGAATGCCACCCTAGGCCCAGCAAGTCAGCGAGATGATCCAAGTACCAAGTAGTGTGCTTCTGTTTTTTCTTAGCTTCGCTAGAAGTTGCAACCGAGAGGCCATCCGCCCTTCTGCAGCAGCCACGTGCTGGCATAAGAACGTTTGATGACTCTGCATGCATGAGACCCTGGAAGGGCGTCCTGAAGCGGACATCGGACGGTAATCCACCGCCATGTGTTAGTTTCATAGGTAAGATCGTATACTCGGCATAATAAAACAAGCCACAATCCCAGCCCAGGGGCTTGATCTTCTTCTGGACTTGTTGGTAATCCGCAGAATCGGGCGTGAGATTCGCCAGATTCAGCATGGCCAGTATGCCCACCCTTGTTTCTTACCACTGCGGTAGAACGACTTTTGCCTCAGTTCAGCAAAATACAGCTTGGATGCCCCTGTATTCTCTCTTACAGCGTGATGGATCATCATGGCCGTTATATCATTATCATGTGGTGAGCGTAATAAACTCTCCGGTGAGTCAGCAGCCGTGCAAGCTGCTAGCTTGTAAAAATCTAGAAGCATCGTTGATTCCAAAGAGTAGTCATCAATGTAGAAACAATCTAGCCGAGTTTGTCAATTTGTGGTGGTCTGATAGGTTGTAGCGATCGGAGTTTATACTTGTACTCTATGCTTCCATACGAGTCTTTGTAACTTCGCCTTTGAAGGCAAAAGAAATAACTTATGGCATGATAGAATATGCGAAATAGCCACAACATCGTTGAGTTACTCTATTTCTCGTATCGGATCCTTACCGAATAGGGCGACCTTTGGAGTGTCTCACATAACTCATTTGCAGTTCTATTTGGCCTGCCAGCATTTTGCAGGGGGTTCGGAATACAGGTCAACCGTAAGGTCGAAATACATACATGGATAGGGACTTGCAATACTCACTCCGAATTTCTCGAATCATCTTATTAGAATCGGTCAACTATCTACCGAAAAGTGCGAGCCAAGATTCGGTTCGGCACGCAAACAAGATGATAGTCCGCCCCAATCCCGCGACATGCTGCCAATGTTCCATCAAATCCTTGTCCAGATCACGTCTTCATGCAAAGCTAAAATCTCACCTCAAAAGAATCCTAGACAATAAAACGCATCTCGGATTCTCCCACTCTGTCACACCCTCTTCTACATCTTTGACATACCCACTGAGTTATCCCGGTACAGATCATCAGCTTACAGGGCGTGGTATTCCACGTTTTGTATATATTTAACACGCATGTTGCGCCACGTTCCAAACAGGGGTTATTGTCCCTGATCAGCACCCAAAATTCGATCCCTAATGCCTGCTCTTCTCCATGCCCAGTATAATGGACCGTCCGAGATACAGCCGTTAACCTGCCGTAGCGAATTGTCCAAGTTGTCCACCATTAGGGATGGGACACGCGGGGGGCAAGCACAGAGACGAAAATGGTATGCACCGATAGCCATAACGTCAGCAAATCACGACATTGTTACAAGTTGACACGAAATGTGTTTTCAATGCAAGCTCAGATGCGTAGGTGTTATGGTCTTTGCCATTGAGATATGCCTCCTACAGCTTCATTGCTAGGTTCAAGGCGCAATTGCACATATACAATTAATGGACATAACTGTTGATAGAAGAAAGAATGGTCTCCCAAAAACTCTGTATCTGTTGAAGAGAGAGTAGTACTCCATACGATGATACCCGAATCTCCCATCTTCCTCAAGGACATTTTTGAAACAGCCATCTTTTGAAGAAAGGCTGTCTTAGCGCAGACGTCATTATGCGAGGTCGAAATAACTCAAGGGAGACCGGCATCGAGAAGGAATTGTCCACATATCGGAAGAGGAATGTAGATCTCTTGAGCCAGTTATAGACTGCTTTATTCCACGTAACCAACAATACCAATTGATAAAGGACACGGTCTATAGTAAATCCATCCGACAGCTGCTCACATTTTCTCGATATCCCTCTTCGAGCACTCTACTAGAAGGCGTCCCGGTTATGACTATGAACGCACCAGAAGAGCTCAGCTAGGGAAATCGTGTAAACAAGTTTAAGAAATATGAACTCCATATCATTTAAATCTATTTGAACCATCTATTTTGAGAAGAACAATAGTAAACTAAAGAGGGCAATATTCGCAACTTGTAGTTGATGGGTAAAGATGTTCACAACCAAGCTGAAATCTAGTATACGTGCTGTTCGAGTAAGGTTAAATGGACTGTAAATTATAGTGTTTACATTAGTTATCTTGGGTCGACGTCGAATTGATACAACCCCAAGACTTGTGGTAACCTATGGTGAGTTATCATCATGGCTCATTTTGTCTCAACACAGACATGAGGTGTATAAGACGCTTTCGATCATCGTTTGCAAACCGCAGTATGTGATCTCACACAACATATCTTCAATGCTACCATGCTAGTGAAGTACAGTACATGTGCACTTCGAGGTAACCTAGGCCTAGGAAAGATTCGATGTCATTTTAGTCATTTATTTGGAGGTCATCATTATCAAGATCGAGTTAGCATTGCTACTATAGCCTATTAATTTTCTAAATAAAGCTTAATAGCATACTCAGATTCTCAATGGAAGAGCAAGAAACGCAAAAGAGGTTTATCAAACATACATCTCCAATCTCGTAGTTGGCTGCTGGGAGGGTTGAACAATTTTCACCCCAAGCACGGAACTCAGCTTTCGTTTCACCAGCTCATTATATCCCAATATTGCACTTGATTTCATTGGAATAACGGCTATTTAAGTCTTTTACGACAGTTTCTAGGCTTTATTTTCGCGCAAATTGGGTAAGTTTCCACTATCCAACACCTTTACGCATACGAGAGCGAAAACTCATGAGAAACTCGATCAACGCACCTCGGCTTAGGCATAGAAGTTGCTAGTTTTTTGTTCCAGCAACCTTCAATGTGTATTTACTGACACGAGTTTGTTCAAGCGGCTCCTATACGTGTTACACCAAAGTCATGAGTGTGCATGTTGTCAGTCGTTCGGCTCAAGCCGCTGCGCAAACCGAGATTGACTCTTTTTTCTTGAAATTTGTGCTTTTGAGAACAAAATTGCGATTATTTTCAATCGTCTTCTAGCTGCCGTACTGGTAGTAGTGAGGTTCTCCAGTATCGGGTTATGTTTCAGAAGGAGAATTCTCCTGAGACCAAGCTTCCTTCTAGTCACTTCTTCCGAAAAAGGTGCATATTATTTTAACATCTGAGCAATTATTGCACTCATGAAAACAAGCTACGGTGATAGTGACAGATGAGTTCTGAGTAGCGAGTTATGACTCTTGTAGAAATCTTCTGTCAATATATCCCAAAGGTCAAATCATCAAGAGCCAGAGGTTAGAAACGTGCGCCCAAATAGTTCATCTAAGCTTGTTTACACCCATTTTAAGGACACCGGGGTGTCCATTGACTATTTCAACACTAAATTTTCATATAAAACTAATAATTCATTAGATGGGCCTAAACTCAGAAATTACGCGAGAAAAACGTTGTTACAAGACGAATTCCTATTGAGTCCTTAACTGCGATTCCAGGCTCATAGTAACTACATTGGACGTTGACGGGTTGCAGACACACTCAAATGTGCTGAGGTTATAAGATATAATTACAAACATTGTATATATGGTTCAAATCATACAAAAGTCTTTTACTGTGTTATAGTTGGGGGAGGAAGTCGAGGCTTGTAACCTTCTCATCTACTCAATTGTCACGAGAGCGCGTTCGGCCGGATCTTACAACACCGCGATGAACAGCTCAATTCTACAACATAATTCATATTCGGCCTATTGTGCCAATTCATTTCATACTGAGACATTTCCTTGTCGTGAGTCAAACCATCTGTTTAAATTCGCCGTGGTTGCAGATACCCTAGAGTTCTTCATATCGCGCGGTAAAATACTCGGCAGATGAAGTTTCTAAATATTGACTATTTTCGGTTAATAGTTATTAATCTATATCTCGATTTGTAACACGATCAACGCGTGGGTTGGTCATATGTGAGACACTTTGGTAGTATTGTGTACGCGGGTGACGGAAATATATGACATCATTACACATTCCTGAACAAAGACGACTAACCAAGATTGAGTAGAAACGTATTTGAAGAGAATATACCGGGATCCATAATGTGTCAAAGCCACATGAAGAAAATTGTGCACTGCTTCATTACCATTTACGGATAGGAAGTGAGACAAACAAGGAATGCGATATTTAGGCGCTCGGAAATTCGGCATATCGAAAACGTGTAGGCCTTCATAGAGTCACATTTCGGCATCGAATTCTGCAAGTAAATAAATAATATATAATTACTGTTCATTAAATCCTAAATCATACTATATACGCTAAGAGACATGTATTCTACTAGAGGTGGACAACATAAGTGCCATTAGGCTTGCCATGCTCATCAAATGAGGTCATGGTAATGGAGCTCTCCATGGGAATAGCCTCAATCTCCTTAACCTTGGGGCTCAAGGACACCTTGGGCTTAGGTCCCAAAGCACGGCGGGACTTCTTAGAGCCGGACATTGTCACAGGGGCACTGTCCGTAAGACGGTGGGTGCAAGTTCCACCAGGAATGATGACGTTGCCAATGTATCCCTCGAGGGTGGCGTACTGGTGGAAGATGGCCTGCCAGTTAGGCTGAATCGTGCCAATGCCACCGGGCACAACCTTGTCGTAAATAGATACGACGGTCTGCTGGGCAAAGTTCTCCTGCTGGCTGGACTGCGCATACGGGTCGGGCACAGCCGAGTCGAGGTTGTAGTTGGAGACCCAGACGTTGCCGGTGGAAAAGGGCACGCCGTATGAAGGGTCAAAGGCGTGTGAGTCCAAGCTGTGTCCAATCTCGTGGGCAAACACGGTGACATCGACGTCGCCGACCATGAGGACGTTGTCGCCGTTGGAGCCAGCGGACTTGTTGCCGGGGACAAAGACCAGGTGGCGGACAAACTGCCTCATGCGAACGGGCAAGCGGCCAAAGATGTCGAGGATCTGGATCTCGCTCAGAGGAGAGTTCTTGTGGCGGCAAAAGGTCCAGGACTGGGCGCAGTCGTCATAGTGAATGTTGAAGGGGATGATGTCGTTGGGGGAGAAGCCGGCTCCTTGAACCATGGACTTGCAGTCCGCGGGAATCCATCCGGCACCCCAATCATCCCAAGTTGAGTGTGTGGGAGCCAGGTTGTTCATGAGACCTGGGCCTAGAGATGCCAGGCCATTTCCGGGGAAGTTGGGCGTAATGACGGGCTTGTTGAGGTTGGCCGCCACAAAGGGGAGAAGAGAAAGAAGAGCAGCCTTGGAAGCCATGTTGGAGTCTGTAGTCTCTACTAATTAGAACTCTTTGAACCGATGCTTTTCAGCTGATCTACAATACGACAGAGGGACGAATTCTCCTCTTTATATACAGCAACCTACAGCAACTAATCTTAATATAGATCTGACCGAGGAATCCTACATCATGGGATCCTAGAACACCAGACTCGATTATGGGAGCCCCAGTCCGGCAGGTGGCTCAGTAGCCCATTACTATTCGGGCCATGCAGTCTTGGCATCAATGGGCGCTTTACTTGAAAAACAAAATGGCACTCCTTCAGCTTTAGTCCCGGAAACATTAAAAATCCCTGTAGTAATGATAACGATCAGATCCAAAGAACATCCTAAAGCATCAAATGCAATTCGAATAGTTTCCGATTTGATCCAAAGAACTAGACCACTGATCGACAGGAACATCAGTGTAGTTTCAGCAGGTCACTATCGTTTTTGAAGGATTCTGTGAATACAAGCCTACGATGCTACCTTGAACGGGTGAACCGACGGGCCAGCTTCCGGAACCACTTTAGCAGTCCGAACTAGGTTTTTTAAATTAGAACCTTTTGTGTATAGTTATTTTTTAAGCACAGAACGATGCTAAACGTAATCAGTATGACCGCTGGCCTAGCGCCTTTGCAAGAGTCAGGATGGTGGTATGAACTATTACTACTTTGTTGATAGGATTACGGCCTGCCTTTCTTTGCTAGTGCTTCTAGCCAAAGAGAGTATCTTCCACGATGGCGACCAACAAGGAACCCCTGTTAGAGTTAATAAACGCGTGAGCTTTTGTCATTTATTTGTATTTCTGGGTCGGGTCTCGGGTTACCACTATTAGAATGCAGACTCGCGTAGATTTTTGTACAGTCTTGAGAACCGTTGATGCGTGCCGCACCAATAGTTTAATAGAACCTACATCTAAATACTACTTTGTGACAACGTTGCATGTTGTCCTATGAGGTAGCAAGGCCAGCATATGCACAGTCTCTGTTGAAGCTGATTAGTCGAGTTGTGAACCGGATCTCGCATCTCACGCAGCCATGTCCAATAGCAACCCTCGTGCAGAAACCCACAGAGAGGAAGCACTTTTGTCGGCAGTCAGCGACGTGATCGTGGCCAGTCGTAATCGTATGAGCCCTTAGCTACGGCCCTTTGTGAAAGAGTCCGCGTCCGCCAAGAAAGGCCGTGAGGACTTTTGGCTTGATGATATCTCCGCAAGCTAGGTCTGACCGTGAATGATTATTTGGCAGAAAGCCTAGCCATTGGTAAGACTCTCTTTTCGGGCTATGCAGCGGTGAGTAAACATTGTGTGAGCAAATGCCGCAGAGACCAATCGTTCAAGGCAGTGGAGATGACAGCGATGTTCCCCGTCTATTAGTGGAAACTGCATGGGCTATCCGGATTGCCAGAAGCTCTCCCTCCTCGACAGGCAACAGGTTCCATTGCCTAGGAACCAATAGGCAGCCTGATCTTGCGAAATCCTTCTTCTCCCTAGTCTCTATTTCGAGAAGACATGGGGGCGTTAGGAGGCTTGAGCTTATCCGCGCCATTCCGCAAGTCCCGCTTCAGCCAATGTTTGCCGAGCGATCGTTCCGGGGGAGCTACTGCTAGTCCGGACATGGCGCGTCATCAAGAAGTACAGCGGTATGTGACCCAGCAGCTTGGAGCGAGCTTAGAGATGAAGCATAGCCACTGCAGGACCTGCGTCTAAACGGGAAAAGGCTCACTGTATGCAACATCTATGAATAGGTAGCTTTTGTTCAAACTTGCCTCATCATGCAATCACTACATCTCGAACGAATAAAATTTGTAGTCCGACGGAAATCTGCCTTGTTCGAGACCAATATGAATATTTGGCTAGAAGCGTTGTCTTAGGATCAGATCATGGCTCTCGTAGTGGCATTTGTGAATTGCCTTCCCAGGCAGTGGTTAGTGCTGACGGATGTAATTTACGTGAGTCAACCTGGCCAACCCGAGTTCGATAAAGACCCTGGCTAGCCGTGTTATGCTCCGTCGGGTTCTGCAAAAGCAGTTAGCGATGCTCCGCGTGTGTGGGGGCTTTCTTGACCTGAATGCAGGAGTCTGTTTACTGATTGCCTATTTCGAGTTTCGAAGCTTGGAGTGAACAGCGATGGTTACTTCGGTCTCTGGTTAGAGATGCATAGAGCAATATATTGAGCACCGAGATAGGCAGCTGCTATCATTCAACGGCATAGTATTGTATTCGGTCAGTTGTGGTCTATCACAAATTGAACATGTCTGCCAGCCAACAAGTATAGTCTTGGTGATACTATGGTACCCATAGTTTCTGCAGGATCAATTCTGGCGAGAAAATGGCACGAATATTGGTCTCGAATCATGGGAGCGTAGGGTGAGATTAGTGATCGTTGTCAGTTGGTTACCAATGCTCTCTAATGAAAGAGTATTAATAGGAAATGCGAATCCGATTCAGTGCAGGGTAAAAAGGTTTGAGTGGCGGCTTACTCTGGATACTAGCCGGACTGTCGGAGTGCCGCGGATGGCCGGTATCGACTCGCATTTCAATGAGGCTAGTGGCTACCCAAGAGGTGAGCGTCTGATTGGTCCAGCGAGCATCGTGAGATTTGCCAAGAGGTAATAAGAAATGTTCGAACGCTACCTGGGTGTGTTGTCAGCTTGTGTCACACAGACAACTTACTTGATCTTAGAGGTAAAAGATTGTGAACAAATCGAGAAAAAGTCATAATTATCTCATAAGAAAATAAAAGCAAAAGCTTAAATACACCACACAAAATTAGACATTACCGGGTAACGAGTCCCATTCTCGATGATCCCTCTCGCGCCCATTACCTCACAGACTGATGTAAACCCGAACCCAAACCTGAACATTCCTCAAGTACCTAGAATGATCCAGCAGCCTTTTATTCGCCGTCGCTCATGAATTCCTTGACCAAACCTGCGGCCTCTGCACAATCTTCCTCGTCGTAGAACTTGAGACCGTACGAGAACATGAATGTCGCAGAGTTCTGGTAGTGCTTCTTGATCCAAGCCAGCTCTTTCTCGTCGAAATGATAATCTGCGAGGTGAGCGAAGTCATCATCGTCGTCCTCTTCATCTTCGTCCTCGTCCTCATCTTCATCAGCGCTAATCATTGCACGCACGATGGCTCGGCCTTCTGCTCGGTCCTCTTCATCAAAGATGCTCAGCCCGTACGACATTAAAAACTTGTATTCCCCTTGGTAATGCTCCTTCAGCCATGCCTTTTCGTCTGACGTATATGGCTGCTCACCAGCCCATTGGTGCGGCTTGGTCTCTGCCTCGTCTTGTTGGCCACGGGCGTTCCATCGCGCTCTCTCGCTGTCTGGCCACGTAACCATCAGGGCGTATGACCCATTGGGTTCGAGTTTGGTCGGCGCGAGTCGGGGGCCGACAGGAGGTCCGCTGAGTCTGAGACAAAAGAGTGGTGCATCTGGTGAGAAGAAGGCGACACGATTGCCGTTTTCATCCGCCAAACTACCCTTGCTTTTCGAGGTTGGGCTCATACTGATTCGTGGAGCAAGCTCAAAAAGAGGTGCACCAAGAATGTTGAATCCCGAAGAAGGAGTGTAGAGCACGTTTGTGAGGCGAAGAACGTGATGGGCTTGCGGTCCGCGTCGGTTTGGATCTTTCTTGACGGGCAGATTGACGATTCCAACGCCCTCGACGGCTATAGATTTAGAGCTGAGCATGCTCGATGTGAAGCTTTGGAAGGGCGTAAACTCGGCGAACCACCTTTTATCGTTGCATATGCTGTCGTACCACGAGTCAGTAACGGTGGTTAAACGATGAATGCTGGCTGAGGGCAACTCACTGCACGTTGGAGTTGTTGGAGAAGACCCAGTCGGCGCTGAGGCCTTGGGGCGAATCTTGCCAGGCCATGGGAGTTTCTGCAGCGACAATACTACTCATGTTTTTCTCTTCGGTTCTTGATCTTGGATGGTAGTTGTGATGGGCGCTGGTCTTGCGTTGATGCTTTTTGTGCTGGAGGAGGATTGGAATCAAAATGTTGTTTTGGATGAATGGCAGCACAGAACGTCACCTAGCTGATATGCGGGGTAGAAGCCAAAGGCGGGGTGGCTTTCAGGGGCTAGGCCGCTGTCAGGCCGCTGTCAGGTACCAGGAACAGAGCCCGAACCTTCGATACAGGTGCCTCAAAGCCTACCCGCTAACTGTTAATGCAGCTGGAGCAGATCAACAGTCGGGTCCACTGCTAATTATGTTGTTGCCAGGAGAAAACTGGAACACAGTTGAAGACAGTTTGATGGTAATAATGGACTCGCCATTTGGCTCAAATATATATCCCAGCCCTTTGTATTTGTGCGACTGTCGTATCCGTGCCAGCTCATCAGCCCGGATACTTGCTTCACGTTGCCAATTCACTCAGCCGAGGCGCCCTGCTTCTGTGCCGCTCTTATGCACGTCTCTTGGTAGAAGGGACAAGGGCCTGGAGACTGGGAACGGGAGCCAACTCTCGCGGACTACTGCATGACGGGCTGAAAAAGCAGTGCTCAATCAGCTTGAATAAAACTGAAGAGAAAAGCAAAGCTCTTCACGACCAAAACATCGCTACGAATGTTGTCTTTGAAGGAAGGACATTGTGCTTAGCCGGCTGTATCTACACGATACAGTTGCTTCTTCCAGTAGGTCAAAATCATACAGTCAAGTGTTCTATTAACCAAATTCCTGGATTTTTCATCGATGCCTCTATAACTTAGTGCTGACGATACAATGGAATACCAGTGGACCTGATTACACGCGAGCCGAGCCGTATGGGTGTTTAATCTTAACTGGGTAGTGATCACCTTGACTATCACCATCGCCCTGTTTGTTGTTCTCGATAGTAAGCAGGCGATCGCTCATCCCTGCTGGAAGCATCCGGTGAGTTTAACAATTTATATTTCCAGCTTATTCTTTATGCTTTCCAGCTAAAAGTCCTTTAATAACATTACTAGTTAACCTAGCAACGTTATTATTGTAAGCATCCCATGCCAAGGAGCAGTACCAATTAATACTACCTACACTAAACACTCCACCACCACCAGAACCAACATAATACACCACATCGCTGCGAATCAAGTTCGTTTGAGTTCCAAGAGTGTTTAGTGCTGGATAACTTAGGTCCTCAATAGCAATGCCAAAGTCATCACTATGGCCAGTACTCGTGGCCAGTATCAAGGCCCCCTCGGGACTGCCATTCCCTACATCAAAACGATCAATCTCATCGCCTGACGCGCCACCTCCAAACCCATATTCACCAATCAAGTCTCCTTCTACCCCTGTAAACATCCAGGAGAGTTTAGGATCTCGAGATGCCTCGGTCCGCCTATACGGCACCCCAAGACCGGTACCCTGAGCGCAAAAACCTACCCCGAATAACGTGTTGCAGCTCATTCCTCGAGATCTCCATAAACCACCTCGTTGACCGTCGAGGCTGTTGATGTGCTCTCCACCGGGGAGACTATAAGGACGCACCCCAGTGTCTCCGCGACGTACTTCTAACCGATGTGGCCGATTGACGTCGTGTCCACTTACCCAATAAAAGCCATTGCCCCCCATGTACATGAGGTTGCCTCCTCCTTTGGCAAAAGCGTCATAGGCACGGAAAGATTCGAGGCTAGGGTACTCAGGATGACAGCCAGTGATGACAGTGCTGAAGCCTTGGAGAGCGCCAGCTCCACGAGCGTGCAAGTCGTGATCAGTCAGAGTCTCGTACGGGATGCCCTCCTGCTCCAGAAACCCGAGCATCATGAGATCAGCAGAGAACTCGCGTGGGCGAGAAAATGCCCACATTATATAGCCGGGGCGCACATTCATAATGGGGCGTTTTGATGAAGAGTAACAAACTCCCGAACCATCGTTGTGGCGGTCATAACAAGACAGACCAAGATCAACTCGGCGACGCATTTTGTAAAACTCGGGACTTTTCAGGGCTTTGTTAATATCGAAGCCCGGCCCGAGATCTGCGGTATTCTGGCGGGTTGTATCATATAGGCGCTCATTGGCATATGCGAGGTACGTAAATGTAGAAAAGACAAGGCAGACCTTGTTGGAGTTGTCCGATGTCCAGCGGGTTGGTCGAACAAAGAAGGTGATTGAATCCGTGTCTTGGCCATTGCTGGTCTCCACCTCGACCGCATAAGCACCAGAACGAGCATTGGGAGGGATTGTAATGACAAAGTCCGTCTCCCAGTTTGCATCATCTAGGTCATCGTCATGGAAATGAATTGCACCATAGCCAAACTGGGCTCGCGTCCAGTCACACTCAGATCCGTCCCAGTTATGGCCTTTGACAGCACGAGTTGGTGCATTAACCAAGACACCGTGATGTCCGCGCCCAGAAATGTCTAGGATTCTGTCACTCGACATCTCCAAGGAGAAGTCATATTTAGCGAGGACCAAAGGTGGTTGGTCGCAAGTCTTGAGCGTTAAACTATCGAGGCGGCCGTTGAAGAAGTCCGTAACATGCGATCTCAGGCCACCTTGATTGCTGTCAGCAACACTCTGCTGGGTTGCGGCAATGTGAAGTGGCCCCAGTCCGTAAACCAGCGTCTCACCATCTAATTGCGATTCAAATGCCGATGCAGGCTGGACTGGTTTAACTCTAAAGGATTTAGGCGTCAAATTCAATTTGACCAAAGGACCGTTAAATATGACTTTTATTTTCGACGACGTCTTTTGTTGGAGACTAAGGCCAGTACTGAGAACTTTGATTCTGGAACCAGTTCCCACGTTGATATCGATCGAGCCCTGACTATTCAATGCGATGGAAAATCCGGTATGGGCATCTGGATCGAGCGTTGAGACCAATGTTTGTGCATGTGGACACTCCAACAACCACGGCTGCACGTAAAACGAAACCTGAAGGCCAACTATCGCGATTTGTGGCGCCCAGTTGGGTATATACCCATAAGACCCCTGCTGGGCGGTCTGAAATCGGCCCTGCCGTTTGCCTCGGGGAATTTCTTTGACTTCCTCTTCAATCTTCTTTGGAGAGTGTTTGAGATTAATGCCCTGAATCAACCGAACGGTTCGATACCTATATTCTGGCTCCGTGCATGATACCTGTAAATATTGATCAGTATTATGATCTACTATGTTCCAGTCCTGCCTTCCTGGAGAGGGCATTGGCTACCAGCCGGCTGTGGTAAAATGAGGGGTATGTCTCACTTTGATGGCAACTGAGTCTCCAGGCGCTACAATCCATGGTTCAGCGTACCCGATGATTTCTGCCGAGTTTTCACCCTTTTCGATTTCCGCAGTCGCCATCATTAAAGTTGTCGGAGCTGGGAGTCCAGATGTCCAACAATCAAGCCTCGCTGTATGCTAGTTGAGAGGACATATGAAGTGCGGCGTGCGGAGTATTTTATGTGCTTGATGAATGTGTCAATTGTCGAATAAGAGAGACCCATAACCTAGTTAGTTAGATACACTAAGATTGTTCGCTACCGTCTTTGCGTGGCGTCTTGCCTCAATAACCGAAGGGAGTTCTACCCAATTAACAGATACGTATCAGTTGTAACTAACAATAAACAGGAATAGTCTTAAACAGTGACAGTCCGCTGCTCTTCCCAGGCCTCGAACAAGAGCGCATTTCAGCGGTGGATGATAAGACAGTGGGGCTCCCGAGAAAGGAAATGCCCTATAAGGTTTAAAGGGTACGTGCAGCTGATCCGAAGAACAATATCTCCCATTTTGGGATTAAGCCTCCGAATTCCCCAAAGCAGCCCTCACTTTGCCAGAAGCATCTTTCAACGTATATATATTCATCAACATATTATCCGCAATCTTATCTGCATGATATCCGTTGGCCCGAAAACCAGATTCGTCATCTGTCAGTATCATACACTGCTTTAACTTGGTTATGACCAAACTGAGTTAACTGCCAAATTGGGAAATCCCTGTTCTGCGATGGGCCTCATTTTATTTGCTCAGTAAGTCCATTCCAACTTATACGCATCTTGCTTATCAGAGGCTGAACAATGTATGATGCTCAGATGTAATTGACGGCAACAAAGCCATAAAACCACGGTCAGGTAATTACCAAGCACAAGTTTTTTTCTTTTTTTTCTCGAAACTTTGAAACTATATACACGTTCTCGGTTTCTTTTCCCACTATTTCGCTGCCTCGATAAATGCAAGTCAAGAACTTAAAAAATTGGGTACAATGGTGCGAGTCGACAACATTGAGACACAAGTCATCGACAACTCTGGCAGTGGCAATGATGTCGAGAAGATGTATACGGTCCCTGTGGATGTAGCCCAAGCTTACGAGGCAAGTAGCCCCCGAAATCTGTAAATAGCCAGAGAAGCTAAATAGAAGTGTTTGCAGCTCCCCAAGCCGTACAACTTATGGGGATTCAATATTTGGGCTTATAGCCACCCTCGAGTACAGGCCATGATGCTTGGCTCAGTCCTCTTCATGACAGTGGGCATGTTCAATGTCATCACGTTTATCGGAGGTGCAGGTCAACAAACCGCCTGGCTATCCGATATGTCCAATATAGCGCTCTATACTGTGTTTTCCGCTTTCTGTTTCGTTGCCCCAGCCTGTCTCAACTATTTCGGACTGAGGACTACTTTGTGCGCTGGTGGCATCGGATATGCAGCTTATGCTGCGAGCCTGTGGTGCTTCAACCATACAGGAAATGTGCCGTTTGTCATCTTTGGAGGATGCTGGTGCGGGCTTTCTGCTGCATTACTCTGGTGTGCAGAGGGCACGGCCATCACTTCGTTTGCAAGCGAAGACAAAAAGGGCCTTTATGTGTCCATCTTCTGGTCCATCTTCCAGTTTGGTGTAGTCATTGGAGCTGCAATCCCTGTGGGACAGAACTGGAATTCGGGTACCAACAATGATAGCCGTGTCGGAGACGGTACTTACATTGGACTCTTCATTTTGATGCTGATCGGTTCATTATTAGGCATGGCCATGTATCCTTGGCAGAAGATTATTCGAGAAGACGGTTCCCGTGTGATGCTAGAGACAAACAATAAAACTTTCAAGGAGGAACTTGCAACATCATGGCACGTTTGCAAAAGAAACTGGTGGATTATCTTCTTCTGGCCAATGTGTTGGGCAGTCAACTACTACAATATCTATCAGAGCAATGACTTCAACGGCGTCTATTTTACCGTCCGTGGTCGAGCTCTCAATACCTTCATATCGGGCGTTGTTCAAATTCCCTCCGCTTGGATGCTCAACATCTTTACAGACAGACTCCCTTTTGGTCGCCGGAAGAGAGCTTTTTATGCCATCGTCTATGTCTTCGTTACTATCAACGCCGTTTGGGTTGCTGGATATTTCATGATGAAGAAGACAAAGGAAGGCCTCAGCGAAGCAGATCGTGTTGATGTACGTGATTCTGGATACGCCGCAGCCTGTGCTGTTTATGTTTTGTATGGCTTCACGGATGCCACTTACAACTGCTATGCCTACTGGTTCATTGGGGCACTTAGTAACCGCCCCGACGAGGTATGGAAGCCATTTAATCTGCGCCAAGCAGCGACGCTAACCGCCGGCACAGCTCTCTGTCTATGCTTCTATGTACCGACTCCTTAATGCTCTTTGCCAAATATGCGCATTTGCACTTGATCTCCAGGGATACTCCAAAGAGTTTATGTTTGGTTCTTCATGGGCTGTAAGCATTATTTACTCGATACCACGTCAAGACCTCTTCACTGATAACATCTAGTTCGTAGCTGCAGGACCGATTTTCGTCTTGCCCATCATCAAATATTGGCTCAAGGACACTAACATGGTGGAAAATATTAACGTGATTGAAGGCAACACGTTGGGGATAGAGGAACCGAGTGTAGAAACTGAGAACAAGAAAGCCTCCTGACTTGGTACGCTTTTAGGGCTGATCTGACCAAAGTGTGAGTTGCGATAACACCAGGTCGCTTATTTACAACAGGAAAGTTTCTATCAATATTATCACACGAGTTATTATCAGCAGGAATCAATCTTATAGCATTTCAAGTCGCGTAAGATTTATTTTGTGTGTAGATATTTGTAAATACACTTATGTTAACCCGGGCATATCCTCGATGATCATTAACTCTCCGTCTTTCAAGCGTTAAATGAATTATTCATGTGAGTCGGATTCTAAAAAGAAGGTTTTTAGCATCTCCATCATGCCCGAGTTCAATCCAGAGCTGAAATATCAGAGTGACAGACGACTCCAATCAATGCTGCGAGCTCATCAAAATGAATCATGACAGGATTCCGAGATTCATACTATCTATATTCTACAGGTTTATAACCCATAAGGATACAAATAGAATATTATTATTAGAAACATCTCTCTTTTAAAGACGTGCTTGAGGGATCTCGCAAGCAATGTCGCGTAGCATGTCTTTGACCATTGCCACGGACTCAACTGCCATGCCATAGCCAGCTTGGAAGCCTGTCCCACCTGCACCATAGTTGTGTACCAGCACGCGTTTTTGTCCTTCTACAGTAATCTCAGCTCTATCTACACGCGCACCCCCTTCCCGGGAGGGGCGGAGGCCGGCGAAGACAGCCAATACTTCAGGCTCCTGTTGGCGAATTTCAGAGCTCAGATCACGCGTACGAGCTAGAATAGACTTGACTTCAGAATCGTAGGTAGATCCATCGCTGAGAGTCATGTTAGTAGAGATGTATTGAAAGAGCTATATGGATGGGATGGAAACCTACTTGACACCTTTCTGCATGTATCCGCCCAGGATGACGTTCCCGTTTGAACCAGGCCGAGGAATCACGTATGTTTCGTAGTCCTTGCCGTGACGCATCATGTTGGTTCGAATGTGCGGTCCTCTGGCCAGCACTACTTGCCCACGAGTCGGGTAGCACTTGGGGTCCTCTACGCCAGGTAATGTCCTAGAGGCAAGCCCCGTGCAATTGAAGACGATTTTTGTGGATGGGCTCGCGTACGCAGCCTGAATGCTGGGGAGCTTTTGGCGCAAAAATCGCACACCGTACTGGTCCTGAAGCCTCCTGTAGAGATATCTGATATGTTCAGGCGCGTTCACACTTAGTGTAGTAAAGGAGACGCCGAATTTTACTCCATCTGAAAGTTCGGCCTCAGATAGGACTCGAAACTATAATAAAATCAGCGGCATCCCGATTGAGTCGAACCCAAAGCTTCATACGTCTTTTAGATATCCTGACATGTGCCGTATTTTGTCGCTAGGGACATCCTCATCCCATAGCTCGAAAGAAGGAGTCCAGTGCACATATGCTTCCTCGGGGCACTCTGTCGCCAGTTTGGAAAGATGAGCGTATCCCAGACTGTCCCAGCGCAACGCATTGTCATCTGCCCCAGAGATGGCCGAAAAGTTGCAGCCAGCCCTATTTCGAGTAAGCGGCTAGACCATGCCATACAGAGGCATTTATATATAGTAACGTCTTACCATGGTGATGTGTAATACAAACTCGTGTCGCCGGGGAGATGTTCTGCAACAACAATAATCGAACGGCCGTGGCTTTTTTCTGAGAGAACCAAGGCAACATTTAGACCAATGATACCAGCGCTGCAAAAGTGATAGTTAGCTTCTCTGCACACTGGTTCGGGAGAAATAAGCCTACCCAACGATTACAATGCTATCGTTCAGATTCGATGAAGCTACCATGTGTGGATTCGTGACTGCTGCCATGTCGACAAAGATTTGTTGCACAAGAAACTAATTCACCAGCCTGGTTCGTTCAAGTTTTTTCACGTATCATATAAGAGGATTTCTGGAGTAAGGCGACTGAGTCAGTGTTTGCACTATAATCTCTTTAAAGCATCGCCTTCAACTCACCGAATGCCTTTATAACTAAGCGCCGAAGCAGCAATAGAATTGGAAGCTCTCGTGCTGAGATTGGCGTATAACCTCTTTCAAGCAATCAAGAATCATACGATCTACATAACTGGATCAGTGCAGGTATTTGCTGCCGGTATTACAATATCTGATTTTAAGACACATATGGAGAAAACATGAGCAGCTATGCCCTTGCAGCCAAGGATGGTGTGGATGTAAATTGTCAATTAGCGCTCTTTACCTCAGGTGGATTTATCCCCTTTTGGATATCTCCTAATCAGGAAATTGGGATTGGGGGTTTTGTTCTGGTTTTTGGAGGGCGGGGGTGGGGAGTTTGCAGTCTTGAGATACCTTGTGCTTTATCTTGATTGCGATAAATTGCGTCTAATCTCTTGTGACCTCATTTACTGATAAGAAACATGTGCTCCAAGGTCGGACCATCTAGCGTAGCTCTAGATCTATTAATCGAGCTGATAGCTACAGGACGTGCCAAGTCAAACACCATCAGGTTCCCCACCGTCTGCTTTTCATCTATGAGAACTTCCAAACTATTCAATCCCTTATCCATTTCATCAAATTGAAATCACATAAAGCAGCCAACTAAAAGCCTGTTCAGATTGCCCAAATCTACAAGTGATGAAGCTATCCGCGCGACATGAACAGTGTAGTCTCCAAAGGTGGGGAAGAACCAAAACACAAGAATGTGGTGAGAGAGGTTGGGGAAGTGAGCTATACCAATTGTCTTGTTCACCAAAGTGCTTCACGGCTGAGATCCAAGCTATTGAAACTGACTCGGATCATCCCGCTAGTATTAGTATCATGATCCATCCTTGTGTTACTCTGGACGATGGGCTATTGTTGTCACTGTAGCCGGCTTATACTGTGCGCCGTATCTCACTGAGCATGCTCTGTGTCCTAACTGTAACTAGCCTAGACTTTTGGTCCACATGGCACATGGGGATTCTTGCGTACTCCATGGATGTCACTCGCTCACGACTCAAGCTGGACATTTCACTTGGTCTTCTTCCAAGCGGTTGATGTTGCTTTGGTCCAAACCGAAATGTCTCCATCAGAAATTCCCCGAAAGTTCACGTTTGTTGGCGGCCCCAGCAGGAAGCGACGTCGCTGTGCACCGACTACACCACCATCATCACAGTCCATGTTCATGGTGATGACGACGAAAGCAGCAACAGCAACGAGGCCTGGCAGCGTACAGAGAGTATCGCAACCAACTTCTACCATACACGAGAAACCTCATACAAACTCCAGTCCAGAGAGCAACAGTAGCGACAATGTATCTGGCTCTGTCTCTGGGAATGACGCCGTCGCTGTTGAGTCCCAAGATCCCCCCGCGGTTGTACTGCCACCGCGGTCTGAATTACTTGGATCACAGCTGAGTTGGCAGGCTTTGGGAGATTCTCTTGAATTGAATGATCCTTTCTCTCTTTTTGGCGCCCCATTCAATCTACCTGCCTCCTCTGATGAGGGCCTTACTAGCGACATGCCTGTTAATTTTTCGACATACAGCTCTGGACGACACATCGCACAGGATCAAGATGCCCCCATCACATCTGTTGGGGAGGATATTCCGTTAGAAGACTCGTCCGAGTCTACTGAAGATGTAGAGAGAGATGTCGGCCCCGTAACGGAAGGCCATGGATCAATTCCCCGAGATCTCAGCGACAACGTTCGCACGATTTTTGCTCAATGTAAGATCGCCAATTTTGGTGTCATCAAGAAGAAGACAAGAATTAGGATGTACTAATGTTTACGCGTAGACGACCGAGAATTTTGCGTATGGCCTTTGACGCATGACTTTGAGGCAAATCCTTTTCGTTGCGATATCGAGACGGGCAAGCGCTCACCGCTGCTCTGGCACTCTATTCTGGCCTTGTCGTATAAACATATCCATCGCGAAACTGGCTCCTGTCTAGCCGAAGCAAAGATGCACAAAAGGAAGGCCTTGCAGCTCTTGGAGGAGTTGGACTGTGACTTTGGATCCGCCAAGTCGAGAACGAACTTGCTTAACAGTTTGTTGATATTGATGACTTTGGACGTAGGTTAGCCGAAAGACCATTTGTCCTTGCATATACACTCTTGCTGACACTGGACTCAAGTGTGCAACCTCGGCCCAAGGCCCCTGGGTCGCTCACCTCAATCGAGCGCAGAGATTTCTCGAGGCTATTGAGGTTTTTAAAGTCCAGAGGTCGCCAAGGATTCAAGCTCAGGTGGACATGCTTGTTTGGTGAGTTCACCAATGACCGTACACTTCGAGATGAAGGACTAAACTAACTGTATGACAACTAGGTGGGATGTCACGCTTGGGCTTACCACCCGTCAAGGGTTTGTCTTATCCGGTCCTACGATTAATAGCGTATTCAGCTGGGACAGTACTTCGACCTTCTACAACGTCTCTGGGTGTCCGGAGCAGCTCTTCAAGTACATGTTTCGACTCGGAACTCATGCACGCGAGTTTGAGCTGGCTTCGTGCATGACTTGCGTCACGTTCGACATGGGCCCCGTGCTGGTAGTAGAGAAAGCCATCAAGGAATGGAGGACGCCGCGATATGATGGCCCAGATGTTGACTTTGCCCCGTCCAGTGAGCCCGATCTACCTGAAAATTGGGATTGCTACTCCGCCGAGGCCGCACACCACGTCCAGGACCTCCATCACTGTGCTCAAGCCTGGCGGTTTGCACTGCTTATTTATATCGAGCGTGTCTTCAAGTGGCGCCGTGGCGAAGCGTCCATGTCGCGTATCGAGTTCTTTGCCCGCAAGGTGCTGAACAACGTGCACTCCTGTCGACGCAGCACAATGATTCAGAAGCAGCTTCTGCTGCCTGTTTTTCTGGCTGGGTGTGAGACCAACGATGAAAGTCTACGGGACGAAGCCAGAGATTACTGCAGCTGGTGGGGTGTCAAAACAAGGTACGACATGTTTACCACCACACTTGGCTTGCTTGAAGAGGTTTGGGCGGCCGCGGGAGATGCAGACAGCTGGTGGGGGTCTCTTATCGACCAGAAATCGGGACTTGGCTCTACAAGCCAGTATTTATTTGGTTAAGTGGCCAAGGATCATTGAATTGGGTTTGACAATATGGACTGGGCTGTTGTTAGGTTAGGTGTGTTAACCAGGTATCTTTGTAATCTGTTTTATGTCATACAATATTGGTATGACTTTATGCCAAGAATTAACTATTTATTCAGGAGAGTTCAGCGTACTATAAAAAATAGCAGTATGAAGAATGATCTAAAGTATACCTAATGATTTGGTAGCCAATTCTAGTTCTGGTCGGAGATCTAGGGTATGTAGCTCCGGAAGTTAAGTCGCCTACTAGTAAGGATACCTTTTCCTCCATTTTCGGATTTACTTACTGCAACGTGAATATATATACATGTGTGTCAATAAGGCGAATAAATTGCAAATTTACGGTCTTGATCCCTACTTCTTGACCTCACTCTAATTGTCTGGAATTGTCTATATTGTCGTTCTAGCAAACACACCAGTGAGCTATTTACACAGGTTCAAGTCCAATAAGCCTAGCTGACTCAATTCTACTCGCCTCTTTAACTACATGTACGTCTTCGATTCGCCGTAACTATCTTTCATGAATAATCATTAGCAGGGAATTTCAGCGACTGGCAGAACTAAACGTTCTCTATCCAAGCCTATCCCATCATGGTTATTATTACCTATAATAGTAGTTGGGTTACCCCGCACAAAACCACCATGAGGCTAGAGATACTGGATCACCATGTTGGGAAAGGTTCAATCAATGGTACCCCGCCTCAATTGCACTTATCGTCGGTAGTGCCGATATCCATTGATGGCTTCCCCGGATCCACGGCTTCGGAAAACGTGGTTCTCCCCCACCCCCGCCTTCAGATGTTTTCAGGGCCGGTTGGGCTTTCATGCAGGGCTGTTGTTATCAACACTTAAGCATATCATTGGAACAATAGTAGATAGTGTCTCTGCACTAGCCTTGATCAAGTAAATTACTCAATATGGTAGAGTCTTATCCAAAGAGTAGTTTAGACATCCCTCAACATCCTTCCTATCAAAATGTATATGATGGAGATGCTTGACCATTGTTGAAGAATATGATCTATCAATTGCTCTTCATTGTATACCTGGACCCATTATCAGCATGGATGAATCCATCTCCAAAAAGCCCGCTTCCGTTATTGACACTGCCGGTCATGATCTGACCAAGAGTTCTCAGCGGGCAACCTACCGAGAACACAACCTCACCATTCGTCAAGCCGTATCGAAACACAAGAGCGCTGTCTTGTGGGCCATCTGGTTCATTATACCCAACTGTGTCATTGGCTACGACGCCACAACACTCGGTACTTTGGTCGGCATTCCGCAGTTTCGCAAAGACTTTGGCTACGAGTATCCTGTTGGATCTGGTGACTATGTTCTCGCAGCGTCATGGACCGCCGCATACCCATATGCGCCAATCATTGGCTTCTTATTGGGGCCTCTCTGGGCAGGATGGTGCACCGATCGTTTCGGACCACGAAAGACACTATTGGGCAGCACGACCCTATCCTTGTTCACTCTCTTGATTCAAATCTTGGGGAATAGCGCTGCAGTCATCTTTGTAGGAGCTGTCATCACCGGTCTTCTCACTGGCGCTTTTCCTGCCCTCGGACCGGCATACATATCGGAGATTCCCCCTGTCCGCCTAAGAGGTATTGGACTGGCAGCCAACAATTTCGCTCAAGTGGCTGGCTCGTTTATTGCAATCGGTATTTTGACTGGCACTCAAACAATGGATGATAAATGGGCATACAAAATTCCCTTCATTACAGAATATGCCTTTCCTCTCATTTTTATTCTCGGTGCTTTTTTCGCTCCTGAAACACCTTGGTTTCTGGTGAAAAAGAAGCGATATGACGAAGCTACAGCCGCTCTCAAAAGAACAGGATATACCGAGGATATCGATGAAACCTTGGCTCTTATGAAGGAAACCATCTTGCTTGAAGAAGAGCATGAGCGGTCAATCTCGTATTTGGACTGCTTCAAGGGTACAAACCTTCGACGTACTATGATTTGTACTGTGTCCTACAGTGGTCAGTTCTTTTCTGGCATCAACGTTGCATCATCCTTCGCTACGTATTATTTCCAAGTGGCTGGAATGTCAGATTCTCAAGCTTTCCACCTTTCTCTTGGTCTGTTCGCCCTTGGCATCGTCGGGAATGTTTTATCATGGCCGTTGCTGTCAATCTGGGGCCGAAGGCTAGGCTATATCTTGACCTGTGGTATAACCATGGTGCTCATGTTCATCGTTGGGTTCCTGGACCTTGCTCCATCATCTAACAAGGCCGCTCTGTACGCCAAGTCGACCATGCTCCTTGTTTTCTACTTCGTATACAACTGCGGACTGGGTCCTCTCGTTTACGCCATCATCGCAGAGGTCCCAAGCACGTCGATCCGCGGCAAAACTCTAGGTGTGGCTGCTTCAGCTGCACATATTTTCTCTCTTGCAATCACAGCTGGACTTCCTTACGCGATGAGCGCTACCGAGGCAAACTGGGGTGGCAAAATTGGGTTTCTGTTTGGTGGACTGGGTTTTCTTCTGCTCATCTGGAGCATCTTCTGCTTACCGGAAACGAAAAACAAGACGTTTGAAGAGCTTGACTTGCTTTTTGAGCATAAAGTTCCCGCTTGGAAGTTTGGTAGTACCGACTTGCTAGGACTTGATGGTGAGCGACCACAGTAAAACTACATAGGTTTTGTCATGTATGACTGAATCTTATTTTCCTTAGCACTTCTATTCGAGTATTGGGGGTAGTTATTTAATTATTCTTATGAATATACTATATTGTCTTGACTTGAGTGTTTGATGCCCAGTGTTTGTGAGCATATGTATGTTACTAAAGGGCCAGGGCTTTTCTCTTATGGTAGAAATGTAGTAATCGTTTTTGGCTTTCTCCGGTACATATTTCTTATGCCTATTACCCGCATATACAGATTGGTCATTAGGCTTTGGTAGCTCGGCAGTCTGGATAGTTAAAAGATATCACAAAATTGAATATATCCTCGAGTCGAATTGGCTAGCTGTAGAGGATTTGCTAAGATCATCATGCTTGACGAGCATGAGTATTGTAGCTTACAGCTGAAGCAAAAGAAGGACTTCTTTACTAAAATGAAACTAATTATTGTGGCTATATTTTCCCTCGATAGTACTAGATGCGACTACTGATGTAATTAAGTCCCAAACCAATGTACTCAGAAATGACCCTCTACTTCGAGCGGCGTGTATGGCTTCTCCAGATAGGCCTCTTCCTCAGCAGTCAGCTCTTTGCTGCGGGCAGATAGAGCCTCGTCGAGTCTCTCAACGCTGCCGAAGCCAATTATAGGGCTCGTAACTCGCTTCTGGGTCCAAGCAAGTGTCACTTGACTCATGGTCCAGTCCTTTCGCTTCGCCAATTCTTCCACCCGGTTGATGATTTCGACCGACTCGGGTCGTAGAGTCTCCTCCGTGCCGGCAGATCGAGAGGTACTTCCTTGAGCTGTCACTGGCCGAGCGAGCTTTCCTTCTGCAAGCGGCCCCCACTAGTGATCAAGTAAGTAAATCATCTCGGTGAGACGAGTGCAATCAGAAGGATCTACTTACAGGGATGATAGCTACGCCTGTGGCCTCGCAAAACTTGTTCATTTCGCGCTCTTCTTCACGATAGAGCAGACTGTAATGGTTCTAATCAACATGTTAATGACAACGATCATGAAGAAGGGGTCAAAATCACCAAGTACCTGCATTGCGACAAACTTTGTCCAGCCATTCTTCTCTGCACAAAACTGCATCATGACAAATTGCCAAGTCCACATCGAGGAGGCTCCGATATATCGAATCTTTCCAGCGGTAATCAGATCGTGTAAAGCACGCAAAGTCTCTTCAATTGGAGTGTATGGGTCAAACCGATGGATCCAAAAGACATCAATGTAGTCCGTCTCTAACCGTTCAAGAGAATTATTCACAGCGGTGAATAGAGCCGACCTTGAGAGATCTAGTTCATGTTAATCAGGTTTTTTACCGAAGAAATCCTTCAAGGGCTTACCAAACTGGTTCACGTAGTCCTTGGTTTGCCTCAGCTTATCCAAGATTGGATATGCATGGAATTGCTCCTCTCCGACACAGCTCCAAGCCTTGGTCATCAATACCAGTTTATGACGTGGAAGATCATATTTCTTGATGGCTTGGGCGATGATCCTTTCCGAATCTCCGTTGGAGTAGATGTTTGCTGTATCCCACTACTGCATATTAGAAGAGATGCCAAATTCGAATGTGATCATAGAGAACGAACAGTATTTACTCCTCGGTCATAAGCAGCTTTCAGTAGAGGGATGGCTTGTTCAGGCCCAATGACCCAGTTCGCCCATTCAGGATTGCCGATGCTCATACATCCCACAATAGGAACCGACACACGGAGGCCGCTAGCTCCCAGAAGCCGATAATCCACCTTTGTCTCTTTTAGAGATTTTGCGACCCCGGGTGGCAGAGATGACATGGTAGATGATATATTCTAAAGGTTAAACTAGGTCTAAGTTGTTTGGAACGGATAGGGACCAGACTGATTGATCAGTTTTATAGTTATTGATACAACGTCACTCCTTCGTCATGGTGTAGACGAGAATCCAATGATCTGCCTGAGAGACTCGCCATGATCGATGGGTAGGAAGTGGCCAGTTCCTTTCTATAGCAATTGGCAAATCGCCGAAAAAGGGAATCAGGGCCCATGACAAAGTGAATACCATTTGCGCCGTCTTTCGGTTTCTAATTACCTGTTCGGGGCCTTGACTCTCAAAAGGGCATTTGAAGAAAATGCCCCACCACAATATCGACAAAAAGTTGTACGGTGGCGTGGAATTCGAATTACCTAAATAGGAATTACGCGATCAGGCTTTAAGATGTCTAACTCCACTCGAGCGTATTGACGCACTAGCGATGATGAGTAGCAGTTTAGAAAGACGTACATAAGCAGGGTTCGCAATCATAACTTATCCCAGATTGTCAGTCTCACTCAACAAATTCTACCCTCAACACGGATTATCAGCACGACAACAAGATGGCTACTATGGATGAAGTTTTCGCTGGCTATGCAAAGCGTCAAGCCATCTTAGAAGCGAGCGAGAACCCGCTCGCTAGAGGCGTTGCCTGGGTCGAAGGGGAACTTGTTCCTTTACATCAAGCACGTATCCCACTACTCGATCAAGGTTTCATGCATAGCGATTTGACCTACGATGTGCCCTCTGTTTGGGATGGACGCTTCTTTCGCCTTGATGACCACCTGGACCGTCTCGAGGCTAGCTGCAAGAAAATGCGCCTCCAGTTCCCCATTGCTCGACAGGAGATTAAGAGGATCTTGGTTGACATGGTGGCCAAAAGTGGCATCAAGGATGCTTTCGTCGAACTGATAGTTACCCGCGGCCTAACTGGTGTCCGAGGAGCTCGACCTGAGGATCTTCTCAACAACAACCTCTATATGTTTATTCAACCTTATGTCTGGGTTATGGACCCCGAAGTGCAATATCATGGCGGTCATGCTATCGTTGCACGAACCGTCCGACGAGTTCCTCCCGGCTCTATTGATCCCACTATTAAAAACCTCCAGTGGGGTGACTTGGTTCGTGGCTTGTTCGAGGCAAACGACCGCGGGGCTACCTATCCATTTCTGACAGATGGAGATGCCAACCTGACTGAAGGATCGGGTTTCAACATTGTTATTATAAAAGATGGCGTTTTATATACTCCTGATCGCGGCGTTTTGCAGGGAATCACAAGAAAGAGTGTGATTGACGCTGCCCGATCATGTGGTTATGAGATTCGTGTTGAACACGTCCCTGTTGAGGCAACTTACCAGGCTGACGAAATACTAATGTGTACAACTGCTGGAGGGATCATGCCAATTACCACTCTTGATAATAAGTCGGTTAATGACGGAAAGGTTGGCCCTATTACAAAGGCTATTTGGGACCGTTATTGGGCTATGCATTGGGAGGATGAGTTTAACTTCAAGATTGAATATTAAAAGGCTTGGTTAATGTATTACTATAGTGTGGACTATTCGAATCGCAACAAATGTACATTGCGATGAATCTGCTTAGCAATGATAGCGATAGAGGTAATATAGGTATATATATAAGCGCTGTTATAACACAGCATTTATATACAGCTACATAAGATTACTATTCTTGTTAGTAGAATCTATAAATTCTCCATTGCTATCAATAAACAATAAACCAAAAGGGTCGGAAGGGAGAAATAATGTAGAGAGGTAGCTAGTATCAATATCTAGGTTGTAATCACCATCCTTAATTCCCTCTGCAGTATCGAGGAATGCATCAATATTGGCGGCCAAGTCTTGAAATGGACGCTCCGCGATAAACGGGTATTCCCGGCTCTCAGGTATAGATGTCTGGACGTTTTCACCAGACAGTGCATATATAGTTGAAGCTTCGACCCAATCAGCATTGGTGTCAAGTCCCGTTTGAGGCGAAGTTGGGCAGGTAAAACTGGGTGTTTGGAGATCTTGGCCGCGGCATGTACGTCTCAATAGACTGTCAAGTGCAGATGAATAACGGATTCCAGGATGCTCGGAACCCGATGAAGCCGTAGACATGCATCTCGTAACGGCTTTGATCAAGCGAAGAATCACTCTTTTTTGCGACTGTGGTAACGGTACAATGACTGCTGCCTTGAGCAGGAAAACACTGGCATGACTTAGAAAAAGGAAAAACCTCAGCGGTAGAAGTGACAAAGCCTACAAAGTTAGAAAGAAAATCTCGTAAAACGGAAAAAAAGAAGATGGTCTGACTTACCTTGGACGGCTGCAGTCTACCAATCGCAATGCGGAGTATGTCGGCCTTCGACAATAGTTAGTACTAAATTAATAGCGTAGCGGAATGCCATCATACTGCTGCATTAATTGCCTCAATAATAAAGCGAGCATCAGAGCTGCCCATTAAACCTGTCGGAAAATAATTCACGGGACTATTGCTGCCATTCTCGCAAGACACCCGCTGCATGTATGCATGTAGGGAAAAGGAATAAATGTACAGGCGGAGATGATGCTATGTGAGAAATTATTAGATAAAGTAGGCTACTCTTCAATTTAGCACTTACAAATGATATCCAGATACATTCGTTCATAGGATATGTTAGCCACAGTTTCTTCCGCCATCGATCGCGGAAAACGGACAGCGCTGACTCCGTATTAGTGGCAGAGCAACCAATCACTTCTCCCAATCATATTCTCTTACTCTCTGAAAACTCGTCGATATGCTTGTAATAATGCTCAGCCTTCGCCAAGGCAATAGAGAAACTTTTGGAGGAATACAAGAGGTCGTGGGCATTGCTTAAGATATGCGTCATATGAACGAGGCACTGCAGATAAGCAGCGAAATCCTCTTGGACTCCCGGCATGTAGCGCATCTCAGGAAAGTCTTCGGCGGGATCGGCGTGTAAATGCTGGTAAGTCATTCCGGGACCTGATGGAAATTTAGCTTGACATACGAGAGTGATATCCACGGGTCTTAGGCTTTTGCTTTGGAAAGTTTCGCAATGGTTATGAGCGCAAAGCAAGTCCGTTACAGTAGATATTTTTAATATCACTTACTTCGATGCCAGAATGCTTTGCCGACGCGAATGGAGATTTGCCGATCAAAGCAATAACAGTCTAATTCCATCTGTCAGTATCCTGGTTGGATATAATCTATAGAGGCTTCTCACAGTTCCAAGCAACTTTACCCCTGTCACGATTGTGGATGTAGTTATCATCCCCGTCTTCTGTCCGCATTCCAACCTTTTCAAGATCTAGAAGGTAACCAAGTCTAACAGCCTGGGATGGATCAGTGGTAATTCTAATTCAGACAATAATGTCTAGCTCACAGTACCAACAGTCATCCAACTCATACGATCTTCAAGACCCAGGCCCGAGTCGTGGCCCATGTTTGGTGGATATTCTATAAACGTTGATATCAGTTGTACGGCCTAGACAATCTGCTCATCTTACCTGAAAGAAGGATTAAACCTTCAATTACTTCAACAGACGCGTTTGTGCCCTTTATCGCAACATCTGAAAAAAGACACTGCACTCTCTGCCACAGCGAACTGTGGAGGGCCTGGTCCCCAGTCAGAAATGCTGTGACTACCAATATTGCCGCCATGAAGTAAGGTTCGCGATTTGACATGGCCAGGACGTGCTGTTTCGTAGTGCATGCCCTCCTATAGGACATGAAGGGTAGAATTGGATGTACCGAGCGCACGTAAAAGCCAAATAATTTACAAATAGTCGTTTCGTCTATTAGACCTTCTCGAAGGAGGAAAAAGGTCGGCATAGGCGCACTTGATTTTAATGAATCCTCTCCGGCTGATACATTCGATACTGAGCCGTCCGACATACCATCCGCCTGGTCCAATAACCTTATCGCATCTGATGTATTTCGTAGGGGAAATGTTGCCAACTTTTGTGCGGAAGCTTGTTGGTCGTAAGCGATTGATCGTTCTGTGTCAAAGCCACGAGCTGAGTTATAGTTATTGTTGCAAGAATTTTCTCTTATACCGACGACTGGCTCTGGAGACCCCATAAACGTTTGCCAGACTGGTTGAGGGGGGATAGCTGCATTGCTGACTGTCACGGGCAACTTAGCCATTGTATGTTTCTGAATGGATTTGCTGCCGTACCGTGTTTCTCTTTTACTTGTTCCTTCCAAGTTGACCGGGGTGGGCGGCCTCTTCGCTTTTGCCTGGGAAGAACTACAATCTTAGCACCGTGTGTCACGGGTGTGTATAGCTTGGACTTACCACACAGTAAATTGGCTCTACGGCACGCCTGACAAGGCGGTTTTGGGCTTCCAGGGTCCCCTAATATGCATTTTTGTTTCTTTTGTCGGCAGTTTTCGCATGCTTGATAGACACGCTTGAAACCGGCGCTTTGATTCGAAGCAGTGGGTTTTGTGCCTAAGACGTCGTCAGGAGATGCTATCGCAGCTATAAAAGTCATTTTTGTCTTTTCCTAGGTATCTGATAAGGTGAGTGTAATTTGCTAGAGGAAAGTTACAGACAGATGTGTCAAGAACACATGATTGCATGTCGGTGGGATATTCATAAATGCCCGGAAGTAGCCAAATTGCCGCAAGTATCCGGTGTGTTTCCTCCACTATCTAGCTGTATTAGGCTTCAGATAGTGTGGAAATGGGAAGGATTAACACCCCTTGAAAAGCGTTCGCTCCGACTCTTGAGATGGTTCAGCTCGCCGCCCGAAAGGGAATTCGATTCCGTCTAGTTGTTGGGGAAGCGAGATTATCCCCGCACGACACCACCATCCCCGTGGGGTGGTCTAAATCTGGTGTGGCGAAACAAATTGCCTGTTATGTCTTCCAAACATCTCCTGGATCATCGAGGTAGCTACTTGTAATCGTCATTGCGGGCTTTGGTATCAAGAAGCCATTGGGTCTGCTGTTTGCAAGTAAATGGTCTTCTCTGATGTTTTGTATTCGTGATGTATCGTACGAATTCCCCCCCGCCAAAAAAAAAAAAGACCTCATATTTGGCCTTTGGTGCACTGTGACCACACACAACTTGAACAATTTAGTTGAACAAAATACACAAAGCAGGCAGGAATTTTATTTGCAACACTTCATTTAATTTAACAGCGAGATGCACATCTGGCTCCTAGAATCATCGGTCTAGCCAAGCACCCCCACTACATAATTCGTTTTAACGTGCTTTGAGAATACTCCTAGTCCATGAGGATTTGTACTGGTCTAAAGACATTGTGATATCGTACTTGAACACCAGTGAACCATTTGACCACTCTCTCCGCATATTTTCATAGCCTTGTTATACTTTAGCAGCTCTCTTCTTCAATTTCATCATAAGACCACCTTTAATGCCCTGGGTAACACCAGTTAGTATTCTAAATATTTTCTGAATCGGGAAGAACGTCTTACCATATTCATGGCAGCAAGCGGCTCATAGTCCTTGCTATCATCCGACAAAATCACGTCGAATTGTTGAAGAATGGCAGTGCTGATAACGATGCCCTCGTAAGTCGCTAGTGCACGTCCGAGACAGCTACGCGGCCCGGCATTCCAGGAATGGTATTCTAGGGTTTGTATGTTAGTATTTCGGAGAATACGCACTCCTATTGTGTGTGGTGCAAGACATGACCTACTGAAAGGGCTGTAGGATATATTTTGCCCATCTTCTTTGAGCCATCGGTACGGGTTAAAAACAGCAGCGTCCTTTCCCCAGACTTCGGGCATTCGGGCTAGCACGTAATTTTGGTAGCTAACGAGATCACCCCTGCTTGCCGTTAGACACCATCGCTTTTGTTGCAACTAAATGCCAAGGGTTTACTTCTTAACGTGGCGAGATGGAATACCAAGCTCGGGAATTGGGGGGAGAACATCATCTCCTGCAGCTTCCATTTGCCCAGCTGGAGACACAGTATCGAGGCGAGCTGTTTCGTTCCACATGGCGTTCAAGAATCGCATCTTCTGTAAGGCCAAATATCAGCACTTTGAGCGTCAGTAGCCTGGTTCAACTGGTGCGCACTTGCCGGTGCATCCTCATACCCGAGGTAGTTATCTTCAAAATGCAGCTCTTTAGCCTCTGACCTGATTTTTTTAACGGTGTTAAGATGTTTGTTGTCTTTGTGGTAAATCTCCTTCATTAACCAGGAGATACTATACGCGGTTGTATCACCTGTGGATAGATAATACGTGGTCAGTAGATAACAAAACTCTCCGCTTAGAGACTCTCGCAACTCACGACCGGCTGATAGGAAGGCAAACACCATCCCGCTCAGTTTGTGCTTATCGGTGGTCGATTGCAAGAAGAGATCAAGCAAGTCAACTCCAGAATCTGTGTTAGGCTGGTAGCCATTTTCCATCGCGATGAGGCGCTTGTCAACGAGTCTATCAATTTGTTTATAGAAGAGGTCCACAGCTCTCTTAGTAATCTTGTCGTCACCTGAGAGTTTCTCGGTAATTCTCCATAGAGGGTCGCGTCTCCTTCGGTCAAACACTATCATGTCACAGTGTCAGCTGGCCGAAAGCTCTTAAGATGGGATACAAAAACCGCACGAATAGTAGCCTGATCCAATGCTTCAATATAATCCGGTGTAGAGTTTAGAACCTCAGGTTCCACCGAGAGAACATCTCGGGCAAGGTCATCCTCATGGAAGGCAAGCCGGAGGAATAGACAAAACATAAAACGTCCCATCAACTCTTGAAAGTCAAATTCCACTTGTCGATTAGCGAGATTGTATAAAAGACCAATAAGGATATCAAGCCAATGATGAACAGATTGCGTAATGTGAGTCTCAAAGTTACGCTTGGTAAATGCTCGGGTTGCCGCCTTGCGTTGAAAGTACCATTCCTCGCCATCAACCACAAAAATGCCAGATCTGTGCAGCCCATCAAATATTTGACGTGTAAATGCACCACGTATATAGTTACTGCTATTATGCCTTTGGATATGTTCGAGGTATTTTGGATGGTTGATAATATGGAGACGAAAGAATGGTATTGTCATCTCAAAAGCAGGTCCATATCGAGTATAAAGTGAATACCAAGCTTTACAGCTCGCAGCGCCGTGTGTTTCAAGTTCTGCTGCATTACCCCATAAGAGCTTTCCTCTTGGGCCGGATATCCACTCCGAGTTGCCCGAACGTGATGCCAAGAGTGCCGTGTAACGATATCTCCAACAGATACCTGAGCTTACATCCTGACATTAGACATCATTATAGTCCAATTATAGAATTTTGGAAGATAAACTTGCCCGTGACTAGAATTATAAGAAGCACGGCAGCATATTCAACAATTGCAACTACCGACGGTTGCCGCGGTAGTTCGATACGTTCGAGCATTCTGCGCGCACAGGTTGTCTTCGGACGTCTCACCCAGATAAGATAAAATTATAATCGACTCAAATTATTCAATCATTCACGGTCCCTCTTTCTGCGAAACTTATAGCAGTCATAGTAATTTATATCCCACAAGCTAATGTGATGGATGGGGCTGTACCACCAATATCCGTAATCCTATGATGAAAGCAGTCCGTAACTATCCGGTCTGGCCTGGCAGATCTCCAAGTATCCAGCCATAATAATCCACTTTTTTTCCTCAGGCGTATTCAAGGAGATGTTACACATGAGTTAAGCAGAACGCTAGCATAAATACAGGAACAATAAGAGAACCGACGATTTAAAAGACAAACAAGGATGAGACAAAAACCAATTTCTAGGGATTCCAGTGAGCTCTTGGAACTCGAAACAAAAAAACAACTATTGCATGCGGTGTCCCTAAGACCTAGGAGATACCAAATGACATCAAATCAGGGAAAAGTGAAATACAAATTACCTAGTACCAAACACGACAGAGGTAAAAAAGCAGGTAAGTAAGTACTTGATTAATTGAAAAGGGCTAGGAATCAGGAGCTACAACTCCGTGGTAAACACTATTATATGCACTAACAAAATCGCCGTTGATATCCGGCTAGCAAAGGAGCCATCCAATTAGGTATGAGGTTAAAGACCCAATGTTGCCGGATTCAACCAATATTCTGACCTACTAGATATGTAATGCCATCTACTTCTCCACATTTGATGGAGTCTCTCCAGATTTTGTACCGCGTTACTTGTAGCCAGATTTTGTATATATGCTGAGAGGACGACACTATACGTGGGTTATCTACACTCTCGCCAATTTGCATTTATCTAGTCTTTAATCTTTCACCCATTTCTTGAACATTTAGAAAATAACACGACTCAAAATACTTACCAATGGACAATTCCAAGAGTGAGGCTGCTCAAATAGAATTAGTCGGACCCGTGGCGTCCTCCTCCCCCGGTGAGATGACTGACAACGAGAGGAATCTGATGGAGCGTAAATTGGTGAGGAAGGTGGACTTCAGGCTCTTGACTATGACAGTCTTAATGTACATCCTCAATTATCTCGACCGCAACAATATTGCTTCAGCCAAGCTGGCTGGTATGCAGACAGACTTAGGTCTTCATGGAAATCAATACGAGGTGAACCTTCCGAAACACACACGCATGCGTTAACAATGTTCAACTCATTGTGCTAATCCTACCCTAGATAGCAGTCAGCATCCTCTTCGTTGGTTATATTTTGATGCAAGGTATCGTAGCCCGTTTTTTTTTTTTTTTTTTTAGCTAGTAGCACGGATGCGCTGACTTCTACTCAGTTCCTTCTAATCTTCTCTTGAATAAAATCGGAAAGCCCTCTCTGTATCTTCCAAGCTGCATGGTAGCATGGGGCATCGTATCGACCCTAACAGCAACAACGACCACCTTTGGTGGCTTGGTGGCTTGTCGTCTATTCCTGGGTCTTATAGAAGCAGCTTACTTTGTGGGCCTTCCAACTGAGACACTCATTGTTATACCAAGGGAGCTAATGATCTCTAGCCCGGCTGTTTATATCTGTTATCTTGTTGGTATACTCGAAAGGAGATGGTCAAACGAACGGCGCTGCTCTATTCAGGGTCTGTCATATCCGGCGCCTTCTCGGGACTCTTTGCGGCTGGAATTACTCAGAATCTCAACGGGGCTCGAGGCCTCTCGGCATGGAGATGGCTTTTCATCATTGAAGGAAGCATGACATTAGGTTACCGCAAGTCATTAATGGTCCCAATGCTATCTATCCCAGCGCTGGAGTCTCATGTATGTAGAGCCAGCGCTATCCGCCGAGTGGTGACGTTAATGTGCACAGGGCACCTATCCAAATTCGTACTTGGCTGAGAATGATGCTTATTTTGCTCACTTCAGGTTACCGTGGCCCTCATTGCCTTTTTTATTATCCCCGGCCTACCCCGTACTACGTCTTGGCTTAGTGCTCGTGAGAAAGAGTTAGCTGTGTGGAGATTGGAAGTAGATATCGGAGAGGACGACTGGGTGGACAGCAAGCATCAGTCATTCTTCGCGGGGGCAAAAGCAGCCTTCTTGTAAGCCGACCATCAATATGGGAATCACTATCGCTAATCTCTTCTTTCACACAGTGATTACAAGGTCTGGCTGCTACTTGGGACAGTGTATGGGTCGACATCCGCCGGATCCATAACCACCTTTTTTCCAACGTGAGCACATCCAAGCCTAGCACTGAAGTCGCAATGATCCTTGTACAATCTTCTTTTACTAAAAACTGGCTCCAGTGTCATGAAAGGGTTAGGCAAAGGCACTGTGGAGACGCTGCTTTTAACGACGCCACCTTATTTGATCGGGGCCGTTATGCTGTTTATCAATGCCTGGCATGCTGACAAAACCGGCGAGAGATATTTGCATATAGTGCTACCTACAATACTCGCCATTGCAGCTTTCATTCTAGGTGTATCGACGACATCATTTGTTCCCCGCTATGTGTAAGTTTAGCCACTCTACCGAAGCGATACGCCTTATCCATTGTCCAAAATGTTGACAACTCTCAAGGGCAATGTGCTTTATAATCGGATCAATTTATTCTGGTTATGTGGTAGGCTTAGGATACATCTCAAGTGGTAAGATAAACCTCTTGTATTCTTGATGATGTATTGGCTAATTGGACAACAGTTATCCCGCGGCCAGCGGACAAGCGCGCAGCTGCATTAGCCATCATCACCTGTTTAAGTAATGCATGTTCGATCTATACATCTTACTTTTATCCCGGTAATATTTCTTCCCACATTGTGCCCTATCGCAAACTGACTCGTCCATATCAAGACTCCGAATCACCACGATATACGAAAGCCTTTTGCATCAATATAGGCATGCTTGCTATGACGTGCTGCTTTGCCACAACCCTACGCATTGCACTTGGAAGAGAAAATAAACGATTAGATATGGAGGATGATGCAAATCTAGAGGATACTATACGAAACAGAAGATTCCGATATTTTCTTTAGCTTGACATTATTCATATTAGTCAAGCTATCAATCAAGCTATCCGTCACAACTCTCTTGTTACACGAATCTGGTCGCAATCATTAAGCTATGCTTATAATCCGATGACTCTGAAGGATAGAAGTTATCAATATTGACATCCAGAGTTGTTCATACTTGATGAGAGTTGTCATCATTTCAGTTTTCCAGAATTATATCTACCACTGACGTATCTTTGGAACACACCTCTTTTTTATGTGAATTTACCCTGCTCCACTCTGTCGGCGTGTTAAAATGTTTCAAAGTAACAACACACATCCAATATTGCTAGGTGGTATCATAACTCGGTTGGTTATCATATTCGCACTCTACCATCTAAGCAAGCTGAAAACTGGAGGCAATTGGAGCTTTTCATGACAGTTGCGTAGTATCCCTTTTGTGAAGACTTGCCTTGCTTTCTAACATTAATCATTGTTGCCATTTTCATGTCGACCAATAGCAAATAAATTCTACAATCAATATGTTCAATGAAAACCAACCCTTGCTCCAAGTAGAGACTTTAATATTTGCTTGGGGGTCCTCTAAATTCACTTGAGCTGGTGTATAGTCTTCGTGCCTGCAATTACTTCTACCACCCTAATGATACCCTCTTTTTTTGTTTTTTTAGATATACGGGTAATAACATTGATTTCGTATGGAACATCGGTATATTTAATCGGTTTGAGTCCAGGGTAGTTGCCCCGCGCAACGAGTAGAATCACGAATAATCTCAATTAAACAAGGCACAATTATATGCATATATGTATTCCATTGACACTGTCCCAATGAAGTATTTTTTTCTTGCTAGTTCACGTTGACAAAAGCCTTGCAGACTCGATGCAGACAGCCACGACTACCTGAAGTCAATGCAATCGTTGACTTTCGCAGATACCCCGCCTGTGCCGCAAAATTTCATGCGATCAATTCCATCGATGAGCAACGCATCTATAAGTCACGATGAGTATTGCCTTACTTAGTAATAGATAAAGCAACGGCACATGTTTATTCCTGAATGAAGAGTTCGATATGGCAATGTCTAATCTGTTTATCGATATGCTGCTATCGCAAGCGAGGGTTACATAACCGAGAAGGTACATCACTACAACACAACTTCCTCTGGCCCCTCAGGCATCTCAGACCCCGCGATAATACATTGTCTCATTATTCTGACTTCATCTTCCGCCAGTGATCCGACAATCGAGTGCTGAAGCCCACGATTGTGGAAAATGACAAAGTCCCCTTCCTCCCAGTCATGCGCATACACTAACTGTGGTGCAATTCCAGGTCTTTGCAGCCGATACAAGATGTCGCGAACTCGCTTCAAGTCGTCAATCACTTCGCCGTTTGCAAGATGCAGTCGCCGTGCAACAGCAGCGTGAACCTGAAGCGCAAGACGATTTGTGACTGGATTTCGCCAGCACATTGGCAGAATCTGGATCGAGGCTGGATCAACGAGCGGCAGTTGATCGTCATCCAGCTCTTTGCCCTCGGAGATGAGGCCCAAACCAGTCGGATGCGACTTGGCTCGACCCATCCATATGTATGGATGAGCGGCATACTCGACCTTGGTTGATCGAACAAATGCCTTGTCCTCTTCCGACAACAAATCGTACGTCGTCTCCCCACTAGCAAACGCAATTGTACCGAGCGGAACCGGTAGTTCATCTCCTGTGCCGTCGTCGTAGCGCACCGTCTGCATGCGTCTCTTGGGCAGCGTGACGGCCAGAATTGTCGTGGCAACAGGAGGCGCATCGTCATACAGAGCAGCATCAATGTGCCAGCGGTAGAAGCGAGTGAATTCCACATCGTCCTCGTCAGCGATGGTGGTGGAGTGCGACGAGCGGTGATGCGGATACCGCAGCTTGAGATTTTTGGCACCTTGATGCTCGGGCACGAAGCCGTTGCCGATGATCTGTACCTGCGGCTGATGGGGAACAGTGTTGAGGTCTGGGCTCAAGAGGAATCTCTTGGGGTTGTGCTTATTGCCGTGGCCCATTGAAGCAGCCGAGTTGAGACGTTCCGTGAACTCGTACTGGGCTCGTGGCGACAAGTGTTTTTGGTTCTTCAGCACCAGGACCTGGTACTTGTAAAAGGCCTCTGCAAGAACAGTCATGTCGGTTTCTGGATGTCGAAGATGTCAGTCACCATTCTTGTCGATACTCAGTTCTAATACAGCCGCCTACTAGGGATGGGCGTGGGAAAAAAATATTATGAGTTCCTTCTTACCCGATGCGTTTATCAAATCCACATGGGAGACGTACGCTCCAAAGTTTACGCCAGAGCCCTCTTCGTGGATCATGCGTTCAATTTTCATCTGAGAAGCCATTGCGAGTGAGATGTTGTATGTGAGTCTTCGGTGATCTGTCTAACTTGTGGCGAGTTGCTTGTCTAACCATTGTGTCGATATAGTGACTGATGCTCTCTCCTTTATATCTCTCTATCGTCCGTCTCGTCCCATCGTCCGTCACGCCGGCACTCGGCCATGACATCGGCAGCTTGAGGCGCTAAACCGCCTCATGAAGCTAATGCTTAGCATCCGTTAGCGAGAAGCCACAAGCTGGGGTACTGATGGCCAAAATGGTTCTAGTGGCGTCCCACCAGATGGAGGCTCCTCTTCGGCCGTTTCTTGGAGCAGAAATCTCGGAGCCTCAGCGAATGACATCAATCACGGAATGCCCTGACTTCAATTACAAATTCGACTTGGAAATGCAGAGGAACACTGGCTGAATTCATAATCACGGTGATAACTCGGATATCCTGCGTCGAATGCCCGACTTGACGTTACTTTGTCGACTGTGTTCAATGTTCACCTAATCATGTTCACGGCGACATATTCCATGCATGGCACCACATCCTGCCGCTTACAGATTGGAGCTCGTCTTTGACCTTTCTTCCCCATACACAATAGCAAAGTCCTTTTCCAGCTCTTCCCTTGTGGATACGCCAACCCTCTCCTTTGCCGAGAATCTGTCCTCCAAATACCGTTGCAGAATTTCTCGCTCGGCGACATCCCCGTCGTTGTTGGCGTCGACATGCAGCAAAGCTGCCATCAAAACTTCCGTAACAGACCACATAATGTCTCTGCCCTTGCCAACAAGATCACTTTGAGATTCCTTGGTGATGCGGCTTCTCGCGCTATCCCACCTCTTCACCACTTCATGATGAGAGGTATCTCCATTCAAAGAAAACGCCTGTTTGATGAAGCGGTCCAAGGCATCCAGTGACTGCACTCCAGTTTCAGGACGCTTGAGTGCCCTAATAAAGTCAGTGCTCAGTAAATCAGTTGTACCTTCCCAGATGGGTAGCACAGCAGCGTCCCTATAGAGACGCGCAATGTTGAGATACTCTTGTTCCTCGTTCAACAAATAGCCTACGCCACCGATCGATTCCATACAGGAATACAGCAATCTCAGGGCAGAGTTGCAGACATATGCCTTTGTCAGTGTGGAGAGGACCCTCAGAAGCGGCAAGAGGTCCTTTGGTGGAGGCGTCAGTGCCTTGAGAGCTGGTGTTATATCCGCGCCCATTTCCGTCGGATGTTCAGACAGCCCAAGGATATACACGGTAAACATGTGCAGAAGCATTATCCGTCTGTACTCGGCAGTCATCCTTGCCAACGTCTTCATATGCAGTGAGCTGTCCGTCAGTCTCATTCTAGCGCCTCTACCGGCCCCGACTTCCCTGACTCTTGCGGAGGCTCGCGCGACTGCTAGGCCACGTCCCAAGTATCCGACTGCTTGGCTGGTGGAGTGTATCCGCGTCAAGTGCAGCAGGACGGAAATCTCTTGGATGCCGCGGTTTTCTTCCCCAATAATCCAACCACGCATGTCCTCCAGGACGAGCTCTGCTGTGGGGAGAGATTGGGTCCCGAGCTTATTCTTAAGCCGCTGAATGCGCACACCATTCAAGCACTGGCCATTTGGATCGGGATTTCCAGATTCACTCAGAGCAGCAGGATCGTGCTTTCGAAGTGGCGCAAGAAAAGTTGAGAGTTTGCCAGCTGGGGTTCTTGCCAGCAGAATCGTCATGTCGGAATCGGTGGCGGACGAAAACCACTTGAATCCATTGATGCTCCAAGGGCCTAGCGGGATGCCCTCTTCTTTGGATGCCATCGCCTCGGTCTCGTTTGGCCGATAAACAGCTGTCGTCTCAGTCAATGATACGTCGCTTCCACCAGGCCTTTCCGTCATCCACTGCCCACTGGTCCACGAAAACTTGGGATCTCGGGTCGTCAGATGGCGGAACGCGTTCTCAAACACTCTCTTTTCTGTCTCTGATAGTTTGGATGCCAAGCTGGGTGTGGTAAGGTGCACCTGTAGCATCCTAGCTGCGCCATCTTGCATCCCGGTGGGACATGTAACGTTTGCAGATGATCCTTCCCAAAGAAACAAACGGAGGAATTGTCTATTTCGTGCAAAAGGTCCATACGGGGTGTCATAGGCATCGGCGACAAAACTGTAACCCCCGGCCCGAAGGCGAAATGTTAACGATGTGATTTGGTACTAATAAGAAGCATCAACTTGCCCTTTCGCGAAGCCAAATTCCTGCAGCTGGCGCCACCCTTCCGTCATGATGAGCTTTCCTTGCCATTGCCCAAATGTATTCCGGCCAGAGCCTTTGAGATATGGCTTGTTTCGTTCTGCATCTGTGATCCAGGCGAATATTCTGTCGGCCAACACCTCTTGGCCAAGCTTTGCCACTTCTGGTTCAATTTGTTCCCTCAATTCGGCCGGCAGAAATACTGTTCAAGGATGTGGATGAGTAATCATTCATTTCTATGGAATAAGAGTTTCTCATCTCTCACATTTGAAACAGCGTTGATAAGTGGCATCCTCGTAGAATTGATTTACCAAGGAGGGAGATCGCTGGAAGAAGCCCTTATCTGCGCCAGATGATTCCATTGTCGAAACTGTGAGTGACCAAGGTTAGTGCGAATGGAAATGCTGACCTCGAATAGCGAGTTGAGAGAAGACTTGAAGAACAGAAGATGGAGGCTCTTGGCGTGCTTTTAACTGTTCTCACAGTTGTCAGCAAACCAACGTGGAGCATCCTGGGGAAAGGGATGACCGTTGCGGCCATTCGTACTCAGACTAAACATTAAAGCAGAGAGAGTCTGGACTTTCAGTAAGTGGACATCATCGTCATTTCATGTCAGATTTAAATGGGACCTCGCGATCCAACGACTCAATAATTGGAGACTTTAAGTTTGCACTGGCAAGCTCGTCAGCCTTAACATTAAAGTCAAGGACTATGAGCTGAGGTAACTGGACAAAACTACGGCCACTAACTCTTGTTTTGTCTCAAATGTCAGCGAAGTGAGCTGTTTAAAATATGATTGCACTTCTGACATTGTTCAAATATGATACAGAGCGCACAATTTGCCTTCTTCCTCCGCGTTTAAGCATCACTTTTACGTCAGGCATTGATGCGGACATTTCATGCCGGTAGTAGGGAGCAAGCAAGGATTAATTGTGGGTGATCATCTTTCTACCAGTGCCGTGAGAAATCCATGCACGACCGTTGACAGAGAATATTTGTGCTAATAGCAATACGTAGAAGACCAATCGTTGCTGCAGATCAGCCCCTGCTTCTGTTTCATTCGCTCAGTATGTGTTCCCTCTGGAGATACATATTCGACCAGGCAGGTCTTTTTCCGAATCTCATCACGAGAAGATCAGCATTCAGTTCTGACAGTCAGTGCCGGAGTTCGGCCTGAAACCCGATTCGACCCTGTCGGCTCTCGGCGGTGGCTGCCGAAGTAAACGTGGAGAAAACATGCAGGGTCGCTGAACTCCATGAGACAAGATAAGTTTCCGCAACTTGACAAAGAATGGGGACGCAGCCCTGTGCCGTTGCAAAATCGTGATGCGGTGAAGGACAACCCTTGCTTGCACTAACATCACGAGCACATTGTGCACCAAATGAAGCAGTCGCTCGCTTACTCATGTTGTTTAGGACGCTGCGCTGGTCACACTCCACATGTGAATTTGTTCTGCGTAAAGATGGGAGTTTGCGAGACAATTTTAAACTCAGATACTTGACTATGGATAGACGCATATTCTCGAATCCACATTGACCCGATTGATTCAATTTTAGGGCGTATACACCTCAGATGCCTCGAGTGACGCCGACCTGGGTCCAGGCATCGCGTACCGTTCTCGCAGCTTCTTCATCAAACAACTCCTCTGCACACTCAACGGTAACGTCGGCAAACTGTCGGAACGTGCATTTAAACGGTACCTTGCCGCAAATCATGGTCTGCCACCAGATTTTGCCCGCCTTCTCCCACGAAAAGCCCTTGAATGCCGTAGCAACCAGGAAGAACGCCTTGTTGGGTATGCCAGAGTAGATGTGGACGCCGCCATCGTCGTTCGTTATGACCTCGAATTTGGAAAAGTTATCCACTTGGGGATCTTTGTTCTTTACTTGTGTTAGTGCAGTTTAAAGCCAAGTACTGCATAGCTGTTATCGAACTTACGAATCGTGGGTCATCATATGCCGATCCCGGATTCTTCATGCTTCGCAGAGCGACTCCTTTGACACCAGGCAAGAGACAATATTCGCCAATGAGCCAGTCTGCCGTCTCTGCCGTTTCGTTCTCGACTCTCTGCTTCACCATAATACCAAAGACATCTGAGACATGCTCATTAAGAGCACCGGATTGGCCTTTATACTTAAGAGGGCTTGTGTAGTCCGTGACGGCGTGAGTCAACTCGTGCCCAATCACATCAATGCATCCAGTAAAGTTGCGTAAAAATGTGTTACCGTCACCAAAGACCATCTGCTGCTTGTCTGGAAACCAGACTGGACATGCCATTTAGCTACAGAGATCACATTGAGCATTGAGAGAGAAAGTACTCACAAGCATTTTCGAAGTGATCACCAAAATGGACGGTGCTGACGACTTTCATATTCTTGTTGTCGATTGAATTCCAGTTGAAAAACTCCTTGTAGAATTTGAGAACATGACCCACGTTGTCATAGGCCTCATTGACATCCTCATCTTCAACTGCAGGTTCTCCTTCGGCACGTTCTGCCTTGCCGGGAAGCCTCCAAGTGCTCTGTGAATGCCCTGCGTCGTACACGGCACGGGAGATGGCTGCTGCAGATTCCCTGCGAGCTCTCTCACGAGCAGCTAGGGCTAGAGGTATTTAGCGTGGATCTCATCATGCGAGTCATACCACATGGGGAGCTATTCTACCTTCTTGGACGGCAGGGATTTTACTCAAGATCTCTTGGAGATGGCCCAAATCCTTTTTAGCACGAGAGCGAGTCTCCTCGTCAACTGAATCCGAAGTTGCCAGTTGCTTTAGGAGATGCTCGGGAATGAATGGCGAAGTTTGGACCGCGCCGCCTCCTTCTTTCGCTCCGCGAGGTTGTGTGAGGTTTGCTATGTGTTCTTGCCTGGCGGTTCTTACTTCTGTGTGAGCAACGAGGGACTGTGCAGCTGCCTTGCGGACTTCTTCAGGATTTTGAGACGACTCTGAGATTGCGCGGAGGAGGTGGGGTGGAACGATGAAGCAGGGACAAGACATGGTGAAGGATCTGGAGTAGGCGGCTATGACTGAAGTATATGGTTTGAGTTTGAGTGCTCTTTGAATCATTTATTCACACAGATGGGTTGATGGTTTGTTCTTGGAGCATGTTTGGAGCGGATGGTAAGCATTGCATCTTTTTATACTTGAAGCTTCCCACCGACTTCTACCATCGCTTAGGCTCTTGTTCATACAGTCCGACCAATATAGACATACCTTACATTTTGTGCCGAAACCATTTGCAAGGATGTGAGACGCTCTCTATTAAATGTGGCTTCTTCAGCCGCATCACGACGCAGATTCACGAGCTTGAAGTTCCAATGGTGGCATATACATACTCTCCAGTCACGTCAATGCCAAGAGCTGAAACAACATCCAACAGGCCGAACCTGCTTTTTTATCATCTTGACTGGAATGAAGGCGCTGTACACTTCGCTTTTATTTACGATGGCGATATTAGTCTTTGAAGAGAACCTTTCTTAAGAAGTACCTAGGCACAGTAGTTACAGAATTCGTGTTCAATGTCTCTAAAGCCATTAGTCAACCTACTCACATTGGCTTATAGGACGAATATTGCACTAGGGTCCAAGCCCAAAAATCTTTAGTTCAACGTGCTGTTAGACTATCTAGGTAATTGGTATATTTTAGGGCTGCCATTTGGTCTCTAGTTATAGACTTCAGGTCGTAAACATATAGAGCTACTTGTGGAGATGCCGGGTAGGCCACTAGTTTGGTATCTAATCCTCATTCAAGCAATTGACCTCGACAACACTTTTATCTGTTGTATTGAGCATAGCTTCTTCAGCCTCATCTCCAAACAAGATCATCATATCAACTCTCGATACATAAAATACATAAATTCAGCAGTTACGTAAATGGCAGGAGCTGAAACGAATATCAGGGGGATCAACTAAGAAGCGTCTAGGTGACAGGAATGGAGGCGTTATGAGTTTTGAGTATTTACTTTAATTATAACCTTGACTTTGACGTCCTGCACATGAATCCGGTAGTGGTCAAGGTGGCATCTAGTAGACAGTGGCTGCTGCCAACGGCTGGCTGAACACACTTGAACGACCAGCTCTGATGCAAGTGTCTTTTAGTGCGTCTAAAAATGCTTGTTTCAATATTTCTGATTCGGTAGCGTGATGAACTTTGACAAGCGACTGCCGGGTGACATTAGATCGACGCCACGCATTTAACCTGACCAAGTTACTGCTGGACCCTTGTGCAGGCTGTAAATTGGCGTTAATGGCGTGGGGGAATATGGTTGGATAAAGTCATCTGAAAGATGCCAAACGAGAAAAAAGAAACTGTGTCATGGGGTTTATGAACAGAAGTATGAGTTGAAGATTCACAATACAAGGAAGCTTATTCACATGTCAGAGGCAATTGTAGAAATGATTGGGTGCTCGCTGGAATGCAAGTAATTGACAAGACGAGCTCAAACATCGCAGTAGGTTGGCTGTCTAAATGATGTAAAGGTATATTGGGCAGCGTCTAATTAATATTACATGGTTTTGAGCCTTCACTCTTGATTAACTTTGAGGCCAGCCTCGGCCCATTGCGGTGTCACAGGCTCGTGATTCCCAGAGAACTTTTGGCCGTCAAACCAGAGCTCGAACCTCAAATCCGCGGGCGCAACAATGACACGGAGATCAAATCTGCAAATGTAAAATTTGTATCCTTTGCGGAACCATATGCCTCTCTTCTGTTTGAGCAGGAGTTGGTGCTGTTCAATACCCTCCAAGTTGCTCTTTACTATACACAGTTTGGTCACGCCGGCTGTTGTACAATGGTCTGTCAGCGGCGATTGTTTTGAGATGAGGTGACTAAAAAACGCACCGTGTTTTAAACTCTTTGGTAGAAACGATGGCTCATTTTGGGAAACGACTATATCTGCGTTCCAGCATCTTGTCGTGTCATCCGGTCCAAGGCGGTACTCGAACGATTTGACCAGAGGAATATTTGGGTCGATCACATCTCCCTTTGGCAAAAGGTTTAGTAAAAGTAGGCACATAAGAGGAGTTTGTGATGTTTGCGTACCTTTTTAATAATCCACTGAATCTGATTTACAGCCCATTTCTTCTTGGGATTCCACTGGTCCTGTACGACGTCTTCGTCAAAGTGTGACGCAGGTGAGTACATCTCTCTCACAATAATGCCGTAACTGGAGCGAGCTATTCGCGCCGCTAAAACGGGAACGTTTCCTGTGTCCATCCTCTGCTGGTGATCGAGAAGAAGGCCTCTCACGACGACGAGCTGCGGGTCGTGACATGGCACCACTGCGACTCTCATGGCGTTCATGTGCGGGTAAGTAATGAGTTGCTGTTGTATTTTGTCGCGTACGTAGGCGGAACTACCGAGTCCACCGGACAAGATCATGTAGTCCTACAAATTAGCTGTTGGTATTTTAAAGCTCTTGCAGTCTCCATTCAAGCTTGCACACTCACCACTTGCTCTGTGTGTCCATGTTCACTCAGCCAGTTTAGCTGCTCCGTTATTCGCTTCATGATGCCATCAATCTGGACGTCAAATAAAGACTGAATCTCGGCCCTACTCTTGGTCAGTCCAATTACAAGTGCCACCGAACGCGCCCTTGCAGGAGTACCAACATTGTGAATAGCATCCGGCCATTTTCCACACCTAGTCCAGGATGGCTAAATTCGTGCGATACACCTTCCAATTGAAGCTTAAACACGAGTTGCATATAAACTCTTTCACCAAACTTGTGCTTAAGAATCTTGAAATGGTGACTCTTTGACAACCGAACAGCGAAATCCTTTGGCAGCTGGGGCCGCATATCGGGATGCCGTGCCAATCTCTCCATGATCAGTCTAACAAATGCTCTGTCAATCAACGTCGACCCAATTCCGACTCCCTTGACGGCAGATATCTGTGCCATCTGGGGGAAATTGGGATCACTTGATGTCACTCGCATCAGCGCCAAATCTGTTGTTCCTCCTCCTGCGTCAACAGTCAAGAACAAGCTACCGCGGTGAAATGCCACTGGGCTTGTCTTGAGCGTTGCAACAGCAGCAGCTTCAGCCTCTGTGAGATCGACCTGGGCCATATGCCTCGGCCCTTCTACACCAAAGCCTGCATCTCGTATGATGCCCTTGAAGATGTTGATAATCTCCATACGCGTCCATGTCGTGGGCACGCTGAAGAGAAACGTCACAGCCATGTCTGCCCAGCCACCAAAGAGTCGTTTGCCAGTCTGGGTCTCAATGGTGTCTTTCACATGGAGATATACCTGGTGGAGATATTCTGTTGCAAACATCTGGGCTTGTCTTGGACTTTTTGGGACATTGGAGAATCCGCGTTGCTGAGCTGCGACGAGGGTTTCTTCATCAATGAAGATTTTAAAAAAGTCTCGCCGAGTCTTGCCTGAAAGTGTTTCATCGTCATCATCACACAAGTAGCCCCAAGATGACAAAGTGTCATCTCCATTGTATATCAGAGTTGTTGGGACTTTGCGCTCTCCTCGATCACCGCTGCCAGGCCAATCATTGACGACCTGGATTGGTGTCTTCGGGGTCATCCATGCAACACCTCGATGCCATTGTCAGTACAAACACCTTTCACTAAGTCAAAAAAGCTGTTTTTACCTGTATACGTGGTGCCCAAGTCAATTGACACAATAATATCTGGTTTCTCGGCCATCTTGACATCATTCCCAAGACTGTGGTTCGATGCAACTCTCTTCTGAGCACTCATCGCCAGCTCCTCAAGCTATAATCTCCAAACTGAAGTACATGTAACAAGTACTCCCATCGGAGTGCCCGTCAATAGCTCGATAAATGCAATTCATCCTTTAAGAGCAAAATTACGAGGAGCGACCAGTGCAGCTGCAGTGTTACGCTGTTGGTTGTGCTCTGTTTCAGTCACCCTTGTTCAGCGATGCATTGGCCTCCAAGCAAACTGCAATCCTCAGCTGATCTCTCCCAGTGCGGTGGGAAAGGATTTTAATCCCGGCAAAGAACCCTGCAAGCTTGGAGAAACGTGGCAGTTTAGCGCAAATGATGTGAGCAAACCGCCTCCGCAATCCGCAAATCTTAGTCGGCCGTTGATCCGCGACTAGCTTGTGGATCGCTCTCGTTGTGTTTGCTGATGATATCCGCGGCGGCTCAGGGCGTTAAGCCCGTCGTATAGGGGTTCTATCTGATAATGAATATGTTCTGGTTTAATGCATGGCATTTAAATATGAGATACATGAAGCATCATTACACGGCTAGGGATTCTGGGTGTTGTTATCCATCTCTCAGCCTTTCATATAGCTCTTCTTCGCCTGGGTGACCGCCCCTCCTCAATACGATCCGAAACTCTCTCTTCACACTGATATTCCACAATGGCTACTGATTTAAACTGTAAGACCACTCTGAATGGATCTGTGACCTGGATACACCTGGTACCTTGCCCCACAACAACCACTTCGAAGCAGACAACAACAACAACAACCACCACCACCACCACCACCACCACCACCACCACATCACCATCTTCTACTACTACAACTACGACTCAATCAACTACTACGACTTCTACAACTCCTACTCCAACCAAACCAGATGGCACAACGGGCCTTCCTTCTGATAATTCTACCAGTGTGAAGGAAAGTTCTACTGCTGTCCCGAACCCGGATTCCAGCGTTACCAGCTCTCTTCCTGCATCTTCCCAAACGGCTTTGCCTCTTCATCAGCATGCATCCTTCTCTACGGGTGCTACAGCTGGAATTGCAGTCGGATGTGCTGCCGCTGGCCTCATCATTGGCCTTCTCGCCGCCCTCTTACTGTTCCGCCGCCGAAAGGGCAAACGGATCCCAGATATAACTCATACGCCCATTCTTGTGGAGTCCAAAGAGCCTCCATCGACGGAAAATTTTGACAGAATTGGATCTGTTGCTGGTGTCCAGCTGGGCCAATTCCTCCTCGATGGAGCTCCTGACCAAGAAATTGTCAGCGAGTTACAGGCTCTGAGCGAGCTCATCCGCCAGCATGTGGAAGACTACTACACTCTTCAGCCAGTGGATGTCAGTGTCGGAGTATTGTCGCAATCGCTTCAAAATCTTGGATTAGGATCAAGTGGCTCGGGATTGACTATAGAGGCAATTGCTACTTTATGTACCAACAGCTATTCTCGTCAAATTGGCCTGCGGCACGTTATTTCGAACGTCATTTTTGCAAGCATCGACTTTCACACTCGCAGCAATTTGTCAATGCTTCCTGGACCAGCTGCTGGATTGCTGCAGTCCATTCCCGGACCTGAATATGGCGGTAACAACAATCTGGGTATGTGTTCTCCAAGAGTTTCACTCCATGACAAGACTAATGTGGTTCATAGCATTCTCCCAAGCTCTTCAGACATGGCGTCGCCTGTCCGCTTTCCTCCTCCATCAAAATCGCAGCCAACGGACCTCTTTGCAAGTGGACGCCTTTACAATTGCACCCCAAGCTCAATTGGTTACCAACTCTCTGAACAATTTCTTGAACGCCTTTGTTATTCCAGGACAGAATAGTCGGCAGGCAAGCCACCTTCAAGAGGTTGCGATCGAATGCGCAAAGCTTGGCTACGTGCTATTCTCTCACCCGGTGGACTGGAAGTTTATTTTTGAAGAGCCCGGGACTAGAGCGGCCGGTGAAAATGCAGTGGTAATCTGCCCTGGCTTAGAAAAGTGTAGCGACCGTGATGGAAATCCTCTTCGGCCTCCGCGAAGAGTCGCAGCCCCGGTTGAGGCAACTCTCTGATCTGGGGATCTACAAGAGGCTTCGGGATTGCCGACTCTCTTGATATCATAGAACTATTCTTTTTTAGATATCCATAATAATCCTAGCATTAACACGCGAATCGCGAATCTAAAATGACCCGTCAGCGTGGAAGCTCGTGATCGCCGTCGCTAATGAACAAACCGTCGGGGAACTGGTCCGCTGGAATCACATCCGCAATGCCGAATCACAAGGGAAATTACCAACCCCAGCTTCTCAGCCGCAAAGATCCCTCTTCAACCCGTCTTATCGCCGATTGGGGGCGGCACGAGTTGCTCGTATGCACAAATTAACTCGGATAGACGCATATCTACAGGGATGCAGCTGCGGCCTCATTGGTAGCCTCGCCAACTGTAGAACGTCGAACCAACATGCATATGCGCGAGCGGAAATATGGAACGTATTCGGAATGCAAAGGGTCATTTTGTGTAGCTCGGAGATTTGCCCCTTTCCAGAAGAGCACAAGCATGTGCTCCTTGAAACTTGCTTTGCCCGTAGAATGAAGATAGAAGCAAGATCAAGCGTTTCATAGTCTGAGGATCGTCCATAGCGACGGGTCAGAGGCGACGGTTTGGAGCCCTAGAAACCCCTTTGAACTTCTTTCTGGCGTTCCTTTTCTCCGAAAGCTGATAGAAGAGTTGGCCGATCATGTCAAGAAGGAATAGCTCGTCCGTTGCATGACTGGCCAATGCACGGGCAACTTTATTCTCCGTTCCTTATTGTGTCACAGGATTTCCTGTTGGATCCTTTGTCTTTGGCTCGGCTGTTCCCCGCAGTTCTCTCAGTCGCAAACTTTTCGACGACTATTCTCTTTGTTGGGAATAATGATCAAAGTCTTCTCTTCAATTCGCTCAACTTACCGCGCTGTCAGTGTGGCGATTGATGGCGAAAACATCTCCAATGACATGAGACGCAGCCTTGAGCTTGTGCGCACGTGTAATCATGACCTACAAGAGCTCATTAGGCTCCGAGATGAGCATCTTCGTTTGCTTGAGAAACAACCGCAAATACTTGAGCGTCTCAACTCAATCATCGAAAAAGTACACAATGGACTGCTCGACGCTTCTCGTATTGTGGAGAAATATCGACCAGAGCTACACTCCGGTAAAAAGTCACTTCAAACCCAGATAACATGGGCTCATCGGGATTCTCAAGAATTCCAGGCCATGGGGCCAACCATGAGCCAGCACAATGCAACAATTCTCGCAGAAATTAGCTTCCTCAGAAGTCTGACCATCTTCACCACACAAAGCAAGCACGAAGAAGCCAAGGAGATTGAGATTCTAGGTTCAGATGACAAAACATTGTTCAATAACCTGGAGCTTCTAGAAGACTTTATGGGCGATGTATCAGGTACTTTGGTAGCCCGGTCAAGTACAGTGTGCATAAAGTTCTAACGTGTTATATAGGTTCTCGAGATTTACCTCCAGCATCACCACCAGCACCGCTACCTCCGCCTGCTGTTCAAGTCAATGCAAGGGCCAGCATGCCCAACCTACTTATGAATCAAGAATACTGTGATCTACCGGAGCCTGTTATTCCAAACATCATTCCTCATCAGCAACCAATTGCCAGTCTATTGGCGTTTCAACAGGCATCAACTCTCCGGACACAAAGTGGGCAGACACTAGAAGATGGCAACCAGCGCAACAGCCGAGTTGTCTTGAATCAGACTGATCACTCCGGATTATCTCTCTTATTTGGCGATGATTTGGATCTTAACTTCGAGTTACCCAAGAATCATCCTCAACACACTCGAACACAGTCAAGCGACTCGATGCATAAGTCCTCCATACCATCATTTTCACCATCCTCGACAAACGGAGGGACTGTTAATTCCACTCCATTGACAAGATACTCTCTTACCTCTCAGCCATCCACCTTGTCTGTAAGCTCAACTGGGACGTTCAATCCGCAAAGCCCCGAGCCTTCTATGAGTCGGCCGCATTTATTTTCGCTCCCACCAACGCCACCCACCAATACAACGGCACAATTAGCTTCATTATCTACAACAACCTTAGCATCCGGAACTCAACAAGACGCCCGGTCAAGGCCGCGAACAATGTCATTTGCAGAACGCTATGCGAATTTGGCCGAAGACTCAGGCCAGGAAGGTCGGCGGTACCGTCCATGGCGACCTTACAAAAATGGGGATATCTATGAGCTACAGGGATCGGAGATATCTCCAGAGGGGCATCCATTTGCTCAATCCACTACCTCACTTTCACATAGATCTACTACATAGTACCCTATTCCCCGCATACTTGGATCTGTCGCCGTTTGTCGTCACATTCACACAGTCAGGGCCGTTGCGAATATATACATATCTGATACCACTAGAATTACTTTACACTTAACATGATGGCTCCATTAGCTAGCGATACCAATAGAAATGCTTGGAAAGGCTTATGTACAACTGGCAATGTTTTATTAATGAGTATCTCTCTACCTAACAACTCAACCCTATTGACAAACTCATTCATGGCACCACGATTAAGCGCCACTGGCAACGTTAAACATGCAGTAGTCAATGTTCTTATTGTTGTTTGTACCACCATTGTTGAGAGCATAAGTGGGAAAGTTGTACGACTTTCCACTGGCACCCAGCACAGCGAAACTGAGGATAAAGACCATGACCTGCGTGCCACCGTCCATTGCCGCAGAGATGAGGTAGTTGTACTTGATGAAAAGGGCAGGGTGGTAGCGACGGAGGTAGAATTGAGCAAAGATTCCGAAGCCAAAGAACATGAGCAGCGACGAGTTGACACCGACGCAAAGTACACCAGCGTACCAGATAATGATACTAGTATTGACATCGCGAAAGACCTCGCGCTTCGTCAGCTTCCATGCCAGCCAAAACGGGATGGGCGCAGCGAAGCCGAGCAGATATGCCAGTGTGACCCATTGGTAGCGGTTACCAACCGAGAACATGTCCTTGGCCAGGGACCAGGCCACGGCGAGAGTGTTGTAGCCTTGGACATTTTGTCCTGACCAGATGTTGGTTCCATCAATTGACAGCAGCGTCTCTGTCTGGTTGTCTACAATGCTCACCATCATGACGTAGTCCATGATGGCGCCAATCACGGTACCAAGCATCTGAGCAAAGAAGGTGGCCTTGGGTGGCAAATGTGCCAGTTGAGCCAACTTCAGATCACGAAGCAGCCACTGGCCTTGCTGAATACCGTTGAAGCCAAACACGGTAAAGTACATGTTGGCCAATGGCTTTCCTGGCAGCAGATAGCCACCCAGCATCTGAATAACAGGCTGTTGGTTGAATTGGAACCCAGTCAGTCCCATCTGGGCGCCAAAGAAGAGAATGAAGAGGGCGGCAAAAATGTTCGACACGATGAATCCCCACCAAGGCAGCGTGGATTTGATGGCGTACAGTGTGGCGATACCGATCACGAAGGACAAGAGGAGAACAATGCCGTACCACCAATTTGGCACTTCGGCATATCCATTTTGCATCATCAACTTGTAATGAGGGTCCATCTCTTCGTCAGCTAGGACAAGTTGCCTTCGAACCTCTTCATCACTGTCTTCGCTCTTCTTCCAGAAGGCCCATGTTGACGGCTTAGCAAGCTTCTTGAAGTTACGTGGGTGCAAGAATGCCCAGCCGTTCTTAATATCGTCGTAATTCCACAAGAGCATATGAACAATTGCAGCCGTAATGCCGAGATTTGTGGTGAGAAGATAGACCACGTATGTTCCAGAGAGATGAGGGAATCCTTGATTAGCAACAAGAGTGTTGTTAATGGTGTTGTCGCTATTTAGAACAGCCGTGAGGTTGTATTCGACAAAATTGGTTGCATTGGATGAGCTGTCGTATAGTAACTGGGATAGAAAAGGGAAATCCGCAGACTGCCAAATGTTTCCGTAGTAAATGCCCATGAACAGCACAATACATATCAAGTATCCGACAAAACTGTTGACTAGCGTATATAGAGGGAACCAGAGAGGCGAGTTCAGTCCGGCAATGTAATTCCAATCGAAGCAGAGGCCGAGAAAACCGAGACCCTCATTATTCTGCGCTCCTCCAAATAGGTTGGTAAACACCAAGCTATCCTGATGAGCCAAGCATGGGATCGAAATGCCCTGAAAAATGGGCGCAATCCACAACGGGATAATCTCCCAGAAGAAGGCGCCACTAAAGACGTAAGTGAAATATTTGAGGCGTTGCTTTGTCTCGGCTTTATCACGATGTAAAGTCTCTAGCAGCGTGTTGACAGGAATATTAATCGGCCAAAGCATCTTGGCAGGCTGCACAAGCACCGTTCGGAGAAGGCCCGCTATGCCATACGCCAGAAACTGCGAGGCAATGACAAGAAAGATGGCGGCACCTTGATTTGGGTTCGATCCGTAGTAGAGTCGCTGGGCTGCAAGGATCTGTGTCGCTACCGCAGAAGTTGAGCCTGCTGATCCCATGATTACCATGAAGGCGTGCTCTTTGGAGTTGAACTCGGCCGGGTTGAGGAAACGGCATATCCGGGATATGATGCCATTGCCCTCTGGGCGTGGGATGAGTTGGAACGGTAGCGCGAGGATGTATGCAATGACAGTCAGAAAGACAACCGAAACATAGATCACTTGAGGCTTGAAGTAGAAGATCTCCTGCAGCACAGATGAGAAGATGCACAGGATGAGGCCTGAAAGCACGCAGTGTTGTTAATAATAAATCACAAGTTAGAAAGTTTGATGAGAACTTGATAATGCAACTTACCAATAACAATCGCACGAAATGTCCACGGTGTATCATTCGGGTTGTCGTCAACGTGTAGAACGTGAGTGATCAGGTCCTTTGCATTGTCGATGACAGTAACCTCGCCAAAGCGATTCTCTTTTCTGACGTCGTAATCGCCATCATTTTCATCGTCGATGATGCTGATGGTCCTCTCAATGTCAGAGTTCAATCCAGTCTTCTTTTCGTCGCTTGTATTTTGAATCTCTTTCTCCTCTCGAATTGCTTCGTCCTCCTCCGGACGCCTGCTATCAGGGCTGATGTGATCCTGTTCGCTGCCCATGGTTGCAAGGATTGGTCCCCGGCCAATCAACCTTTCACAAGAGACGTGAGAGAAGATGGAACCATGCAAACTCCCAAAGCATCTCTGAAGAAAGTAATCATTTCTTGGGAATAAATGTGACTTTAAACGACTTACACAAACTGCAACTGAACGCAGTATCAAGCGCGAGGTAATATGTGGGGTAGCAAAAGTTCCGATGGCCAGGACTGATTGCCTGAATTGGTAGGAGGGGTGCAGGGACTAAATACGAATTATACGAAAGAGGATCCTTTTTTCAACTCTGCCGGCATCTAAAGTCCGATTGCTTAAACTTCATTCGCTGGTTTCTGGAATGAATCGCTGATCCGGCAATAACTGGGGCTTAAGGCGGCCGATTACCCGTTGAAAATGGAGTGTAGCAATGCTAGATAACGGATAGACTATCCGTGTTGAGAGAATAGCACACAAGAAGTCAACTGCAAAACTAAGATATGCAAAACCAAAATACAAGACTCAGCAATTATAGTCATTCAATAAGGCCGTTTATATATCCATCTCATTATCAACTCGAACCAACATGTCTTCTTCCAACTTGCATGTCTTTTTCCAGCTTCTTTTAGCTCATTATACTTGGAACTTATGTTCTTGAGTTGTTGGCCACAAGCACGCGACCGATCAACTGTTACCAGCTTATCCTTTGTGGAGACATAGCCACTCAAGAAACGGGCAAATTGCTGTTCCAAAAGAAAAAGAGAGAGCAAAAGTGCCACTCCTCCACAGGGTCTTTTGATAACTCACTGAAACTCAGAGTAAGAGGGATGCCGATGTGCCGAATCTGATCAGCCTAACATCGATTAGGGTGCAGTAATACTACTCTACCCTTGGGATTACATGACCAATCATGATCACCCCACTCCTCATTGGACAGACTTTACACCCTTTATCAGGGCTTGCAGATTTTCTTTTGTCATATCTTTGTAGTATTTAGAAGTCTTAGGCATATAGTTACAATTAGAAGTATTATGCTTTTTTTCTTTGAGCGGAAACGAAGATAAAATACTACCTACAATGCATTCAACCTGGTATCTGCATCTCAATCTTCTCAATTAGCCAATATGGATCGACAGTATTGATTACTCCCAAATCTCAATCATGTTGTCTGGTACACCAAGCTCAAACTTGCGGCTCTGATTCTTGCTGATGCGTAGGTACTCTGCATCGGGAGCCTTTTCACCCGCCTCCAATCTGAAAATGGTCGCAATGTCGGCTTCGACGGTTGAAGGCGACGCAGAAAACTCCCGAATCATGGCTTTTGTCCCGTTGAGACCTGCAGCTGGAAACAGAGCGATTCGACCGGCAATCTCATCTACAGCTCTGCGAAGTTTGGCTTCTGACCCGTAGATTCTGTTGACCCACCCAATCTCCGCAGCAGTCAGGGCGTCAATTCCACTGGAAGTAAGCATGTATTCTGCAGTTCGTTGCATTCCGATTAATCGGACGAGATGCTGAATTCCACCGTTCCCATGGACCCCGCCAACTGCAACTTCGGGGGCCCCAAGAATTGTGTTGGGGCCTGAAAAGGCCATGTCGCATTGCACAAGAAACTCATTGCCTGAACCGGTAGCTCGTCCGTTGATTTCAGCGATAAGAATCGTCGGAAGAGATTTCAGCATGCCGACAATCGCCCGGTTCTTTGTAAAGAGCTCCTCTGTGTAAGACTCGTTGAACGGAGGGTTGGTACCGAAAAGGGCTCCATCGTAGTGACCCATCCAAAACTCGGGGTCAGCGCTAGCGAAGATCATGACCTTGGGTGGAGGAGCAGAAACAGTGATGTTTTCAGGTACAATCGAGGAAAGCAAGTCGTAAATATCGGTGATGAGTTTGTAGTCGTAGAGATTGGTGGGAGGGTTGTTCATAAGGACGCGCAGGATCGTTCCATTGTTGGATGATGTTGTTGTCAAAGTCCCAAAGCCGGTTGATTTGGTGCGCTCCCAGGGTACGCCATGGGTGTCATGTTCATGAACTGGGTTACCGTTGGTTAATGGCAAAAGGCTGGACAAAGCAAAGAGCACAAGGTTCTTGTAAAATGAATACATTTTTGTGATCTTAATTTTGTGCGTTGGGATGTAAACTTGAATCAAATCTTCGAAGGTAGCGATGAAGATGGTGAAGCAAAAGAAAGAGTTAGTTTGGCAAACTGGGACATTAATATAAAGTGTACCTTCACAAACTCAACCCAAGTTGTATATTAACAAACCAACATGACTCCATGGCGTAATGTCAATGTTTGTAATTGCTTTTAATTTGTCATCTGCCTTTACTCTTAAATGGAATCTTTTGATAAACTACCAGACATTGAACACGGCGTACAACATTCTCATCTTGAAGGCTTACCCGGCATTCCAGGACTTAATATGTCCGCACTCCACAGTGGCTTAACCAATTCCAATAAGCAGCGCCTCTCGACGAAACGTTTACCTATTTTGGAAACTAGATGCGGATATCGTGTATTAGTCAATTTTGCTTAGGTATCTCGACGATTTCAATACTTGTTTCGGATTAGACAATAAGATTCGTCGTTCGCTCGATACAAGAGACAGCTTGACGTTGCACATCGCGAGAATTCCGTATGTTCAAGGGGCTGATACTGCAATTTTCCCTACTGCCATCCTCTGGCGGGGCTAAGAGTTTGTTTACACGTACTCTGTCAAATCAAACATTCATACAGCCGCTCACCATGCATCACCCCCCCACCGGTGCCTAAAGAGCCTAACGAGATCGACACTCTATCATTGGGCCAGAAAAAGGTAATGGGTTGCGTAAGGCAGCTGAGATGGACGGTTGCCTGGATCCCCGCATTTTGAATATTTCTTACTGTCTTGATATGACCCAAAAACGTAAAATGAGCTACTGAATCTTCTTCTACGCCTTATTTCTGCAATACCCATGGCAGACCGGCACCTCTATACAATTGGATGGATTTGTGCCATTGCCACAGAACTTGTCGCAGCTTTAGCTTTGCTGGACGAAAGGCATGATCGTCCGAAAGAGCTGGACCTAAATGATCTAAACAACTATGAGTTGGGCAGGATTTCCGACCATTACGTCGCGATTGCTTGCCTTCCCGAGGGAGAATACGGAATAGCCGCTGCTGCTGAAGTTGCGACGAACTTACTACGAAGCTTTCCCAATGTCCGTTTTGGATTGATGGTAGGTATTGGAGGAGGTGCTCCAATAAGCCATTACGATATAAGACTCGGTGATGTAGTTGTTAGTACCCCGGGAAACAACAAAGGAGGAGTTTTTTACTACGATTTTGGCAAAACGATACAAAATCAGGCGTTTACTCCAACGGGCTTCTTAGATCAGCCCCCGAGCCTGCTTCGGACAGCAATTGTTGGGCTAAAGGCTTGTTATGAAATTGATGGGTATACCCTCAGTGAGGAAGTGAATGAGGCTCTTCAAAAGATGCTACGACTTCAAAAACGATATTCTCGTCTACAAACCGGCGATCGATTATATAAGTCTACTTTTACACATGTTTCCGGAGCGTTTAAAAACTGCGAAGGGTGTGGCGACGATTCTCTTAACTTGATATAACGCCACCCGCGAGGAGAGCATGAGGATGATCTAGTTATTTACTATGGTTTAATTGCTTCCTTAAATAAGCTTATGAAAGATGCCATACTCCGCGATAAACTTGCAGCTGAAAATGACGTCTTATGTTTTGAGATGGAAGCGGCAGGACTAATGAATTATTTCCTATGCCTGGTAATCCGTGGTATATGCGATTATGCAGATACCCACAAGAATGACGGCTGGCAAGGATTCGCAGCTATGATGGCAGCGGCGTACGCACGGGATCTCTTGCGCCGACTTATCCCAGAACAGGTACAAGCTAGGAAAAAGGCGAATGAGGCTTTGCTCGGTAAGTTCTTGCCATTGAATTTAATGCAGTGGTAGTCTAACGATGCTCTATAGATTTGAGAGATCAACTGAGCGAACTGACTTATAATACTGAAACAATCGCCAATAAACTTGATCTTGCAAAACTCTCAATTGCCTATGGTGCAGAGTCTGGTTCATATGCAAACCAGTATGAAGATGAATGCCTTCCAGGGACTCGGACTAAGATTCTTTATGACATTGAGCAGTGGGCTACCTTATTACAAAGTGAATGTATATTCTGGCTGAATGGAATGGCGGGTACTGGGAAATCTACTATATCCAGGACTATTGCAATAAGATTCTAAGCAAAAAATCTACTTGGCGCTTCTTTCTTCTTTAAAACGGGTGAGGGAGATTGTGGAAACGCAATACGGTTTTTCCCAACTATCGCATCACAACTTCGAAATCATATTCCGGGAATGGTCAATGATCTGAGAAGTGTAATCAACGACAAACCCGCAATATTGGACAAGCCGCTTGTCGAGCAATTCCAAACGCTGATTCTAGAACCGATGCTGCGATTGGAGGCGGCGAGTAACAAGAATTCTTTTTTGGTAGTGGTAATCGATGCCTTGGATGAGTGTGAGAACGATAAGGATATTCGGGCCATACTTGAACTATTTCCACGGGTGAAAGCATGCAACTCGATACGCCTCCGAATATTTATTACAAGCCGACCCGAACTACCAATTCGGCTTGGCTTTAATGCCATGGGTGCGAACGATTATCAAGACCTTATCCTTCATCAAGTCCCTGAAACCGATATTGAACATGACATACGCCTTTTTTTAGAGTACCGATTTCAAGGCATTCGTACTACCAGAATGCTACCACAAGACTGGCCCGGAGAGACGAACATGGGCACACTTATTACGATGTCTGTTCCTTTATTCATTTTTGCTGCGACTATGTGTCGTATGTTTGAAGACCACGACCTGGACCCCCAGCAGTGCCTTGATGATTTCTTTATATATAAAGCCGAAGAATCTACGCTGGGCGCGATATATCTTCCCGTATTGAATCGAATATGCGCTAAGTATAGCGACAATAACAGACGGAAGTACCACTTTATTCAAGATGTTAAGGAAGTCCTTAGTGCGATCATTCTACTTGAGAGTCCATTATCACTTCGCTCGCTCTCGAAACTCATTGATATCCCAACTGAGGCAATTAGAGCTCGGCTAAATTCTCTGCATTCAGTACTACACATCCCAAATGACGAAACATTACCGATAAGACTATTCCACCTGTCATTCCGCGACTTTTTATTAGACAGCGAAACCCCCCAAAAAACAGAGATCTGGACGGATGAGGCAATAACACACGAAAAGTTGTGGAATATGTGTCTCAAAGTCATGTGCACTTATTTAAAGAAGAACATTTGTGGTCTCCCAAACTATGGCGTTTACCGTAAACGCATAGCTACCGAAAACATCAATCAGTGTATACCAATCCAGCTGCGGTATTCGTGTCGATACTGGACACACCATCTGATGAGAAGTCATGATCCAACAACGCAATCACAGAGTGTGCAATCCTTTTTGGAAAAATACTTCCTTCATTGGGTCGAAGCTATGAGCATTTTAGCTCATGTGTTGGAAGTTACTAGGATGTTAAGGAGCCTTCAGGCAATTACACAGGTAATTTCACCCTTCCAAACAATACCCAGTGGCCACAATGTTTATCCATGGATTAGCATGACAAAAACGTTGCACTGTCAAAGTTCCTGCATGAGGCTATACGATATATGCTTAGGAATACACCGATGATAAATGAAACTCCACTTCAGCTTTATGTGTCAGGAATAGTCTTCGCCCCAGCAACATCAGAGATCAAGAGACATTTCAAAGAAGAATTACCGTATTGGATATCCACACCACGTACTGTTGAGCTTTCCTGGGGAGCAGAGCTGATAACGCTTGAAAGTTCTCATTGCCTTTATGATTCCATCACTTTTTCTCCCAATGGTGTGCTTCTGGCAATAGCTACATCTGACAGCAAGATCAAAGTCTGGAACATTAGGACTGGCATCTTACAGTGGGAAATGAATATACCACTAAGGCAGCTCCAGACTATGGCCTTCTCTAGCAATAGCGAGTTGGCCATGTGTGTTTATGGATTCAATTCACGAAGAAACGAGATAAACTTCTATGATATTACCACAGACACTTTACAAGAGACTTTCTTCCTGGATATAGGGAGCATAGTCCGTTCAATATTCACTCATGATGGCCGATTAATGGCATTGACCCGTGGGAGTAGGGATGTTTCAATTTGGGATCGTTTGGCAGGAGTTCAGACGATTACGCTTGACAGACAGCCTCACGAAAATCGCACTAGGTTGTCATCTAATGGTTCTCTGTTGGCATCTTATGGCTCTCGATCGGCATCGTTTGGCCGTGGCCACTCTATTCATATCTGGAATCTGGCCACAAAAGATTTACAACAAACACTGAGGGGCTATTCGACGGTTCGACGAACACAATTTTCTCTAGATGGTCTACTATTGGCGTCCGTTTCCACTGCAGGGGAGATAACTCTTTGGAACACTGTCACAGGCGTCCAACACAAACATAAAATGAACCGCCCTGGTGAAATTAGTGATGTGAAATTCTCACCAGACAGTCGGCTACTTGCGTCCTCTTATGGGGGCCAAATACGCCATGGTGATAAGATCATCTCGGCCGGTAGCATCGCTCTCTGGGATGTTAATACCTGCAATCTGATAAAAGTCTTTACAGAAACGTCTTCCATCATCAAGGCTATTTACTTTGCCCCGGATAGTAAAACGATAGCATCTCTTTTACAAGTACCCGGCCAATACAACCCAAGTGAGATTAAGCTCTGGGATACCTCAGAAGCCGAAGCCCCCCCGAAGGAACAACAGCACGGATTTCGTCTTCGGTCAATCGCTTTTTCTTCCGATGGAGTATTACTAGCTTCTGTATGCTTTAGTGGAAGAATAATGATCTGGAATACCATGACTGAAATGGTGTACAAGAGTCTAGCGATCCGGCGTGATGGGGTTGTTCTGGCCTTCTCGCCTAACAAGAAACTATTGGCTGTCAATTCTGCGAAGAGATTAATTAAGATATGGAACATCGCAACGAATATGCCGGAACATAAGTTTGTCATCAACGACGGTGGGACTCATGTGGCCATTTCACCTGATAATCGATTGATGGCATGCGGAGTTGTCGACTCAAAAATCAGGATTTGGGATCTCACTACAGGCACCTTGATACGGAAATTGCAGCACAAACATGATGATATTCACTCGCTTTTATTTTCACCCAACGGTCATCTGTTAGCTTCCTTTACGTGCTGCGGGTTTCGCCCCGGGGACCGATATGAACAGCAACGGATCAATATCTGGGATCACGCTAAAGGTTATGAGCTACACGATCTCGTGCACTTGGCTAAGAAATCCCCTCTACAATTTTATGTGGATGAATTTCACCAGTCCAATGAATTGGACAACATTAACCTTTGGAACCCGACAACAGGAGGGCTCTTGAAGGAGTTGGAAACTGCTGGCAGCCTGGATCATTCAAGATTTTGCATATCTAATGACTTGGTATCTATGGAACACCAAAGCAAAATTGTCCAACATGGAACAGTAATCACTTTGGAATATGATGATTTTGATAACGAGTGGGTCTGCTTTGAAGGCCAAAGGGTATTGCTACTCCCTCCCAGATATCAACCGAGCTGCTGGGCCTTAAACAACAATATTCTTGCTCTTGGGCACTCTTCTGGTGGCGTTACGTTCATCAAATTTTCACCACCGGCCAAGCCATGCGATAGCGCAATTTGATAAGGTACACCGGCGAGAAAAGAATTCAGCTGGCCAAGCCAATTGCAACATACATAACACTTCTGCAGCCGTTACGGTAGCCCAACGAAGACTTAGGGCATTTAGCAATATACCTAGTCACTAGCAGATTAGGATGTGGCTTAGAGAGCGGCTTTCAGTAGAGTTTTAGCCAAACAAGACAGGATCAGAATTTTAAAATAAACAAATTTCTTAGATCGATTACCTGTATTGTTACGCTCCGCAGTCACATTATGAATGCGAGGTTCTTAAAACATCCGGGGAGTTTAAAAATTATTGCCGGCCTCAAATTAGCACAGTTTATTCAACACAGCCCCCAATGATCTACAGCCTCCTTGGAGGGCTGCCATGCGTGCTACGAAAACCCGTCTAAACTTAGACCAAAAGTAAAGGTTCATATAACAGTCAACAAGAGCATCTGGGATCTTATGCAGAATGTCCCTCAGTATACCACCGTATCGGCTTCAAGATCTTACACTTGGAGTCCCCTCCCATATCGAGGTCTTGAAATCATTTTGTAAACACATGACCGTTCATTTGGTCATCCTCGTGAAGCAACATAAACCGATCCTCTTACTGGCCTACTTGTATAAATAGTCGCTCTCGGCCAACGCCAGCAGTCTCTATGCAAGAGAGTTCTGAGAATGATGACTGATGGCTGATCTCGGTCAAGTTGCCAAAACCACTACTGGTAGAATATAGGTGTACTGAGGCAATTAGAATAGACATTAAAGAAGAGATAACTGATGGCATACTTCACAATGACTTCTTTCAGAAATCCACCGACCCCCAAGGCATCAATACCGCCTCTTTTCTCGATCATCCAGGTTATTGCCGTAAGGTGGGCACGCCACGCGTCAACATTCCCAAGTGTAAACTAGAAGAGAACGAGTGTCAATTGAATGCCGAAACACACGTATCAAGTTCACCATAATGAGCGCTGACCTCATCAACTGCCATTATCATGACCTTAGCGATGGTGGCATCGCTCATCTGCGTAGCCGTCTTGGCTAATGAGGCATTCGTTGACTGGATACACTGCAGTCGGTACTTGGTCGACATATTCGCATAATTCTGACGTGGATTCAATACTTCTAGACTATGGCAAGACTGTAGAAACAACGCTGCCATGAGGCCACGGTCCGAAAGAGCCAATGGGATCCAGTGTTTCAGCTGCATGTTGATAAGCCACCGATTGGAGCTGTCCTTGTTTCTGTGACAGCTGCCATTGCTGAAAGGTATTATGTAATTGATATCTGTTCCCATAGTTGTCTTAGATACAAGCAAGACTATTTTAAAAAGGATAGACCTACAGTGAAGAAAGAGGAAGCCTTCCTTTTCCGAGAAGGTCTCACATGGAACTACAGGAGAGAGACCAATGCCCTGGGGTGGACGAGATAGTGGCATCAAAGCGACTGTAGATGTTGCTTCTTCGACACCCTCCTGGCCATTACTAGACGTAACCTTAGTTGAGCGGACCGCTGTGTCGGCTCGTTTACGGTCGGTATTCCGTTGTCGCTGCCCGACCCTCTTGTTTTCACCTTTTTTGCCCTGCGGCGGAGCGACTTTGTGCAACCTGCGTGCACGTAACCGAATTTCTTTGGCTGCATGTGATCGAATCTGACTCAAGCTACTTGAGGTGGTGGCATCCCCTGGATGAGTGGTGTTGATGAAATGCAGGGCAGCTGGGCGCTCCATTGGCTACGTTGTTTCTCCACGTTAGTCCATCTTCATCATCTAATCAATGAGATTGAAGTCCAACTCGTACGTGTTCTCTGGCAGCTCGCTATCGGGACTTTGCTGAATGTAGAATGTGTTGATCGGGGAAGAATGAAACTCAAGGGAAGGACGTTGAAAAGGCTGAGCGCCCGAGATTTGTAATCGGTTAGTGTTGTACGCACTACGGCACAGCTGAACAAATTCCTAAAACGGAATGTGTTGATAGGCTAACTAAAAAGAAGGACTAATGAACCGCCTAGAGTTGTGGGGTCTCACATGGCTGGCATACAGACAGATGTGTAAGTGATGGATCTTCTACTCCTTTGGAACAACTTCCTAAATCGGGAGTCTATCTCTTGTCATTTAGATATGTATATATAAAAGGATAAGCTTATACATGTCGCGGTGGGAATATACTCTCTAATCATCCATAACATTGAAGCTCTCTTATTATTTCTCATCCCTCAAGACTTCTTTATTATGGGAAACACGCAGGAGCCAGAATTCCCTATCCAACTGAACCTCGGGCCTGCTATTCGCCAGTTTTTCTATTCACAGCTCTTCATAACTCCTCGTTACCCTACAGACTTTTTCGCTGGAAAAACAGTTATAGTCACCGGGTCCAATGTCGGCCTGGGCTTGGAGGCCGCTCGTCACTTTTACAGGCTCAATGCCGCGAAACTAATTCTTGCTGTCCGCACCGTCTCCAAGGGCCAGGCCGCTAAAGAAGACATTCTGAGGAGTGTTACAGCACGAAGTGACGCTGATGCCATCGAGGTCTGGCCTCTTGATCAGACCAGCAACCAATCCACGCTCGAGTTCTGCGAACGCATCCAGAGAGAGTTGCCCCGTCTCGATGCTGCGGTATTAAATGCCGGTATAAATACCAAAGAGTTCAGGATAGTTGATGGTTACGAACAAGTCACACAGGTCAATGTGCTCAATACGTTCTTGTTAGCTCTGTCGCTGCTCCCTAAGCTTCAAGACACCAAGGCACAGTTCCCTGATTCGACGCCTCACTTGACCATTGTGAGCTCGGAGGCGCATCGCCTTAGCAGTTTCGACGAAATTAATGCTGCGAACTTATACGACCAATTAAATAACGAACTGTCATACAGCCAACAACCGAGATACCAGGTCACCAAGCTTCTCGAGGTCCTTTTGGTCCGCGAAATCGTCGCCCGCCTAAAGCTCGACTCCAACTCAACCGCACATCACACAACCATCAATCTGGTGAATCCCGGCCTCTGTTACAGTGCTATTAATCGTAGCGGTGTGAAACCTCCGCTCTTGGTCCGTCTCGCCTACAAGATGCTTGCGCGCACGACCGAAGTGGGTGGCCGGACCCTTGTGCTCGCTGCCAGTGCTCCAGATAGTTCGCATGGTGAATGCCAAAGCGATGGAAAGAACCAAGATGTTGCGCCTTGGATTTATACCAGTTTGGGTCAGAAAGTACAGAAGAAAGCCTGGGAACAAACTGTGGCTATCTTGGAAGAGAGGAAACCGGGTATCTTGAAAGCTGCAGGATTGTGAAAGTTGCTTTCGTCTATTCTAACGAACCTCATCCTATGTATTACTGGATATTGTGCAGGCTATCGTTTATAACATGTGCTTGTTGTGTCTATGATCAACTAAGGCGTCTTTTATTCTTTGTTCTTTGTTCTTCAAAGTGAAGCTTCGCTTTAACTGCTGGTGAGCCAATGGACGAGAAGTTTGTTACTGCTAAATGCAGCGTCTCATTTGTATGGAACATGCGTTATGGATGAATCAATGCTTTTGTGAAATGCTCACGGTAATACTTCCGCGATTTGTGAACCTTCAAAAAGGACATATCCAAATGCATGCCCCCTTATGTATCGGATGATCCGGATGCGAGTTGGTCGCCATCAATTCTCCAAGCGATTGAGTAATCATTAATTTATGGCCGTTCAATTACCGTTGTCATATGTTGGGTAAGGACACATCCTGGGCCTTGATAGCCTTATCGACTGAGGCTGTCGCAAGCCGTTGCGAATCCCTTGGCGCCCAGGACGGGAATGTCACTATATCTGTTGAGTTATACTTTGGTATTAAAAAATGCAGTTCAATGTTTTGGGGGCCATTTACCCCTTGATCGAGAGCCAGGGGCAGTGACCTTCACAACCAACTGTATCACCAACCAACCAACCCACTGTAACGTCAACCCACTAAACCACCAACCAACTGCAGCAGCAACTGTAACTGTATCACCAACGATGTTACCAGAACAAGGCTAGTAAAATTCCAACACAGAGAGTGTTACGATTGAGGGGCGGCAGGCGCCGAGGAAGGATTAATTAGAGTGCAAGATTAGATGGCTATAGGGGAAGTACTCGTACGAGTATATGAGCGCTTAGGCTGTGATAGAGATATATATTTGGAGAGCGCCGAAACCTTTTCAGAGCGTTTTTCACAACCTCTCCTCATTGCCTTGGTGGTTGACATTCCTTTACTTTTCGCTCGCTTCATTTCTCGTTGCAGTCGCTCATTATCTCTAACCCCCCTACATTCATTACCCACTACTACCCAGAATGAAACCTCTCGCCATCCTGGCTGCCCTCGGCAGCCTTCAAGCAATTGCTGCTCAAGTGATCCCCGGCAGAATGATATGGGTCGATAAGGCGACGTGTGACCCTTTCGCAAAGGCCAATGGCTTTCCGTCTGCTGTGGGTTCTGGTGGCCTCTTCACCACCGCCTACGATATCATTGAAAAGCTGGTGCTTGCCAACTCGTATCGTGTATACCATCCTACCACTCAATCGCCTACGACTCTGCATGCCAATGTTCTCGCTTGGGAGAGATACCGACTCAATTCAACCTACACTGCTTTTTGGGGCAACAATACAGCTACAACTTCGAATCTGGGTGGACCCTTGGGCGTTTGGAACATAGCATGTAAGTTATACAGCTGGCTAGGCCTATGACAAACACCATTAACTAATAGATCTCTACAAGGGTCCCTCTACGGACTCTATGAGGTATGGGGACCTGAGACTGACGCCCCAACTCTCATGCTTGTCTGCGATGATGCCCCGTACATATCGAAGAACAGCAGCAGCGGCAAATATGTTTACAGTGAGTGTGCAATAGCCTTTAATGTGATTCAGTTACATGTTATTAACCTGCCTCAGCGGACCCTTACTACCATTTGCCAGTCGAGCTCACCGGCGCAGAGGTTTCGACTGATGGAATCACTAAGCCATGCGCGACAAATGGCCAATCGGGATACACCTACGCTAATAACGTAAAGTTTTACAATAACATCATCTTTTGCACAAAGAACATGAAGCTTCCAGTGGGCTTTACCAGCAACGGACCTACTGCATTTCCTAGTGGCACGACGCTTGATACGGCAGGCAAGAGTTGGCTCGGCGCCTTTTACACACAAGCCTTGTGGAATGGCGGCGCTGTTGGACTTTACGGAAGTAAGTTAACACGCTCTGTAATTTATCTAGGGACTTCTACTAAGCTCTCCCATGCAGCTTATGAAATGCAATATGGTTACGCCGCAGCACACGCCTTCAGGTTCCATCGCAACTCTCTATACAATCCTGACTCTCACAAGTTTTTTTCCATTGCCCATTTGTTTGACAATCTATTCTGGGCTTCTGGAGTTGGCCAGACATCACAACAAGAATATGCGAGCTTGCAAAAGACGGCTGCTGGCAAGGCACTCATTGCTGCCTTTGGCCTCACAAATATCGCAGTGCCAGCTAGGGGCATCAATTGGGCAGCTGCAGCTGGATGGGTACCACCGTCTCTGATGAACACCGACTCTCCCTTGGTACCCCCAATCCCGACCCATTGAGAATCCTATATCATTACCTATGATATACTGGGTTATGATAGGGAATCCTACGTAACTTAGTCTTGCTTCAAAACTGTGTGTGTCGGTCCACGGGGTCTATTTCTACTTCTATAGTACATGTAATTATTATTATTTTGACTTCATCTCCACCTGCACTTAATGTGAAACACTATGGAACAAGAACATCAAGCAGCACATTGGAACAGAACATACACTAGATGGATGTAGTATAATGCCATCGTATATGTCACACAGCTCCTCTTGACAGCACAGCCACGCTGAGCAATACCCAACTACTTATTAATCTTGCATTCGACAAGTCTCTCAGCTTGCGCCTTTGACCTTCTTTATCTTTCTCATCCTCATCCCCAACCCTGCATCGTCACCAATACTCTGCGTTGTATACCCATCCTCGTTGTCGATTTACAAAGCTTTGGCTATATAACCGCTTTACACTATTCGCTATGGACGAGACACTGATTCTCTCAAAGTTTGACAAGCTGGTCAACTCTGGTTTGGTACTCTACGATGAGGACCAAGAGACCGTTCAACATGTAGATGGCGACCTTGAGGTGAGTTCTGGATTGTCTGATGAAGCTAGGCTGCTGCTAAATGAGTCGTCTTTTAGTTTCAATTCCTGCTTACTTCGGCACTTGTAAAGAAGCCAGTGCTGGGACCGCCGTCATCGGAAAAGAATGCAGAAATGAACGGCGACAAAGCCGATGGCAGCGATATTTCCACCAAAGGCTTCGAGATTGGCCCAATCGGCAATGACCATTTTGTTATTGCCAACAAATTCTGCTACGCACGCCCACATCTCATGCTTCTTACGTGTGATGGGTACCGAAGACAGTATGAGCCGTTGGACGAAGCTGGTTTGGAGGCTGCACAGACGGTTCTCCTTTCCATGAGTCAAGATTTTGTCGTATTTTACAACTGTGGCCAAGACGGAGGCTGCAGTCGGCTGCATAAGCATATGCAACTTATTCCCAAACCGCCTCACAGTTTTGCCGACTTTCTAGATAATGAGGCATCTAGCAACAGCCCTCCCAAGGTTCCATTTCACTGGTTCTACCAACGGATTGATGTTGCGAATACAAACGCAAAGGGGCTTACAGAAGTCTACACGAATCTCCTCCAGCAGGCCACGGCCGTTGGTCAGGGCTTGGCTCAGCATGCAGATTCAGCGCCACTAGGTGCGGCATGTCCTCACAACTTTATCATGAGTAAACGATGGATGATTGTCATCCCAAGGCGTCGAGCGGGTATCAACAAAGAAGCTGGTGCAAATGCGTTGGGAATGCTCGGAGTGATTGCTGTTGCTACGAGGGCAGAGATTGACAATTGGATTCGTCTTGGACTGTCGGAATCCTTGAGAGAATTGGGAGTGCCAAAATAGGCGCACAGCTGTTCCCATGTTCCTTTGTTCATAGTTAGTATGTTAGACAAACTGCAATCATTTGCCCATTTCTTTGATGCATTTCGATGCCACCATTTGAGTCGTAGTCGGAAAGGGGATGAAGGTTCCAGTAAGTTCACAATACCATCATCAGACCACATTTCCCGAAATTGCGATTCAGAGCACAGCGTTTGCGGTGATTAACATGACAAATGACAACATTTTGCTCCGTATTGTAAAATTGGCTCTCGTTCCCGTCCCTCCATAGCGCGATGCAGCAGACGGCGTTGGTCAGCCAGAAATCGACTGAAGCAATTATGATTGGTCCAATTGCGAAATAGGAGGGTAGTATTCTTGTGCTTGTCAACTGTCACTTGGATCCAACGGCATGAATGGCCAAGCAAATTCCCCCTGGACAGGGATCGGAAGGATTTAGTGGAAGATGTCACTGTACGAAAGGTATTCGCCTTCAATAGATACGATGTGTCATCGCACACTTCGAATAAGATAGTAGAGGAGATCAAAAAGATCCGGGTGTGGTGGAATACAATAATCGGCGATAACGGAATTGCAGAAAACGATACGCAGAAGGCTCAATAAGGGCGATGCCAGGACAACAGCATCTCCATTCACACGTGTAGGCTCACTGACGCTGGTAATAGAAGCCAATGAAGCTTCTCTTTTCACCCTGGTCTCTGCGCCACAGTCTTGTCAATCTGGCATAAATATCTCGGCAGGTTTTATACCATTAGATGCCCCTATCAAGTTAGTGAGTCGTAATCCGATCTCTCAGGATAATGAAAGGCGTTCATGGCATTCAACTCGCTCATTTGCATGTTCTTCGGCCGGGTCGTATGAAGGGAGTGTACCCATTGATGCGAACACTCGGTCTCAAAGTCGAGTGTACAGCTAGAATACCTTGGGCGTTCTTCAAAATGAAGACGGTAATGGCCATTGCATCCAATCGTGGGCGACTTTTATAGCACCTTTGAAGTAGCCGCTTACTCGTGCTGTTCCTTGATGCAACCTAAACGAGTAAGGCTGCTGATCCGGCCTATGGTGATCCTCAAATATGCAGGTGGTTGACAGTTTGCCCTGCTAGCATCATCCATCTCGGCCAATGGCAACTCAAAACTTGGAGCTGAATTAGCTCCTCGGTTCGTCGGATGTTGCCGCCGCCGTTGAGACAAAACAAATGCCATGTTTCATCTCACTCCGATTGCCGCATTCCGGTTCAGTGACCAGTTGGGGGTGGCCGGCAACCTAGGGCAGCCCATTCCCTTTGTAAAGAGTTCCACGTTTTATAAATGATTGCTTAGAATCCCAGTAGAGGCATCACCAAGACCAAGCGACAGGGAATAAATTGACAACTTGGCAACATCATCAACCACGGACTCGAGCTTTTACAGTAGACAAGACTCCACTAATAAATTCTTCACCAATCCACACAAATGGTGTAGATCACATCACAACACAATGGTAATCGACAACGGCGGAGCTGGTTGGTTAATACACCCGAATGGCGCAACCAACCTTCAAGATCCCACTGCGTAAGCAGGATTTGTTAATTCTCTCCGCAACGACCAACACTTCATCGGCGCATTTATCACGTGACGACTGAAAACAGCTCATCAGTCGATTCTCCAAGCCGTGAAATCACGCACTTCGTCGCAATCGGGTTCTTTTCCTTCATTCATCATCAAATCAAGTCAGACACGCAAAACGAAGATTTTGAGGCCATGGCTTCCAGAGCCTTTTTCGACCCCGTCGTTGCACTGCGGGCGGCGCCCCTGCTTACGTCCACCTGCTCGCTTTGGTTTGCGTGGGACCAGCACTTCTTCCTGCATCTCTTCAACAAGCCCGAGATCCGAAGCAAATCCAACGAGCTGCTGCCCACGTACTTTGGCTACTTTTTCCGCGGAGGAGTGACTCGCGTCCTGGTTCTGCTCTCCCTGACAGTGTCATCCACGCTCGCAACTTGCCTCGTCAACCATGACTCGCATTGGGCCAATGGATCTTTGCGCTGGTACACGGCCGGCATGGTTTTGGCCGCCAGCCATCTTGCATTCGTCCCTGCTATAGCTCCCAAGGTGCAGGCCGTGATTGAAGACACTTCCAAGGGACAGAGCAGCAACGATTTGGACAGCTGGTTAACGATTCACGCCTGGAGAGGCTTGACCGTTGACTTGGCGGCATGGGCTTGCTTCGTTGTTGCTACCGTGCGCAACATCCAGTCGTCGTGAAAAAAGTTGGACATGTTCTATACCCATGATTTCGCCTTATTAAAGCTAAAATATTGGCGATCAGTTGTCAGTCGGGATGTCACTTTTTAAATTGGAGATCTAGATGGAGTTATCATGTACGATTAGTGATGAGATCAAATTGCAAAACCTTCCTTACATACCTGAGAATAATTCTGAATGTGATCTGTTGATGTCACGTCTGGTAGCTGAAACAAGCGTGGCGATCTACAGGGCGACAACCACTACGGTTGAGCCTTCTTCTCCGCCTCCGTCTGGGCAAACGCCTGATGCGTGGCAGTGGGGAACCGACTCACATCATTTCTCTTCTCGATCTCCAGCATTTCTTCTACCCAGGCGCATATGCAGTCTACAAACCTTTCAACCACTTCATCTGTTCGTTGTGCCTGAAAGATCAACCGTACTCTTTCCTGGCCCTCGGACCCGACTGGATAGAGAACGGGTATCCAGAAAAGCCTGCTGGATTGACGTGAAACGCCAGGTACAGATTATGCCCTGTGCACGTCCATACAGGCACACTTTGGGCGGCCGTGGCTGGGTTCTCATCCACCTCGTACAGGGGTATACGCATAACCCCGCATCGCTCCCGCGCTCCTCCCCTGCTGCTGGTCCTTGTTTTGAGCCTGTATATCACAAGAAAGTCTTGCAGCCTTGAACAGTTGCTTCGCAGTATGGATACTTTGGCGATAAAAAGGTCAATTTGGCCACTCTGGATGTATCCCGTTCCTCCATCAGGAAGACCGAGGTAGAAACCTCAAATCCAGCGCAGCGTCTCATGCTGGAGGTCACTCGGGAATGTATTGACGACGCTGGAGAGGTCAACTTCAAATGCAAGCCTATCGGCTGCTACGGGGGCTGCTTTGGGGAAGAATACCTTGGGATGCTGATCAAAAGGGCCCGGCAGGCTGGAATGTCGTATGAAATGAACTTGCGCCAACGCTCCCGTATTGAATGGTGCCCAGTCTGAGCAGATGCCAGAGCTGCTTCTATTGTATGTTAACTCTGCGACCACATTACAGAAGATGGCGGAGCCCTTACAAGAATAGTACGCCAAAGCATGGCCTAACCCGAAAGATCTCGCATATACTCTAGGGTTGCAACAAGAGCATCTTCTCCAACACGGCTGCGTAATTGCTCAGAGTGACCATCTCGGCCCAGAATCACGGGGCTGGAAAGCCTTAAGCTCATCTTCAAATTTAGTCATGGTATTCACTATCCAAAGTGTGCAGTGGCCTCGTATGGGTCAATAGTTGTTGCTCCGCAGAGATCATCCCTTTTGCAGCACCATACGGGCTCTAGACAGGCGTCTTCAAGAACCGGTCATCGCCCCAGAACGGACGGCTGAGGAAGGGCTTCTAAATCAAGTCGAGATCTCCTGCATCTAGCACGTTGAGCTCTCTCAGCAGTTGTGTACAGCTGTATAGATTGCTTTAGTCGATCTCCTCTTCTCGATTGTTGTTATGCAGGATACAGTAGTTGCCTACAGCAATGGTGCGATTGCTGCTGTGTATACAGCTGGTGCACTTACAGCTAAAGAAGTCATTACCACATCGTAGAAGCGAGAGTCAGCGTCTCAGAAGCCGAAAAAGGCCGGGGGCATGACGGGGATTGATCTGAGTGCAGAGGAAGCGTCCCTGCTGTTGTCTGCTGGCATAGTCGTGACTTCCCAGGACTCTCCCAAGAACGCAATAATTTCTGGAGATGCAAAAGAAATTCAGAAACCCGTTGAGCACACTCGAGAGAGCCACCCTGATATAGAAGCGCGAGTGCTAAGGGTCGACAAGGCCTACCATTCTCATCACATGAGCAAGACTGGCAGTGAATATCACGCCATGATTCAGCCACAACTGGAGGACAAATCGCCTCTCAAACCCTCCTTTTTCAACGTAACGGGGGACAAAATAGAAGAACACCTACATGACTCGTACTGGCAAAAGAACCTCGAAACTCCTGTATTCTTTCAGGTCAGCCGTTGCCCCCATCGTCGAGTACTTCGATACCATTGCGTTCCTCGAGGTCGGAGCTCATAGGGCGTTAGATGGTCCAATCAGGCAAATCCTGACTCAATCGACCTCTAATCCTAACGCGCGTAGTGTAAACTATGTCAATTCATATCCTAAGGCACTTGGTCTTGTTGGGATGAACATTACCTTTGACTTGGCCAAGCTGGTGCCCAATGTTGCTTGTCTTGCTGATCTTCCCAGATACCCCTGAGATCATGATGACGAGTAATGATGGGAATCCACAACCTCACGATCATACAGGCTACGTGAGTTTTCCAAGCATTCATCGCCGAAAACGCGCCAGATTAAGGGCTCTGGCCGGGGACCAAGCTGGCGCAAAATGCTCCGCGTAGAAAACATCCCCTGGATCCGTAACCACAAGATTCAGGAGAACATCATATTTCCCGCTGCTGGCTAAATATCTATGGTGGGTGAATTTTCTGCACAAATTAGCGGCCATAGAAACAAGCATGCTCTTCAGCAAGTGGTGATCAAGGCGGCCATGGATCTCAACGCGGAGGCGAGGTCACAGAAATTGTGGCCAACCTCCGCCCGCATCGCTTGACGGACTCTTTGGAATCCAAATGGTGGGGTTGACCATCTCTTCTTACAACGGTTATGTATGGGTAAAAGACAGATCACATCTGGAGTTGGACGAACCTGAGCCCGTTGAAGATGTAGAGCTGCTGCCACGACGGCTACTCATACGGATACTGTACGATTGCATGGACAAGGCTGGTCTGAGCCTCAATCCACTGTTCCAGCGTCCGAGCGACATCTGGACTAGCACTGTCCAAGGGTTAGCATCAAGAAATCTGGTGGATCCTGAAATAGACGATGACAAAGACTATGACCTACATCCCACGGCAATTGTCGCATCCCTCCTGCTAACCCCCTGGCCTCATTCAGAAGTCGTATCAAATCCAGTCTCTATAGAAGAGTACCGACCCATATCAACAGTCTGATGGGATACTGACCGATCTCAAGGGCTGACATCACTCTTTGAGCTTCGGCTAGAAGTGCTGGGGGCAATGGCGAGGTTGTCAGCCAGAAACGGCACTTCGCGTTGGCGGTAAAGTGGGTTTGCACATTGATGGCCTTGGGATCTCCCAACTTGAAGAGGTGGTAACTGTTTCCAATGAGAGCCTTCAGAACACAGCACGCTTCGTCCGGAGACTTCATCTCGACTAGGTCGGCGATCAGCTACATAGTCTTCAGGTTGGAGAGTATGCTCAACATAGAGCAAGTACCTTCGAGCAATACTTGACGCCTTAGTAGAAGTACTGTGTGGTCCGTTGTTGAGACCATTCGTTATGGCATGCGACAGATTGCAACCAACACTATGGTCATCTTCTTAGTCAAGACAGTTGTCCTCGAAATTCTCAGAACAGACGACATCCTCAATCAGATGTACGTACCTGCTGATACCAGTGACAGGCCAGAATTCGTCCAACACCTGCCTGGCACATGCCAAGTCCAACTTGCATACCCTGGAGATTCGGTGCGAGAATCAGCGCGTCTACCGCAAGCATGCTGAGCTATCTGACCCAGGTACTCCAAGTGCACCTTTAGTATCTCTCATCAGACTTCTTCGTGGCGGTAAAAGAGAAATTACAAGGATGAGCACAGCATGGAATACCTAATATTGGACATCAGTAGAGACACTGCGGGGAAGGTTTTGGGGGTGGAAGTACTACCTCGTCATTGCTATCAACGTCATGCACGCAACATCGAGCCTCTTACAGACTCTAGCCAACATCCACAAGTTGCTAGATGCGGGCGGACGGTTGTTGCTTCATGGACTTCACTCAGTGAACAAGTGACCGAATTATGTCTTTGGTTAGTATCCTCCCAGGATGGTGGTGCGTTGAAGCAGACGGCCGGCCAGATAAACCCTATGTTTCCCCTACCCGATGGGAGTCGGGGCTAGAGGCAATTGGGTTCGCTGGCCTCGAGAGCGTCTCCTTTGACAGCGAAGAGCCTAACTAGCTGAACGCCATTAGAGTGATAAAGCTAAACGCCGAGTCTGTTCCATCGGCGAAGAAGATGAGGCTTCTCTGTAACGATGGCGCGAGCCAAGGAGGAGCGCCGATTCAGCAGCTCGAGCGCAAAGGTTATACAGTCCACCACCATGGGCTCGGGGAACATCTTCTCCTGTCCCGGGATATTGTTTCCCTCTTGGACTGCGACCAACCTTTTTGAAGGACATTAATAAAGCTCGCTACTCTACACTACAGCAACTGTTGGACTGCCTCGACGACACCCACTCACTTTCGAATCACACACAGCTATCAGGCTAGCTGCCAGAGCCAAGATTATGCGCCGCTCGTCGGGTTTTCCCGAACAATTCGCACCGAGGTCCTGTCAAACTCTGCAATTTGTGAGGCTGATGACTTTTAGAAATAACTGAATGTTGCCCTAGACGTGTTTGCAAAGTTCCCGGAGCGTCAAGGAGACGGTGTGCTGGATTCTGACTCTGAGTTTGCAGTCGCCAACGGTCCAAGACGAGCTGATGGCCGAAACGGGAGTAGAGGATCAGCTAGTGCTCGAGGCGGCCGCTTGGCTTCTTTAAAATGGGTCCCGCGTGAACAAAAACATTTGACGAGTGCAGAGATTGAGATTAAGTTGCATGCGATAGATCTGAACTTCAAGGTAAGCACTAGTCCACCACCACCTGTTAACTCAAAATAAGTTTATAACAACCCGACACTAAGTGCCGTTTAGGATGCCCCCTAAGAGCTGTCAATAACATACCTTGTCCAGATGAAGGCGTAGGCACAGAATATGCCGGTATGATTCGTCGTGTTGGCCCTGGAGTCCGGACCCTTAGACCAGATGATCCTGTCATGACCGTCAAAGCTGGTATCTTCACCGTGCATGTCATCATTCTCAAAAAGTTATGCGTCCAGATCCCTGACAACATCTCATTTCAGTATGCCACGGCAATGATTACTGTCTTTTCAACGGTCGCTAAATCAATGTTCAATGTTGCTTACCTAAAGAAAGGTCAGGTTAGTAAACGACTCGCTTGCAGATTCACTTGTGGCCAATGGGAAGGTAACTGCTACCCAGTTTTTCCAGTCATTCTTGTTTCACAGTGCAACAGGAGGCCTAGGCATCTGCGATCCAGCTAGCCAAGAAGGTTAGGGCAGCGATGTACGCCACCGTAGGAAAAGGAGAAAAAGCCAAGTTCCTCATGAATGGGTTCAATATCCCTAGGAGTCGCACCTGCCTGCATCACAATACCAGGTTCGCCGACGGCGCCACGCGCTAAACCAACGGTCGAGGCGTCGATGTTGCTCTCAACTTTCTATCCGGCGAGCTACTCCAGATGATATGGCGCTCCGTGGCCAAATACAGGGCCAGTGTCGAGATTGGCGAGCGAGATTTGCTTGGTGGCAGCCAGCTGGAGATAGACGCTTTCCCTGCTGGTCGAACATAACGCACGACAGCTCGTCTCTCTCTCGCACAGTGCTGGCGATGGTCCTGATGATGTGTATTTTGTTCGTGAGCTTGATAGTCTAGGCTGTGCTGTTTATATTGTCATGGTCAGTGTGGTAAACACAGAAGACGTGGCTCGCGCCATAGAGCTTGTCACGAACCTGAAAAGTATCCTCCAAACTTCCATGGTGCTTTGCGACGAGACCTTTTTCCGCATAGCCTATGAAGACTGCAACATGGCAACCTTTCCCAAGGTTGGATGCATATGGAATCTCCACGAGGCCGCAAGGGAAACTAGCATCAAACCTGACATCTTCTCCTCAATGTGGAGTACCACGGGCCTAGCTGGCCAATCCAACTATGCCAGCGCCAACACTTGTCTCGGTTCATATGTGTAGTATTGGGCTGGTATTGGGCTGCGTGCCTCGCATATCGACCACGGAGCAGTTCAAGACGCGGGCTGTGTCGCCAACGATGAACCACTTCTAAAGAGAAGGAGTCTAGCGAACACCAGCGGAGTCTCTGAGCGTAAGCTGCTCGAAGCTATCGGAAGAGCCATCCTGTAGTACACAGAAAAGTCAGAATCTGTATCTAGCTTTGTCGACAGCAACACCTTTTTGCTTGGAATACTCACCTCTGTGCCCTTGGGTAGCCAGGAACATCGCGCCTTCTGGGAAAAAAGACGGGCGCATCACGGCGTATCACAACGCATCCAACGAGTCTGATGATGGCTCTGGGGCCAGCAGGGATTTTCTGGAGATCTTGTTAGCCAAGGCCAAGACGAAGACATCTATGCTCAAATCCAGGGATGCGGGTGGAACTCTACTGATCGAGATTGGCAAGAGGCTGTTCATGTTCCTGCTCAAGTCAGAAGATGATACAGACGTGTCAACATCTCTGGCAGCTCTTGGCCTTGACTCGCTGGTGGTAGTCGAGATGCGAAGCTGGTGGTGTCAGACCATTGGTTTGACATTACCATTCTCAAGATGCTGGGCATGGCAACTCTTGAGGGTCTTGGGGAGCAAGCGGCGCAGGGGCTGTTGAAAAGAAGCCTCGTGATCTGCCATGGATTGTCAGAGAGAATGTCAAAATGATGGAGAATGAGCAGACAAACAAACAAACCCGTAGGCAGAAGAAAGAGACGAGAATACACAACCATATACGGAACAGAAGCGAAGAAGCGATGCACCGTCAATGTCGGCCAATATTGCTCAAACGGCATCATGTCGCAGCGGCTTGTTCCTGGCAATACTCACAGCATTCTTGGGACAAGATGATAAAGGGAAAATGGCAAACGAACATCCATAAAGAGGAGATAATGAGAAAAAGATCATGTATTGAAGTTGTGGTGGAAGGTACCTAGTGAATGCCTGAGGTGCGAATGATTCCTGAGGCTGCAGTTTGGGGGTCGCGTGGCCTTACGTAAGCACACTCAAGCGTGGAAAATTGAATGGGAGGAGGATGTATCAATTTCGCAGGGCCGCCATGTTACGGCTGCTCTCAATGAAGAATAGTCATTATTCATTGATGTGGCTATCAAATTTATTGCATTGAATTTTTTTTAAATAAAAAGTCGGAGTATGGATGTGGGAGATGCGATGTGTGTAGTCGCTGAAGCAACACTATTAGATACTACTGCTGGATGCTCCGAGAAATAAAAGTAATTCCTGTAGAATGCACCCTTGAGTTGCACCACAGCAACATCAAAATAATGGCCTTTGCCTGATTGAAGCCTTTCACTCTTACCTGTATGGCGTAATGCTAGCCACAATCTTTTTTTGATCTCCAAAACATTTCTGGCAGTATACACTGTTGGAGGTCTTCCAAGTATCTACGCCGCATGAGCTAACCTATACGTACAAAACTTGACACTTCTTCATCGACACCCCTGACTAAGAAAAGGTGCTTCCAGTTAGTAAGCACTTTGATGGATAAGGCTATTCTGTATTCAGATTTCATATTGTCCGAAATACTCCGTCTTGTCATCTCTCATCTCTGATATAGTGAAGCCACGTGGTGGGTTCGGGCCATCTAGGGCCGACAAGTGACGTCCTAACCAAACAGGATCCCTTTTATCCCTTGGAGAATCCCATCATTTTCACATATCGATATCAGATTATGCTCTACCACGAGGCTAAGCAAAGAGGGAAAACTGGCATCGTAGATCCATGGGACCGTCGCTTGACCAAGCGGGAGTATCATGTACCAGCGGTCACCATATGTATCAATCATGAAGACCCCAGATTCTATGGCTTAGTTTGCCGTATCTGGTATGATTCATCATGTATGGCTCTCAAAACCCTGCCGTTACATCACTGATTACTACGCATTTACTGCTGAGTCTACCGTTTAGTACAGAAGCGTCCCTCAGCCTAGGAATTGCATATCCGCGTATCTGAGGAATGCTACACACCATAGTTGACAAACAAACCCATACAAACATCCACTGTCTCAGTATCCAGCGTATTCAGCCAATAAGAGAGCCGACCAGCACGGTGGTTCGGTGAAATCCGACCAAGGTCGTTATCGGAACGCCAGCTGCAGGGCGAACCCGTACTTTTCGCAATTAAGGTTAGTCCTGCTGAGGTTTGGGAGGGTGGCCTCTCCACTAGGAAATAAGAGATGCTATGTACGAAAGTTGGATCATAGGGGTTCGATTTTGTGGATCGCAGATGAAGGGGCTCGACAGCCACTCGTGAAATAGGGGGAGAATGTGAAAGACACAGTAACCCCCGTTACCGATGTTTGATTTTGATGAAATACTGTCAGAAATACTCCGAGTTCGATCAATAGTAGTGGTTCAATTCATTGTTGGCCTTTCATCTCATTTGCTCAAGTCCGCAGATGACCGGCGCCGTCGATGAATTGGGATGGAATTCCAACCATTCGTGTATATCCACAGGCTATGGATATGGATTGAATATATATGAAATAGTAGCTTCGTTAGAAAATACTGTCATCTTAGTCTATGGCCATGAGCTGGACAGTCTGGACGCAATGCATGAAGATTGACGATTACATCGGTGCTGGGGTTGTTACTTTCTCTGCCATATCTCAGCTCACCAACGACAAACAGATGATTCGTCACCTAGCGGTAAGAATGCGTCGAATCTTGACAAATGCTTTTACTTCAATTGATTTTAACGGCAAATAGGACATGAAATGCCATACTTGTAGACCTCATGGTTGATCATCGAGTCTCACTAGAACTCTTACCCAGCAACATCGTGGGTGAAGTTTCCGCGCATTCAACCACAATGCATCGAAGCTGTATCTGAATCATCGCCTTCAGGTTTAAATATTGACGCTCTACTCGGAAACATTCAGTCTAGAATTGTCTTTGTATATATGGCGATGATACTAGACGTTGGCATTTCATGAGAAATATGCAAGGAAGAAAACATGCAGACAAACCCAGACCGCCCCATCCAATATTGCATGGGACAACGCATCGCACAGCTCACCTAGGATAATATCTGCCTTGACTCAACATCACGCCAAACGCACATTCAGCCGGCTAATCCAGACAGTGTCAGCAGCTGAACTCATGGAACCCAAAAGAAAGCAGCCGTGCACCCCATGTCGACATACATGCGCAAAAGTACACAATACCCGTCTCCACGCGCCGACATCCTCGCACATAACGCACCCGCTACACGTTACACTAATGTACACTTTACCTGTGCCGGGCAAGGATTTTGAGGCCCAGACAAGATCTCGCCAACTTTAGGACCGACCGAAGCCGCAAATTTGCACCGGCTTGGCCAATCGGCGGAATGACGATGCGGGTTGCCAAACAAAAAGACTTGTCTCCACATCTTCCCCAAAAAGCCCCCCCAGGAACGCAATTCAGCCGGGCTCCAGATCTTGCACAGAAGAGGCAAGGCGTCGTGCAAATGCGGTTATTCGGCCCGGCGGGGAGCTCAAGCCACCGATCCGCGTCTTGATGTGGGTTTCCCACAAAAGAATCAGATGAATAATGAATATGGGGTGGAGAGAGGGCGGCAACGGCTGAGGCTCCCTTCTGTCCGTTCTCAGGCACGATTTGGAGAAAAAACAAGCCACAGAAACAAGCTACTGCAAATTACGGCTTTAGGAAAACAGGGGGGCGGAAAAATTATTGCTTTACCTTGTTTGGCTTGGCCTGCAAGAACAAAAACAATTTCATTATTAACCATGTAATTATCCCGGAGGCAAATCCTCCACAGACACGCAAGAAGGCGTGAAGAGGGGAACCTCGTTCATGGGCCTTTGCTTAACGACGGAAACATGGAGAAGTGTGGAGAAGTCTCTGGTGGTCTGTGAGGGTCTGGACAAGGCAAGGAGGGCCATGACAATTTCGCCTGGTCGCGTTGCTGCTCAGCGGCAAGTCATGTCGAAGAGAAGGATCTGGGATTCTACGGAAATGGGGACCGAGTGCTGACCGCAAGTAGGATTATTCCGCCTTGGTATAATAACATGTATTACTTTAGCCAGCGAATGAAAAAAGGGCTGGGGCAATTGCTTGACGTGCTTCGGGTACGGATACGGCGCAACATGGACGGACCAGGCCGTGTACTACATATGCATGCTTGTGATGCGTCCTTGTATTTCCGGATACTGCGGAACCGCTGGGAGCTTTGGAGTTGAAAGCTGAGCTACCCAAACTCCCCAACTTCCCTTCTCCGTGTTCTCAGCTACTTTCGCCTGAGATGATCGTCGTTTCTCATTCTCGGGAAGCTCTCAGCTGGCCGTTAAGGTAATGCAATAAGGGTGCATTGTATGAAACCATGACACGTTTTTCCCCACCCTTATAAAACTTTGAATCTATTTATGAATCGGCGACGACGGAGAAATACATGTGCTTTCAATGTTGTATCGTTAAAATACGACTTGATGAATCTACAGTCAAAAAGAGAGTTGTCACAAATTGTATTCGTGGAAAGATGAATCTGTAGTCCGATAGGATTCTGTTTACTGTGTATCATATCTTGGCATCACAGCATACACGTACATAGACTATTGAATCATGGTGTAGTTGGCCGGCAGCATCACCTCACTCGCAATTCGGTACAAAGAATTACCCCCTCGGTATTCTTGTTTTTTTTTACTGTTACTCCGCACTTTTGACCAGGCTCTGCTGGCAAGCAGACGGATACTCGCTTCGGGTCTCATGATAATCCTGGCCAGTTCCTCTCCGAATGGTAGTAATCTGCAGTTGCTTCTCCGCTTTTCTACTTAGCCGGCGACAACGAGATGGATTGTGCGTCCTGTCGGGAGTAATGGCTAAATAAAAGACAAAATGGGGAAAAAAGAAGAAAAAAAGAAAAAAGAAAACCAAAAGGTCCGGCTATTCATGTCGAGTCCGCGGTTGCTGCTGAAACTAATCGGCAACGAGCCGTGCAGCTGTCACTCATCATTGACTAAGATCAAGCTAATACCTAATAGCTCAGAATTGAGATTTCGATAAACAGAAAAAAAGCCCCCAAGCTCGGCCTGTCAATGACTGCCATCAACCGTCATTCGACTAGCGGCTGGCAAATGCATTTGCTGGTTGTTCAGGCTAAATGTCTTGAGATGCCGGTAAATCCTTGGTGGGGATAATTGGACTCTGTGGAGAGTCTTGATGCAGGTCGAACCACACCCATGAACTGGGGTTCCGTATGGGGTATGGGGTAATAAGCTGCAAGCAGAGAGATGCATGTGGGATGTAACATCGTCATAGCCATACCGCCCAGTTTAAATATCGGCCGTTCCTGAAGTTGAAAATGAAAAAGAAGAAGAGGTCAAGGAAGACAAGACCACGAGCCATTGAAGGACAGCAATTCCTCAGCTGGTCACAATGGTGAACAACGCAGCCCTCGTCGCCGCTCTGTCGGCTCTGCTGTCTCCAGCTCTGGCGCAGAACAATCAGACATATGCCAACTACTCTGCCCAGGGACAGCCCGATCTCTACCCTCAGACTCTTGCCACCCTCGAGCTCTCGTTCCCCGACTGCGATCATGGCCCCCTGAAGAACAACCTCGTCTGTGACTCTTCGGCCGGATACGTCGAGCGAGCCCAGGCCCTCATCTCGCTTTTCACCCTCGAGGAGCTGATTCTCAACACCCAGAACTCGGGTCCCGGCGTGCCTCGCCTGGGCCTTCCAAACTACCAAGTCTGGAACGAGGCTCTGCACGGCTTGGACCGCGCCAACTTTGCCACAAAGGGCGGCCAATACGAATGGGCAACTTCTTTCCCCATGCCCATCCTGTCAATGGCAGCCCTCAACCGCACCCTGATTCACCAGATTGCGGACATCATCTCGACCCAAGCTCGAGCATTTAACAACATTGGCCGCTACGGTCTTGATGTCTACGCCCCCAACATCAATGGCTTCCGCAGCCCTCTCTGGGGCCGTGGACAGGAGACTCCCGGTGAAGATGCCAACGTCCTGACCTCTGCCTACACCTACGAGTACATCACCGGTATGCAGGGCGGTGTAGACCCCGAGAATCTCAAGGTTGCCGCCACGGCCAAGCACTTTGCCGGCTACGATCTCGAGAACTACAACAACCAGTCTCGTCTGGGCTTCAACGCCATCATCACCCAGCAGGACCTCGCCGAGTACTACACTCCCCAGTTCCTCGCTGCCTCGCGCTACGCAAAGTCTCACAGCTTCATGTGCGCCTACAACTCCGTCAACGGCGTGCCCAGCTGCGCCAACAGCTTCTTCCTGCAGACCCTGCTGAGAGAGAGCTGGGGCTTCCCCGAATATGGCTACGTCTCGTCCGATTGCGATGCCGTCTACAACGTCTGGAACCCTCACGACTACGCCAGCAACCAGTCTTCCGCAGCTGCCAGCTCCCTGAGGGCCGGTACCGACATTGACTGCGGTCAGACATACCCATGGCACTTGAACGAGTCCTTTGTGGCTGGCGAGGTCTCCCGCGGCGAGATCGAGAAGTCCGTGACTCGTCTGTATGCCAACCTCGTCCAGCTCGGATACTTTGACAAGAAGAACGAGTACCGCTCGCTCGGCTGGAAGGACGTTGTCAAGACTGATGCTTGGAACATCTCTTATGAAGCCGCTGTTGAGGGTATTGTCCTGCTCAAGAACGACGGCACTCTGCCTCTGTCCAAGAAGGTCAAGAGCATTGCCCTGATTGGACCCTGGGCCAATGCCACCACCCAGATGCAGGGCAACTACTTTGGCACTCCTCCATACCTCATCAGCCCTCTTGAGGCTGCCAAGAAGGCTGGCTACAAGGTCAACTTTGCGCTCGGAACCGATATCGCCAGCACCAGCACCGCCGGCTTTGCCAAGGCTATTGCCGCCGCCGAGAAGTCTGATGCCATCATCTTCGCTGGTGGTATCGACAACACGGTTGAACAGGAGGGCGCTGACCGCACGGACATTGCTTGGCCGGGCAACCAGCTCGACCTCATCAAGTCGCTCAGCAAGCTCAAGAAGCCTCTCGTCGTCCTGCAGATGGGCGGTGGCCAGGTTGATTCATCTTCTCTTAAGAGCAACAAGAACGTCAACTCCCTTGTCTGGGGTGGATATCCCGGCCAGTCTGGAGGTGTCGCTCTCTTTGACATCTTGTCCGGCAAGCGTGCTCCCGCTGGTCGATTGGTCTCAACCCAGTACCCTGCCGACTACGTTCACAGCTTCCCCCAGAACGACATGAACCTCCGTCCTGATGGAAAGAAGAACCCCGGTCAGACTTACATCTGGTACACTGGCAAGCCTGTCTACCAGTTTGGTGACGGTATCTTCTACACCACCTTCAAGGAGAGCTTGTCTGGCAAGTCCAAGAGCCTCAAGTACAACGTTGCTGAAATCATTGCCGATGCTCACCCTGACTACACCTACAGTGAGCAGGTTCCAGTCTTTACCTTTACTGCCGACATTAAGAACTCGGGCAAGACTGAGTCTCCCTACTCGGCCATGCTCTTTGTCCGCACTTCCAACGCTGGCCCTGCCCCTTACCCCAACAAGTGGCTGGTTGGATTCGACAGACTTGCCGATATCAAGCCTGGTCACTCCTCCACGCTCAGCATCCCCATCCCCATCAGCGCTCTTGCCCGTACCGACTCTCTTGGAAACAAGATTGTCTACCCTGGCAAGTATGAGCTGGCTTTGAACACTGACGAGTCCGTCAAGTTGGAGTTTGAGCTTGTTGGCGAGGAGGTGATTCTCGAGCACTGGCCCCTGGACCAGCAGCAGATTCAGGATGCTACTCCATAGATGTATGATTTTGTTATGATGGGATAGTAGTAATAATGAATGAAAAGAGTCGTATTTTATGTTTTACGAAAGAGATTGTCCATTTGCGCCTGTGAGTTTTGGCTAAGATGCTGTACAATTTGCCAATTGAACATGACGCCTATGACTGCCGGAGCTTTGGTGTCACCATCTCGGCTGTGGCTGTTCTCGATGTAAATACCCATATAAATTGTGCTAACGGTTATTGGATACAAGCCACAAGGGTAGACAAGAAGCTTATGTGCTCAAGTCCCACCTGATAGACCGGACCCGTGTGGTGAAGTCCTGGTGAATTTGCAACCTTGATCATGCCATAAGCTCCTTGGCGGATCGTCATTGAAGAGAAGAGCTGATTCGCCGCCAGTTTATGCTGATGACGGCTCATTATGCCAACTGAGAGTTATTCATGCTAATCACGGAATTTGCTAGCTCGTCAATTTTACCCATACTCACACAGACGGCTATTCACGCGCTTACAACCCTAGGGCTCACTGCAATTGGCCAATCCATAGGCAGCAAAGTTATACAGCGATGATCATCTGCGAGTCTCGTTATTGACACTTTGGAAGAATCCAAGCCAAGGACCTCGGCTGGCTTTACCCCAACATATTGTGTGCCTGTCACTTGGGGTCGCGTTTTAGAGTAGCAGATCACCTTCTTGTTCGGTCATGGCGTCCATCTCATGACAAGAACACTTGCCTTTTGCAGTTTCCCCGGAATCGTGTCATGCAATTTGTATTGTCAAATTCTCAATCGATGCTCAAAGGCTATTTTATTCATGTCGCTGAGAATTCTGAGCAATGGAGGCGCCAAAGTGAATATCGACGCGGACAGCATAAAACAGCGTCGCTCTCCAGCCACATCAGTACCGCGTGTACTGTACCTTGATAACGGGATCGAATTTTGAATCCATTGCCTCAGAAGGTAATGGACAAAGCAGATGGCGGCATTTGGTTTGCAAAAAGTAAATCGGACATGTTCACATGCCCCAGATCCCAGAGAACCCTCGCCCATCGCGGCCTTGTCCCGGCCAAGAAAACATGTAACCTTCCGTAGTAGCCACAAGATGTAGCCTATTGTGGTATCGTGGTAGAAACAAAATCCGCACTAATGCGTGCTTGTGGAAAAAATGACTGTAGACTCCAACGTTCCCCTACTTGTATATCTCCGTGTGGGTGGTATTGCAACGATTGAGTTTGCCCGCAATCTTGCCGAGCCCATGGAAATCTCTGTAACGTTATCAGACTCATTGAAACCTTGGACAAGGGCTTGGAGCTGGGTTTAAACAGTTTTGAGAGAGTTACCTAACGCCACTATGAAAACACGTATAAATGGTCGGCATGCGGCTGCTCTTCTGGCCCTTGTGTCTTGAGTCTCTTGGGATCATCTCCATTTGTAGATTCTTACCAAAATGCGTTACACATCTGCAGCAGCACTGGCAATTGCCGCTGCACCCTTTGTGAGGGCCGACAGTAAGTATCCCAAAACTCTATAAAGAGGTGCCGGTATTCGGTCAAAGTATGATACTGAAAAGTGGACAATAGGCAAAGTTGTACCCCCTGCAGGTACTCCTTGGGGTGTTGCATACGGCAAGGCACAGACAGCACTGGCAAAACTCACCCTTCAAGACAAGGTCGGCATCGTGTCTGGCGTTGGCTGGAACCAGGGGCCCTGCGTTGGAAACACGTCTCCAGTCTCAAAGATTGGCTATCCTTCGCTATGTCTTCAAGATGGACCCCTCGGTGTTCGGTTCTCATCAGGCAGCACGGCCTTTACACCAGGTGTCCAGGCCGCCTCAACATGGGATTTGAACCTAATCCGTGAGCGTGGACAATTCATCGGACAAGAAGTTAGGGATACGGGAATTCACGTCACTCTCGGCCCCGTAGCTGGACCTCTAGGAAAGACGCCTCAGGGAGGTCGCAACTGGGAAGGCTTCAGTGTTGATCCGTATCTCACGGGATTAGCCATGGCCCAGACAATTAACGGCATTCAGTCCGTGGGAGTGCAAGCCACAGCCAAGCACTATATCCTTAATGAACAAGAACGCAACAGAGAGACAATGTCGAGCAATGCCGATGATCGAACTCTTCACGAGCTTTATGCTTGGCCCTTTGCCGACGCTGTCCAGGCAAACGTCGCCTCTGTCATGTGCTCTTACAACAAAATCAACACAACTTGGGCGTGTGAAGATAAGAACACGCTGCAAACTCTACTCAAAGATCAGCTGGGATTCCCGGGATATGTCATGACAGACTGGAACGCCCAACACTCGACGGTGCAGGCCGCCACTGCTGGGCTCGACATGTCAATGCCCGGCACTGACTTTAACGGCAACAACAGGCTATGGGGCCCGGCTCTCACTAATGCAGTCAACAGCAACCAGGTGCCCTCGAGCAGAGTCGATGATATGGTGACGCGGATCCTCGCTGCGTGGTATCTTACAGGCCAAGATGCGGCAGGCTATCCGTCGTTGAGCCTCAGCAGGAATGTTCAAGGAACTCACAAAACCAACGTGAGATCAATTGCTAGAGACGGCATTGTCCTCCTCAAAAACGACGGCAACATCCTGCCGCTGAAGAAGCCCGCGAGCATTGCTGTCATCGGGTCTGCCGCTATTATTGGTGCTCACGCCAGCAATTCAGGCTCATGCGGTGACAAGGGCTGTGATAATGGCGCCTTGGGCATGGGCTGGGGCTCTGGTGCCGTCAACTACCCATACTTTGTAGCGCCATACGATGCCATCAACACTAGAGCTACCTCACAAGGTACCAAGGTTACCTTGAGTAACACGGACAACACATCTTCAGGAGCATCTGCAGCAAGCGGAAAGGATGTCGCCATTGTCTTCATCACTGCCGACTCGGGCGAAGGCTACATCACCGTGGAGGGTAACGCTGGTGACCGCAATGACTTGAACGCCTGGCACAATGGAAATGCCCTGGTTCAAGCAGTTGCAGGTTCCAACCAAAATGTCATTGTTGTCGTTCACTCCGTAGGTGCCATCATCCTAGAGCAGATTATTGCTTTGCCCCAGGTCAAAGCCATCGTCTGGGCAGGTCTCCCGTCGCAGGAGAGCGGCAATGCCCTTGTCGATGTGCTGTGGGGAGATGTCAGCCCATCTGGCAAGCTTGTGTACACCATTGCAAAGAGTCCAAACGACTACAACACACGTATTACTTCCGGTGACGACAGCTTCAGCGAAGGGCTTTTTATCGACTACAAGCATTTTGACGATGCGGGCATTACGCCTCGGTACGAGTTTGGCTTTGGACTGTGTAAGTTTGCCGTTATTCCTGACTCATGACATTTTAGAGCCGACCAGCTGACTAGATTAACTCAATTACAGCTTATACCAAGTTCAACTACTCTCGCCTCTCCGTCTTGTCCACTGCAAAGTCTGGTCCCGCGACCGGAGCAGTGGTACCTGGAGGCCCAAGTGACTTGTTCCAGAATATCGCAACCATCACCGTCGACATTACGAATTCCGGTGCAGTGACTGGAGCTGAAGTCGCTCAGCTGTATCTCACTTACCCGTCTTCAGCGCCCAGAACGCCTCCTAAGCAGCTGCGTGGGTTTGCAAAGCTGAGTCTCACGGCAGGCCAGACTAGCACAGCGACGTTCAATATTAGAAGACGAGACCTCAGCTACTGGGATACGAGCTCGCAGAAGTGGGTGGTGCCGTCGGGATCGTTTGGCATCAGCGTGGGAGCAAGCAGCAGGGATATCCGGCTGACGGGCAGTCTGTCGGTATCATGAGGGTGAAGACGGTCAGCGAGGCATCTCTACTGTAGTAGCCAATACTGTGTATATATAGTGAGAATAAAATTTTCGCGTGTGAGAAAAGTAATTTTAAAATATCACTGTAATCATAGGCGATTCGCAATATGCATGAGAGCTGAGAGACGCTTCGTTCATTTGACTCAGGTGAGTTTGTAAGTCTCACTTTTATAGCTACCAATAACCCAGGATATCATTTCTACCATACATAAACGATCACTCTAAAGACCGCAATAAATCAAAAAAGCAAAGATGGCAAGTCAATCAGTTAAACCACCTTTTGTACCGAATACGCCGGCGGCAACTCTCCGCTCTCACCATTGAGCGTCCTCTCAAACGCCGGCGGCAACTCTCCGCTCTCGCCATTGAGCGTCCTCTCAAACGCCATCTCCCTCGCCATCTGGAGCGCCGCTCGCGCATCTTTCAGGTGTCTCTCCCACTCCTTCACCGCAGCCTCCGCGCTCTGATGCCTCTCCCGCGCTCTTTGAATCTCCAGCTTGAGCACATTAGCGCAGCGCTCCACCTCGGCATTCGACCTCTTGATCTTGTCGTGGAAATCCATGTCTGAGAAGATGTTGTCAAATAGCACATCGCCGACTAAGTTGCCGTGAGAGATTTTTACAGGGGGCAGGTCCTTGATTGCGGGATCCATCCGCTGTGCGTTCATCGTGTCCATCCGGGCCTGGGAGAGTTGCACCTCGGCCTGAGAGAGTGCATTTCGCTCCATCACGTCCGCCATGGTGCCGCCGCCAAACATGTCGAAACGAGACGCCGATAGCGCATCTTGCATGGCTTTTAAGGCATTGCCCATGCGCTGTTTCGCCTGCTCTAGCATCTTGATGGCTTGGATCTGGCTCTCTGCACGCATGCGGGCCTCCTGGTAGTTCACTTGCGCAGATGTACAGGCCTGCTCCCGCTCGTCCTCTTCGGGGAACTGCGGCGTGGGCCCCGAAAAGATGTCGTTGTAGAGGCTATCGAGCTCTTGCTGTGCAGTCTTGTGCCGCTGGACGACTGTTTCAAGTTCTGCTGACGCTTGTCGCGCCTGGGCGAGCGCCGACTCGATGTTCTTCTTCACTTCCGTCTCTTTATGCTCTTCTTGTAACACGTCAAAATATTCGCGTTCTTCCTTGGCGGCGCGAGCCTCGAACTTGTCTTTTTTGCCACCAATCTTGTACACAAAGCGCCGGACGACGCTGTCACGGTAGTTCTCATGCTCTCTTAGCTCGACTGCGTGTTTGCCTTTTAGAGTCGCGAGTTTGGCTGCATTCTTTTTTGCCTGACTTTCCAGGGAGGCGATGTACTTTGTCTGGTTCTCAAGGTCGGGAATGCCGTGGTCTGTTACGGACAAGACGCCGAGTAGTTCATGGTTGCGAGTTGCGGCAGAGCGAATCTTGTCTTCAATTGAAGTCATGGTGGTGATACTGTTGTTGATGATGATTGTGTTTCAGTGTCTCCGCTCTCTTGCAGTTACTTGAGGTTTGTGAAACTTTACGCTGCTTCTTATACTCTTCTCGAATCTGCCTCATACGGCTAATCAGGTTCATTGTTGGCTGGTTGCCTCCTTGCGCCTCAACTTCTGCCAGCAGCGCCACGCTCTAATACGCTCAAACAAGGCGATCAAGCGTTAATGGTTGGGTCCGTTTGTTCTTGGCGCTGCGCCTCACAACCATGTTCCACTCGCTTAAAACAAGCTCCCGCTAGAATGCGTATCCGAGTTGGCGATCGGATCTGGCTCTGCAGAATTCCAAATAAGCTTAACATGCAATACCAGCGCAACTATTTTGAACTGACCGTATCAGCCAGAGACTAACATGCATCATTCTGTCACACACAGCTGTAGTTAAGAATCATCTCCAAAAATGAATCACAGCCTTATTTCCCAGTTTTTGATCCGATGAGGTTGAGACCGACAATGCCTAAAGAGGCAATTTCCGAGTATGGGTTGCATTGGGCTGTGGAGACTAAGGTTGATTGCCTGAAGTTGAGGTCATTCGCAAGTTCGCCTTGCCGATGATGCCCATGTTGACCGTGTAAATTGAGTGTAATATTTGCATTGATACAAGGCTTAGTTGTAGGTACTTTAAAATTAAGAGCAGGGCTTTAGGATCCGCAGATGGATTACATGTAGTCAGGGATTACCCTATAGTCAAAAAGATAAAAGAAGCAGAATGTAGAATTGAAGAGACAAATTAAATTCCACGTGCGATCTCTAAGGAGCTAAAAGGCGGAAGATAAGCAGTCGATACTCAAAATGATAAGATCATATATGGTATTCCTGGGATCAACAGAATTTGTCTTCAGTTTGTCGCAGCGTCGGACATCGGGTCCTAGCCTTGTTTAAACACGATACTATTAATGCCGCAGCATTTTGTAGTCTAAATTATGCTACAAATATTGGATGAGGAAGCAATGATCCGTTCTGATTTGTGTCGCTATTTACTCTAACGTCTATAATCGACATGCGCCCTCGAACCCTCGCCATCCAAAACACAGCGAGATGAAATCTAAACTTGACCAATAGCTTCCTTTGCCTTTTGTAGATCTGCTGCAACCGCCGCCAAATGCAGCACGTCCGCCGAACATGTGATGAATGACATTCGCTTTGCTGCCTCTTTGATCGCCTCGGGGCCTCCGAATGGAGGTTCGACAAAAGCAAAGCCTCCATATGGCTTGTCGTGCTTGTCAAGAATGGAAAAGAACTTTTCTTTCGCCTCGAGCCACTCCGGCTCCTGGCCGGCCATGTTGCCAGAGAGGTTCATGCTCACACGAGCATCTAGAGCACCGAGCCAGACTATATCGATATCGGGGACTTCGGTGAGAATTGCGTCGAGGTTGTTGATACCTAGGGTAGTTGTTAGTATTCTGTCAAAGACAAACACAAAGTGATAGTCAAGAATATACCTTCCAGACTCTCAATTTGAATCATAATTGCTGCCTGGTCATTGAGGTTCTGGTGGATATCGCGAGTGGCGTCAAATGCTTGGTCCGTAATTCCAGGGATCAGACGGAACGGAGGAGCCGATCGAGTGCCTCTCTGCTTGGAACCAAACTTGGCTGCTGACACAACATGCTTGGCTTGTTCTACGGTATCGACCTTGATGATTGATGATACCGTTTAGTATCTGAAAATAGGTTTGTGGATGGTTACACATACCTGGGGCACAACAATACTGGCACCAGCATCCAGAGCATATCCAATAGCAGCGTGATCATGGCCAGGCACTCGGACAAATGGAATCGTGGCGCCCTGGCTCATAAAGATTGCCTCGTGTACCATGCTTGTCATTGTCTCAACATTACAGGAGCTGTGTTCCCAATCGATCCAGACGGCGTCATAGTTCATTGGTGCTAGGAATCGAGTAATAGGCAGAGAGCTGAGTCCTGCATAGTAGCAGAGGAGAGGTCGGATCTTCTTCTGGTGGGCATCTCGAATGGCATCGCGAGCTCGATGAGGTTGGAAGAGGGAGGGGGCGGCATAGGCCTGCATGCCTTGGGAGGAGGTGGTGGAAGTAGCCGTAGCAGCCATTGGAGAATTTTAGATAATTGCCGAGTCAGTAATGAGCTGAGGAGTAGTGATGGGGCTAAGGTAGGCAGCCAAGAGGACTCGGGAGTTGAGAGCTTTTAAATCCAAGAATCTGCTCCATATCATGCCCTGAATATGCTCGACCTCTTGAGCGAGCTTTGAGAAAAGTGGGAAGAATCCTTCGTTACCAGAATAGCAACATATTGATAGTGGCTCCAATTCAACCCTTCTGTATCCAACTGTTGACTCATGTAGTCCGGTTTATCGCCATTATCGCCATTCTTAACAAACGAAGGTCATCACATACGACAAATACGCATCCGCACCCTTGACTGGTGAGCGGACTTCATACGCCTCTCAAGATATAAGCCAATCAGCGACGGCCTTCCTGCGAATGGAACACTAAAAGAGATGCACGTCGATCGGACATAGGAAAAATGCTGACGTATTCCCGCGCTGAGCGAGAACGATTGCCTCGAAGGATTCGCCCTATTTGATCCTAAGCTTTGAGTTCCTTCGACCTTTTTGTTCATCTGACGTCAGATTTTAATTTGTTTTCATTCATACCATTGTAGAGCTTTCAAATCTTGATTGTGTGGGAAGCTATCACGAAACATGACACCTTGATGCATCAACCGAGATAACAAAGTCTATCGCAATAGGCTTAATCTTGATAATGTGTCTTGATTTACTTATTCTACATATTATTTTGCCATTTTTACCAGTCCGTTCGTTTCAGGTGCTACTGGATGGTATCATATCTGCATGAATATCTGCAAGAGTTTGTCGCATCCGATATCAGCGCTGTCACTTATCGCATCCAAATGGATTGTTCATGACGTTAAAATCTGAGCGGTGAATTGAGTGTTGCCTGCAACGGAAAGCTATCCCGAGCGGTGTGGAGTTAAGATTCCTTACGGTTTTCGCAGCCCTATGAGATTGTTATGATCCCTGTCAAGCCTCATAACCGAGCTCCTGGTGCGCTCTGTGGAGGGAGCTATTCGCTGGCGCCGCATCTGTAGTCTGAATGTAGCCTTATGCACCGCTAGCTAGAGCATTAGTTAGCCAGATGAGCTCTAGACCTTCAGTTAGCTAGACACTGCCTCATCCTTCACACGCTTAATGACACAGTGATTTGGATATCGTACCAATGATAATCTAGCATGTGATTATACCGCTCCTTCAATGTGGATAAAAAGGCCGGTTCCCCTCATCTCTGATGATGGCGAAGGATTGCGGAGATTGTAGAGTTTTTTAATCCATTTGACATAATACTAATCTAGAATACATATTACTGATACAAAAATTCCAATCGACCATCACAGACTGTCAGCATGATTATCCATATCCAACTAAAGTCCAACATGTCCGACTCCCTCTTAATATCCATCATTCGCATCTCTAAGATTGATATACCGTTCCATCATCGGGCATCTCGCCCGTCAGTATATAGTTGTTCACCATCTTGGCCAATTCTCCAGGCGTATCATAGGTGATATGCCCAGTCCAATTCTTGAATACGAGCGTTGCCTTCGGCATAATTGAACGTAGGTTGATCGCGTTCTGAGCGCTGGTTATAGGATCCAAGAATGAGCTGATCATCAATACTGGATGTAGTTTGTTGATATAATCGGGAATTATTGGCTGGTTGCTAAATAGTACCCCCTCCTTTGGTAAAGGCCATGAAATGCATCTGGAAAAGAAACTGTAGCTCTGAGAGTATCCCCGCGTGAGCGGTGATAACATTCTCAACGTACGCTGAGCGGCTTGGAGCTCAAGATAATCGTTGGCGTGTTGCCAATCCAGACAGCCAGTAGCAAGTGTAGCCCATGTTCCCGAAGGATCGGTATCGTTTGTAAACCAGGGCATCGAAAAGGCAGACGCATCGCCTTGGGATGCTGCCAAGAGGTTGGTAGCTAAGGAACCCCATCCGGGCTGCCCTGGTCCCAGATCTCGTTGTAAAGCCGTCATCATCTCTTCCAGGCTGACGTCAGATCGACATGCTCCTTCGCCAGTCTGTTTGCACTTTGGTGCTGGGATTGGCGCGGCTTCGAACTTGTCAGCTAGCTGCTTGAAGAAATCCTCAACATCGTTCTGATCATGTAGTGCACAAGACGCATCCTCTTGACACCACTTGAAGAAATGCCTGAGCGTCATTTCGAAAGAAGCGGATTCTGCTTGCATGACTGCCATTGGATCATGTGTATGATCTACAATCCCGTCCAACACAATCCGGCCGGCATAAGGGAGAGCCCTTTCCAAGTTGGTGATGCCAATATGCGACCCGTAAGAATTACCAATCAAGTGTATCTCCTGCTCAATGTTGAACCACATGTTATATCGTATGCTGTCCATGTCCAGGGAAATCGACCGGGTGTCCATATTGTCAAATAATCGGCCCGTCATCTTTTTGCAGGCTTCTCCAACCTCCATCCAATGGTAATACATTTCAACGAATTCCACCTCGTCCTTGACCATCGAGGGCGCTCGGCGATTCCATAGAGTTGCGTTGCATTTTATTGGTGGACTCTGTCCTGAGCCTCGAGGGTCCATGCCTACTATATCGTACTTTTCGAGGAGTTCGTGCACATGATGCGATGGGTCATCAAGATATTGCTTTAGAAGGTTGATTCCGGATCGTTTAGGCCCACTGGGAAGAAATACAGCAGCCTTGGGCTTCTTCAATTTTGAGCGGATGCGCATCACTGCGACTTTCGTAAACATGCCAAAATTTCTGTTATAGTCGAGGATATCGCTGTGCATAGCACATTGTGTGTTTTCCCGAGGAGGGACACATTCTTCCCACCAGAGCGCTCGATTTTGGGCAAAGACTGGAAGTGCCGCGCCCAGCAGAAGCACTATGAATCCAAGTGTTGATGGTAGCATGATCGCTTTTGTCGATACTGAGGCGTGGGTTGACGATGGGTTAAGTGATCGCTCGAATTCCAAAATATTATACGAGCGAATATGTTGCAGTATTTGTTGTGAAAAGGTATGGTAGAAAGGAAGATGCTTCTCGAAGAAGGGAAACAACAAAAAGAGTGATGGGTGGCTGCGGAGGAAGAATGTGGGAAAAGTGGCCAAGATCTCATCCACCAGTCAAGGTTCTATCTAGTAACTCAAATATGTACAACTAGGTTTCACTGTAATTTTCACTAACAAGGCAAAGGCATAAGAAACGTAGATAACGATATATGGTTTGGGCGGCGCGCACTTACATGCAAAAGTATATGTAAATGATGCTGAACTATGGCTATTTGCGCCTTTGCATGCTGAAAGTTGCTTTTGCCTATCAAACGCCTTTTTACTTTTGCGGCTTGAACATGCTTCCTAGTATATGGACAGCTATTCTTTGGTACAAGATTCATGGCATTGTACCATCTGCAAGCTGAAAAGCAATCTGGATGGCGTACACTTTTGCTCTTGCTTTTCACCAATTTTCGCCACTTCATTTTAACAAACAGTACCGCCGGATCTAAAATCAGTAGTCTTGGAATTTGGAAAGATGTATCCAGTTAGTGTGTACAATAAGGAAATATTATGAGGAGTTCCATGAATAGGCACGGCTCTGTAGCCAAATCAGCATATTGAACAATTCTCGACATAGGGATGGTAGAGAATAAATAGCGTTCACATAAATAGCGTTCACACAACGGCAAAGTCATGGAATCAGTTGTAAACGTACAAATACTCCTGCGACATGTGATCAGCCGCCGCGAAATTGAGATGCGAGCTGGCCTACCAACGGTCATGAACGGCCGCCGGCGGCCGCCTCATCAGTTACCACGATGTAGTAAGTCATCACCACAAAACGGGTATTCCCCGCCAGACGGGTCGGTATACACTTTGGTGAAGGCTGTTCCAACATTAAAAATGCTTAACAAACGCATTCTATGATCAAAATAGTATAGAGATTTCTCGGAGTTAACCTAACTCCAGGCTTACTGATGTCTGCACATGCTTGTTTATAACTTAAAGTGCTATTCCAGCAAATTTCCCCGCCCCTATTGGTCAGGCTTGTTGAAATCTTGGTCAGCACCATCTACAATGTGTTTGACCTTACTTCTATCGCAGAAATTATTATTTATAACAGCTATTAGCTAGATCGACTCATTCTAAGGAAGCAGAATCACAATTCACCTGCAACCATTTGACAGCATATTATTTCGTGAAGTTATTATGCTCTACTGACACAATGAAAGAGGCCACGGTTAATCCAGACTTGTCCGTCACTATTCATGACAATGTGTCGTTACCTCGTCCATCAGCAACTCAAGTATTAATTAGGATTGTATGCTCTGGCTTTAACCCCAAGGATTGGAAGGAACCATACTTTCATAAAATTGCAAGTAACTCTGGAGACGATATGGCTGGCTACGTGGAAAGTGTTGGTGAAGACGTGGTCGGCGTTCAAGTCGGTGATAAAGTAGCTGCTTTTCACACCATGCGGACTTTGGGTGGCTCTTTTGCGGAATTCGGACTTGCGGAGAGCAGCACTACTTTCTTGTTGCCGAAACATCTGTCATTCGAGGAAGTGAGTTTGTGTCTGATGCATTTGATACTTGCTGTGTATTAACAACTTCAGGCTTCAACAATCCCTCTCTGCGCCTACACCGCCGCTGTAGCTTTATTTGCTCGACTTAAACTTCCTATGCCATGGGCTCCCCCAAATAAACCGACACCTCTCATTATATATGGAGCATCATCAGCCGTGGGTGCATTTGCTATTAAGTTGGCGCGGCATGCTGGTATTTATCCAATCATAGCTGTGGCTGGGTCGGGCCATGCATATGTAGAAACGCTGCTTGATAAATCTCGAGGTGATTCTATTGTCGATTATCGAAATGGCAACATCCATGAAGACATTCGACAAGCCTTGGATGCTGCTGGTACGCACGACGTTTACCACGCCATAGATGCGATATGCGAGAATGATAGTCACCTCGTTGTTTCCCGTGCCCTGTCAACCGGAGGAAACATCGCACTTATAAACCCAGGGCTGGATTATTCCGACATACGAAACGATGTTAATAAAGGCATTATTTATGTCGGAGTTGTCAACGGAAATGTTGAGGACGATAAGCGGCTTGCAGGGATAGAGAAAAGAGACCCTATCCCACACCGACGCGATTTCAGCTTGGTCTGGTCAACTCTCTTCAGCCGTGGACTCTATGATGGCTGGCTTACCGCCCACCCTTATGAGTTGGTGCCAGGTGGCTTGGAGGGAGTTTCAACAGCATTGAACAATCTGAAGGCTGGAAAGGCGAGTGCAAAAAAGTACGTTGTGAGGATCGCCGAAAATTGAATGGTCCATTCCTTTAGTCCCGTCGTTATATGCAAAAGAGTCACTTACTATGATGAGCCTATTGACTTCTCTTTGTCGGTTATGCATTTACTAGTCCTTTTAAAGAGGGCATTCGATTAATACTCCCTGCAAAATCGGGCAATTCGTCTGATTGATGCGGAATCTCCGACCACAACTGCTGTCAGAATCATGATACTCAGGCGGAACACCCGAGCAGCCAAATACCACGCAACATTTCGACACGAGAATCGTATTCATTAATAACGGAATTTCCGGAAGAATTAAAGCACACAGTCCCGGTCATTCAGTAGCTTGTGTAAATCCGATGGCAAGCAAGTATATAAAGAAGCTCCAATCTTACAGATGCAGTCTTAAAGGAACAAAGACGCATTTATTCAGCAAAGCAATAACTGTACCACAGAAGATTACATCATGACAAAACTGATTGTCATTCTGGGAATAACTGGCACGCAGGTGAGTCATACACACCAAAATATTGAGAACAAAGACTGACAGAGCCCGCAGGGGGCCTCTGTTGCAGACGTATTCCTTCAAGAGCCAGACTGGAAACTGCGAGGAGTTACCCGAGACGCATCTAGAGTTTCTAGTACATATTGGAAGCAAAAGGGTGTTGAGATAGTAGAAGCAAACCTCGATAAACAAGAGTCCCTCGAGGCCGCATTCAAAGGCGCCCATGCCATATTCGGGAACATCGACTCTATTGGACCAATGTTTGATCCGTACAATTACGGCAAACTTCGTCCGGGCCAAACCATCAACGAGTTCTGCTACGAGTTAGAGGTTAAACGGGGCAAAAACATGGCTAATGCGGCTGCTGGTGTGGACACACTTGAGAGATTCGTTTTCTCGAGTCTCCCTAGCATCAAAGCGGTCACCAATGGAAAGTATCCCCATGCGTATCATTTCGAGGCCAAAGCAGCAATCATGGCTCATATCAAATCTCTTCCGAACTTGGCTACTAAAGCTTCTGAGGTCCAGCTTGGCGAATTTGCCACGAATTGGAAGTCTTGGAGATCAAGACGACCGGTCAAGGTATGTACCTATCCCCAGACATCATCTACCTCAGCGTAGCTCTAATATTAATATTTTAAAAGCAAGAAGATGGCTCTTATGCATTTCTTGTACTGGGAGATAGGGACGTACCGATGCCCATTACTGTTCAGAGAAAGGACACTGGGTATTTCGTCCGAGCTCTCGTTTTGATGCCTCCTGGCAAAGTCCTCTTGGGCTATGGAAGTTTCATGAGCCACGCAGACTTTAATCGCGTATGGACTAAGATATTGGGAGTTTCGGACGGTGGTGTGAAGCATATTACCATTGAAGAATTCATCAACTTTGAAGGACCACCACTTGGCATAGAGCTTGCAGAGGCAGTGGCAGGACTAATGCAGTTCGACATGGACACTCCGGGCTTTATGCACCCCCATGAGGTGATATGGAGATGACACTTTCAATTGTATGCATGATAAGCTAACCAGTCTATTAAAATAGGTTCCAAAAGAAATTGGATGTCCGACTACAAGCATCGAGGAGTACTTGAAGAGTGAAGATTTCTCGTCCATGATGGAAGTGCTCTAAGGTAATGATGGTGGAGTTGGGTGAGCCCAATGTCGCCAAACATTTTCAAGATAAGTAACTAAACCATGATTCTTTGTTTACTTTATAGATATAGATAGGGATTCTCGTCGCTAGATTTAATTGCGTAAGAAGTTATAAACCGTGGCTAAATATTGCACCTAATTCCCTCCAGGTCTGATTGTCCATGTTGGATTCGAGTGCGGGGATGTCATGCAAGTATGCATCTGTCCCGCAATCTGCAGAGGGAACATCTTCTTCCAGTCCAAATACTGGATCAGAAATCAAGTAATCTAGTGCACCATTGGAATTTAAGATGTTGAGAGAGCATGGCCTTACTGTGGGGTTGTCGAACAGCGATATGTCTGTAATTCGGTTGGCCTGCCCAGCTGAGGAGGCGTGCAGCCGTGATTTGCGCTTGGGAGGATCATTTTCGAGCTGCTTAAAAAAGTGTATCTCGTTTGGCTTAGAATAATCGCTTGTGTAATGGATGCCCAATCTAGATAATCTCTCCCTCATGGATCTCATTCGGTTCCAGAGTCGCTCGGAAGCAGATGAAGATCTTGAATAAGCTTCCGCGAGATTGAATGCGCAGGAAATCTTTATACTTAGATATTTGACATCGAATCTTTCTCCAATAGTGGTATTGGAATCTTCTTCGGAGTCAGATTCGTGCATAATGACCAAAAACAACAGAGCTACTGATGAAGCTAAAAAGTGCTGGAAAAACGGATGCTGTTTGTGGTATATGTCAGTTGTCTTGTGCAAGTCCCAAAGTACGGCAATTGTATCACAAGCAACCTCAGCTCCTGACTGAGCCATTTGCTTTTTACCTATTAGGCGAGAGCATGATAGAAAGTAGGATGTGACGACTAAGCCTCGGAGTAGGTTGGCGCGTAGATACAGCAATGTCGGCAAGGACTGAGGACGAGTGTTGGCCAAACGCTCTTTTGGATGCACAAAAGATAATCCTGTGAGATATCTCTCTTTCCATTGATCGATCTGTATATTCGTCACGTCGAATAGGTCTTCATCTTCGAGTGCATCAGCTGTGAGCAAGCGACTGTTGTGATCCCAAAGCCGGGGTGTAAACGAAGCATATGGAACCATCGCTTTCAGGTATGGGGCCTTTTAGGTTAAAGTCAGCATGGTATCTTAGTCTTACTCATTCGGAGGTATCATTACCTCTACAGGCTCAGGAAGTGATTTGGCAAAATCTGCGTCCTGAAAATTCTGCGGTAGGCCAATGGAGCAACTCCATAGCCGATCGAGAATCACGATGCTCCAAAGGATATTTGTGATCATGCCGTGATCGCTTGATTCATTTTCCGCCCGTCGGGCTTCTCGGTGGTGCAGTCCCAGCTCCATGGCCATTCGCCCAGAAATTCCGCCCATCCGCCATGCCAACTGCACATCATCATGGAAAAAGTGATAAATGGCCTGTCATAATAAATCAGCAAAATGTCTTCGACAATTAATTGATGTAAAAAACGAACAGCGAGCAGTGTGAGAACAACGTTCTGGATGTTTTTGGTGTCGGACGTCATGGCATCCTGAATCCTGATTTGGATGCTGTTGTACAAAGCTGAGGCGATGTCGCTTTGCCCTGTAGTCTGCGCAAGAAGGGCAATTGATAGGACCATTTTTGTAATATCAAGTCTGTCTTGTTCAATTTCAGGATCTGTACTCCTAGTCCCTGGCGCCGATTCTAGGAGAGCGTAAATTGCGTCAACTTGTGATTTTTGTTGTTCAATGTCCACAACAGGGTGAAGATGGCCAATCACTTCATGATACACATCGATGAGCTGTAGTGCTCGAGCCTTGCCAAGGTTTCGTAAGCACCGTGTGCAGTCTGAACAAAAGCAGGCACGCATTCGCGGGCGTGATTCAGAAGGCTCTTCCACTCCTTCATAAGTATCGGGTGTTGGATCTGGAGTGTAGCATGCGATTTTTCGATGTCTACATGAGTAACCGAGTTGGGGTTCAACCGGCCGAATACAGAACCGAACTACATTCAGCGTGTAGTCGGAGCTTGTTGCCCCCCAGTATCGAGGTGATGGATGTTTCGCGCTGTCCTGTTCGTAGGCACTTTCTGAGCAGCTTCTCACTGAACAAGAAGATGAAGGAGACGATTTAGTGTCAAAAGGATTTCCACCCCGGCCATTACTTGGTCCCTTGTTAAGCTCAATCAGGACATTTATTTGTGATTGCATGTGCTCAACAAGGCGAGCTAAGCGTCCAATCTCACTGAAAACTATCGTGTCAACTATGAAAAAGCCTAATACTCCGATAGGCAAGTGAAGCAAATAACTCACCTCGTACCTTCTGTGCTGTTGCTCTTATGCTCAGTGCAGTCATTCTGCTGGTTTAAAGCATCGCACGCGCAGTTGGTCAGTAGATTTGGATCTGTATCGTATATACACTGAATAGACCGGCTTTGACAATGCTCGCACGGCAGATGGCCATCGCAGCGCACTTTTCGGCGCTTGCACTCGCAACAGGCCCGGAGAGCATAGCGAGCTCGTCGTTTTCTGGGCTCACTGTCCGTGTCATGGGATGTAGCCCTCTTCTTACGACGGGTGGAAGATATCTTTTGCGCGGGCATTTATACTAAGTGAGAACAATATTACCAGGGAGATTGATCAAGGATTGCTTTGTAATTGATTTGGTGATATTAATTGCGACACAAAGAAGTTGTGTGAATCTTTCGAGACTCTCCCAGTTGTGATTGGCACTACGGCATCGCTACTCAAAATACAGTGTCAAACGAAACCATGATTCACAAAGGAGGAACTGCACGCACTGTACAATCCGGAACTTCCGCTAGGAACGAGACGGAAATTCCGCAGTCTAAAATCTGACAACTTCATCTCAATCTACACAGCAGTGGGGCACTTCACTGCGTTCTGCCGTACAAATTACAGTGTCCCTAATAAGCCAAGATATAACATACTGCAGAAAATAACATATATCGTATTCTTATTGAGAAAGCAATTTACTCTTCTTTCGCAATCTAGATCCATATACCCTAAACACAAATGGAATCGGAATCATAATTGCAGCCAAGCATCCGAGTAAAGTAGCAGCCCACTGTACACCAAGATTTTGAAACATTTGTCGGCTGAACAATGGGAATCCTGCTGCAACTGACGATCGAAGCATGATGTTGGCGGCGACGGTCGAGGCAGCCCTGCAGAAGTTAGGCACCATATTATAGAACAGAGTAAAGGATGTGTAAAAGTGTCCGACTTACAAAGGCAAATAAGAGTCTACCAAGTAATTGAAGCAAGGAAGAAAAACGCACAAAACGCCGAATCCAACAAAAAGGCCAGCCGCGGTTGGTGCCATCCAATGGATCCGGTCAGTGAAGCCCGTCCAGCCGAACCTGAAATACGGAATCAGTGCTGATTGTAGTTAAAAGAGTGAAGACACGTACCAAAAGATACCAATTGTAAAGATCGGGCCTCCAAACAAAGTTGGGAAGAGGCGCCATTCCGGGACTGGTACGTTGTTGTTTTTGGCCAGCTTTTTGGCATACTCCTTTTGTTGCCAAAAGATCATGGTAACACCCAACGACATTCCTATGAAGAGGCCAATGAATGGAAGCTCCGCAACTCCGGGCCTCATGTGGTATACTTGCCCAAAAACGAACGGATAAGCCTCGAGCAGTGCATAAACCAGTCCGTATATAAACGACATGTAGAGAGAAACAAGGCAAATCATTGACTCCGTGATGAGCATTCGAAGTGGCCGAGTGAAATATTTTGTTACCAAATCTCTCAGATCCGTCTCCACCATTTCATGTCTCGCGTGGATTGCCCAATTGTTCGTCTTGCGGCGCATCGTGGCAGCGTCCGCAGCGAGAATAAGCGGAGCGTATGTTTCCGGGAGAAGAACTGCTGAGACAGCCCCATTGACAAGCCCTAGGATAGCAGGGATATACAGCGTCCATCTCCAGCCAAGGTGACTGGATGCGATGAAACCTCCTACAATAGGACCTGTAAAAGGACCACCAAAGACGGTCAAAGCATAGATGGAAATCGCTCCGCCTCTATACTTGTTGTCAAAGATATCAGCAAGGACACCCGGAACCACAGCGAGTTGACATGCGCCGCAGAGGCCTGCAAAGAACCGGCAGATGAGCAGTGTCTGGATGTTATTCCCTGCCGCAGAAGCAATGGAGAAGATGCCACCGCCAATCATGGAGACGACCAAAGGCCATCTCCTACCGTACAATTCCGATCCAGGAGCCCATAATATCGGCCCAGCTGCAAATCCAAGGACAAACAGTGTTGTACCGAGCGTTCCAACTTCCAATCCAACTCCAAGCTCTTTGCTTGCGCTTTCGGTTCCGGGCGCATAAATGGCACTGTTGAAAGCGACAATCCATGTTTCACTGCAAACGAGTATAGAAATGAATAATCTAGGTTACTCGGCAGCTTGTAAGCACATTGGGCTGCGCCAAATTAGTCAGGTTCGACATACTTGGTTGAGGTTTTCCAATTGTAAGGATGGTTTGGATCATCTGGCCCATCAAACTCGAGAATGTACTCTTCTGGATTGATGAGCGGTGGTGGAAACGACCTCTTTCCTTCGTCTGGCATTTCATCACTTTGTGTCACTAGAGTAAAGGAAATGTCAGTGGAAGCTCAAGGGCTTTGCTTGCTAGGTTGGAGGAAGATGGAGGAAGAGAGCCAACAACTAGTCCAAAGAAACATTATGGCCTGCAGTAATGTGGTTGACCTGAATCGTATAACGAATTACAAAGAAATAAAGCACAACCTCGATTTCTTTCTGCTTCTCTCGCGTATGTCGCCTAAGCATTGCCTTTTGATCGGACGAATTGCGGATCTGACGGCTGTTACGGGATCGACGGCTATTGCGGTTTCCGGCCCGATTTTCCCGATCTCACTGGAGTTTCTAGAGACAAGCTCAATTGATGCGCTCGTGCTTATTCGCTAGCAAGATACTTCGCAATGACGATGTGATAATCAGCTTATGTTATAGATCTACTTAAACGTCATGCTGCTGGAGATGGACCACCACTTTGCGGAAATGAAGTCGCCGGCACCATTGAGCCGTAAGCAAAACTGAGAACTCTGTTGTCATATCCACCAAGCAGCGTTGGTCCGTCTAGCATGCCAGGGACCATGACTTGTTCGAATTCACTCATTTGTTGAGTTGACAGATCTGCGAAGAAGGCTCCAAACCAGTTTCGATCATCCACATTTGCAGTCGTTGACGCGGCTGCACCGTTCTCTACTCCACGAGAGGCCTTGAGGGCGTCGTCAAATATGGCTACATCCTCTTTTCTTCTTTGCTGCTGTAGCCTAACAAGTAATCTGGCCGCATTACAGGCGTCCTTCATAGTGTCAGTCTTGTAGAATGAGGCGGTCAAATTGAGAGTGTCCAGAGCATCACCCAACAAAGCAAGTGATGAATGTGTGTCCATTACCAGTAAGAAACAAACGATTTGGAATGGAACGTTCACCACTTGATGCCATGGCGAGCAATCTCTGACTAATACCTGGGCGCAGCTCAAAGCTTTTCGAAATAATGCTAGGACTTTATCCACTATGGCAGGGGAAAGATCCACCGCCTGGGCATAGATGCGTCGAAGCACACAAAGAACAAGATTCGACTGCGCCATAGTCGATGGCGGCTGAGTGTGAGAGCTTTTCAGGAGTTCAGAGAGAGTTGAAGTGAGATTGCTCCCATCTGTAGGCTTGCCCGGGTCTAGCCCAACCGAGGCGGGCAACAGGGACAGAATTTCTGCGGTATAATTGCCGGGATCTCGCAAATCCTGGACTGGCAGATCGTTCTCTTGGTAGGGTACTCGTGGTAGGCCCAAATCGTACGAGGTCCAAACATTAAGGTGACGAGCAACTCCAACAAGTCGTCTTCGAATGTCGTCATCATCACCACCATGTGGATCGCGTTGGAGCATGGCTGATTGCAGTCTAGAATAAAGCTCAGACACTTCGATAAGGTGCATGAGTGTAGACGAGGCAATCCAAGTAGCGTAAGGGGAGTCAGTCATTCGAAGGTACACAGTTCGGAGAGTCCATGCCGTCAAAAGGTCCAAGGACGGAGGTTCTGTCAGATGATGAGTGTCCAAAATAGAACGCGCTTTTGCAACCAGCTGTGACTCAATGGTGGTGGCTGTTCGTTGCGAAAATAGAGATCCAAGTGCAGCAACGCCTGTAAGAATGGCATCAAATATTTGAGGTTTCGAGGACGTTTGCCAGCACGCCTTCAAGCGTTTGAAGAACCTCTCGCGGTCAATAAAGCCATAGCAACAGTTTACCTTGTCAAAATAGATCTCTGCTAGAGCTTCTATGTGTTGTAGAGACGTCATGTTTATCGCCAATGGCGTGAACGCGTCTCCTGAAGTGGATGGCTGTCGTGCTCCCGTATTCCAGCCAAAGAGACTAAACCTCGGTGCGCTTGCGGGATTAATCTTGAGGCTCATGTTCCTCACAAATGCTGCACTACAGTTTGCTTCGACACGGCGGGCAACAGTATCGCGGTCCCGTCCAGCATCCAGCGATTCTTGCTGGCGGCGCTCAGCGTCTAGCTTTGAACGGTCCGATTCTTGCACTGACACATGACGCTTTTCCTTCTGTCCGTGAAAGTGGCACTCGCAACCCCAGCTCACGCAGGTCTCACAAGGATTGCCGCCGACGCACTTGCGCTTACGTTCACGGCAAGGCTCACAGGCCAGCCGGGATCGTTTTCGCTTGGAGACAATCATTGCGTCCGATTCAGAGGGGCTTTCATAGGAGCTTTTCGATGTTAGTTGAGATAGGTTGGAAGTTGCGGGTGTTGCGGGCAATGGAACTATAAAATATAGGCGTACAGGGGGCTGGTAAGATGACAACCGCTGCCATTGATTCCATTCTCGCCTTTGCGAACCTTGCAAAACCGTCATAGCAACGTTGGCGTGAGGCTATTGCCACTCAACCATACGTTTGCAGTGGCATTGGTAGCTCTGATTAAGGTTCTCTCGTGATCTGCCTAGTATGATGAAGTAATCCAATCAACGTAGCCTATTGAATTGATTGCAAGCATTCGTGATTGAACAGCTTCCACTTGCTAACATGCCGAAATCGTGATCCGTGGTTAAGCGCTGACGTTCATAGGTTTAAGAATGCGGGTCGGCATCTTGGCTTCAGAGACCTGTGAAACCATTGGTCTACTGACAGTATCACATCACAACAAACAGTAATTCAGAAGCTGCTGGAAAATCTGGTCTAGTACTTAGAGTAAGCATTGAAAATAAGCATTAAAGAAGAACGTATATTCCATCCAGATTGTTCAGATCTAGATTTCGAGAGGTATCAAACCTACACTTTTATCCAGCATACAATGCCTCACAGGTACAAAAGTTAAATGTCTGCCTAGATGACGACTAAGCGACCAAACATCATTTTGCATAACGTAAGATATGACCTAAGAGCCCCTAACTATGAGATTTCAATCAGAACAAGCAGAATTAATGATATCCTACACATGAAAGAGGGTTGATGAAGTTTATCTGGCTTCCAGGCGATATTAATTGTTTTGTCTGTGTTGTGTTCCAGAAGTTGCCCCAGGCGATATTACCCTGTAAGTCGACAATGCAGCAATTCGCTCGCAGTAAGATCAATCGTAATTGCTCAGCGCCGAGCACTATGTATTGAGACTAACTGAGAACTATTTGGAAATCTAAACTCTAAATAGAGAGATGCATGCCAGTCTATTCCGTGTTCTCCTCGGAGAAGTCTTCTCTATTTTGCGGGGAAAGCCTGTCGGGTATTCAGAACTGCCAACAACTACCTATTGACTGCTGACGCTGATGACGTCGGTTCTCATAGAACACCTCGTCTCCAGCCACTGCCTCTCAATTTCTCATATCTCCCACAGCTAGGAGATGATTACATGATATTCGTAACCGAGTTGCATGTTAATATTTAGATGTATGTTCATGACTCCCAGCAACGACTTCCCTAGTGTTAGTCTAGAATAAGGCCTGGGCGTGAAACAAGCGCTGATTCCCCCACCTGTGAAGAAAAGAAGCGGGGAAGAAGCTTCTATCATCTCCGGAGCTGTTGTGCCAATGGACTGAGGACAATGTCTCAGCCTTGACGTTGGTATGAATAACAATGCCGGTCGACACCCTCTGTTCAGAGTCTTGTGACAGCATATTACCGGTTATGTCATTTATCACCGTCACTTATAAGATTATTTTCTTATAATGACCACGGCATATTCTCTCTGAGAAGCCCAAAATGTAATATACAGCAACTAGCACCCTTTCATATCGTGTCGCTAATCTACGCTCCAAAATGTCAATCAAATACACCATCACGCTCCAGAATGACTATGGGAAAGACGGTCGCTACGCCTTCTTTGTAGATCCTCCCCAGATCTCAGAATCTCTCACCGCGCCTGAAGTATTCACGAATGCGTGGATCTCAACTTTTGTACCAGACGGGAGCACACATGATATCGCGACGACGAGCGAAATGTTTGCCTGTAAGTCTACTGAAGCAATAACAGATTACCCAAAGGAAAGAAGTAACGACAAAAAAAAAATAAACTTTATTAAAGCTGATATCATCTACAACGTCATTAATGCTAAAGTTACGTAGGGTGCGGAACAGTTCCAAAGCCGCCGGGTGTTGGCGTCACGGTCCATGAAGGAGCCAGTCAACCAGCCGCACTCGGCTATAAGATGGAAGGAGAAATTACGCCTGGAGGTATGTTTATATGTTGACACTATGGCATGATTATATCCTTGTATTATCCTTCAAATACCTCGGCTGACATTACTCTAAGGCACGTTCGAGATGATCGTGGACAGGGGCGTACCAGACTTGATTCCTATCCCCAGCTCTGCGAAAACTGCTGCGTACAAGATTGAGACTGGAAGTGATCTTCCCACGCCAAACCACAAATATCTTTTCGGCCTCGGCATGATCAACGGGTGCGGCCTGGTCTCTCCGGTTGCCTCGGTGAGTTGTCCATTATTCTTTTTTATTTTGGCACAATGGAATTAATTGACCATGACTTTGAGAGATTATAGGCATTAGCAATCAACAACATGTCAATCAATTTGACGCCAAGCAAAAAATTCCATGTCTGCCAGAGTGATATCCAGATAGGAGAAATTATTGACTTGCCCTCCGTTTCTGAGACAGCCGGCGTGATTGACTTTAGCTCAGGGCCTGGTGCTGGAAAAGATGCTGCCACCATTGTTCACAGAAATAATGGTTACTTTGACGTCATGTACCATGAGAGCTCCAAGAATTGATGCCAGCGACTTGTCTCTGTGCTTACGAGAGCAATTTTAGAGTTATGAGAAGTTAGTTTCATGTTTTGGTTGCAAGAAATAATACTTCAAATTGACTGACTGCAGTGTGAACACAAACAGCAAACTGTGATTAAGATCTAGTAAATGAGATAAAAGATATTTAAATAACCCACAATACGCCATCGCATTTCACTAACATGAAGAGATAGTGCTCGATGGGCAGCTTATCTCGAGCGCCTATGGGTCTGGACAATTACCAAGAATTTGGGTATAGCGCCTGAAGAACCAGACATGACTTGAGACATTCTAATTCGCATAAGGGCAATCTTTATTTGCACTCCGTATTTTGCTGAAGCTCACTGCCTGGATTAGAGACAAGTCTGACTGCCTCCTGGTCGCGTTTCTTCAACTCTGGTCGTAAAGAGCGAGTAATGACACCAGCGACAAGAAGACTGGTGACACAAATCAACTCAGGCACAAGACTTAAGCAAATCTGAACGGCCTTGGAGGTAAGAAATCCAGAGTCCGGGTGTGTCACCTGCAGGTGTAGAAACACAAGGCCGTATACAAGACGGATGCCAACAAACGGGAGGGCGACAAAGACGCCTTTGATCAACTGATGGTATGCAACATTAGCTCATGTAAAGACTAGTAATGTGAAAATGACGTACAACTCTACCATTGTCCACAGTTTGCATGGTGGAATAGGAAGAGTATTGACGGACCATGTGGTTCGACCAAACTGCCCACAATGTTACAAGTCCCCAGGCAATGGCTGAAAGCGCTGAGCCAATATTGAGTAAAGTTTTGGTCTTGGACACTGGATCGCCATTCATAAGCTTAACAAGCGCCAAGATGATCAAAATCATTCCCAATTGAACTAAGCCATGGTACTTGATTTCCAGTATTATGTCGAGTCTTCGATTCAGGCGGGGATTCACTGCGCGTCGACTGGTGAAGCGTCACTGTTAGAAGAAACTCTTAAAAAGGTATAGAGTACGGGAAACTCACGCTTCGTGTAAGATGCCGGAGATTGCAAGAAGCAAAGGAGAGAGACCTATGCTATTGAGAATCACAGCTGCTTCGCCCTTCTGGCTTCCATGGAGACCAATGCCTCCAGTGGCGATGCGGAGGACACAGAATAATTGGACAAATAGCCAACCCAGGAATCCCGTCTTTCCATGTTTCCACAGGCAAAAAAGTGCTGGTTGAACAAGAACGAGATAAATGGCGAGCTTTGCCGCCGAGAGGCCGTCAGTTGTCATTTTGGTCGCGTGGGTTCGCGGTTTCGATAACTCGGCAGAGCGTTGCGGAGTTGTTGAGTGTGCGTTGAGAATTGTTGTTTGGCAGTCGAGAAGATGAGTTTCTGTTGAATTTTGGAGGTAAAATCATTATATATATGTCTTCTTTCCCCTGTTTCATTTCGATGCCGCTCCTCTTGATGCTACAATGTGTTCCACACATCACAAAGTAAGCCCCAAAGGATCCACGCCACACGTTAGGGTGGGATTGAACGAGAACGACGGCAGATCTGAATGGCCCGCAGCAAACTAATTTGAGCACTACGGCAAGCCCTGCATCAAATAGAGGACAGGGACGGCACTCATATACCCTGAGCAGCGTGTCCTGCCCTTGATGCATTAGACACGGTGGATTCGTGATTGCTGGTCTATCCCTGCCTTTGCAGATGGCCAATATATTTACTACTAAATTAATCTCTCTCTTGAGAAACATCGCATAACAATGACGGATCCTTTAGTATCTCCAGTGGCTGTATCAACATGCCCTGCCACTCAGGCGGCAACTCAGCCGCAATAGCCCTTGCTTCCCGTAGTCCAGTATCCCCGATATACCAAAGGCCGCGGTGAAGAGCCAAAAGTGTGAAGTAATGAGCCATGATGATCAGTGCTCGCGGTCGCTTCTGCGCCACATAGCACACAAACTGAGCGTCCACAATCATGGGGAAAAGAATTAGCCTTCGAGAGAGGCCAGGGGGTGGATGATGATCGAATCGATGCTTCCATATGCAGCCCAAACAACTCAGTGTGCGCTTGTAGACGTAGTAGACTTCTTCGTCCCATTCTTCTTCCAACTCATGAGGTTCCTGGCGTCGTAATAGGTAGAGAAGTTCGCTTGTATCTTCCATCCTCTGCTTTTCCTCCAAGTGTTGAGATATCTCTAGCATCAGTTTGCCGCTTAGGGAATCAGGATTCTGCTCGATCAAGGATAATGCCTTGCGAAACACAATATTGCTGGTGTTTGACATGCGTAACCACTCAATAGGGGGAGTATATGGTACCAACGAACGACGTTGTAGTCGAACATATCCATACACCCGAAGCGTAGTAGACGCCAAGCATGAGAAATCCACATTGTCGGTATCGAGATGCAACACGTGCTGGTGGTGCGATTGAAGCGTTAAGTTGAGATACGTGGAATAATTCTGCATGTGCTCCGGATCCTCAAAATTGGACTTATACGCCTTATGAAGTGCCGACAGCATGCAGACTCCATGCATCACGGCATCTGATTCCAATGCCGCGCGGCATATGACTGGCCCCATGAAACTTTGGGCGAATTTATCTCCGCCAACGGTTGGGGCGGTTTCGGTGAAGTAGTGATAGAACAGCTCGAGCTCAAGTTTCCGTCGGGCCTCTGTTTCTGGGAGAGGGGGTACTCCCTCTACAGCAACGAGACTCTCAGAAACTCCTGTAATAATTGATGTTGAACTTGATTCAATGTTGCTTTGAACTATGGGAAGAGTTCCATAGCCGCACTCCAAGTCAAGTCGCGTGCAGTTGTTACAGATTGGCTTGGCCTCATCACACTGAATCGATATTAGAACCTCTCTAACTTGAAATCTACTACCGTGCCATTAATCTCGGAGTGTTTCTTCTGCATACCTTGACTCGACGGACTCGGCACCGCTGGCAGCCGGTCCTACACTTTTTGTGGAATAGCTTCGCATGTTTCTTGCGTGGCAGCTGCGTCTGCTGAGACGTTTCCTCACGTCCACCCGCAAGAGAGAGTCTTGTTGTTACTGTCATTATAGTTTGTATAGACAATCGTCGTCCTTGATGCAACCTCAAGCGAGCTGCTTAAACGATGACGACGGGAGACGAAGGGTACATGTAGTTGGTAGCGGTAAAATGCTGAACGAGAACGAGCAGCAGGCTAGCTTTTTACGGAGAGAGGCCGCATTAGCTTATCCCCAGGGCATTTTCCCATCCCGTGTCATCAATCATCCTATTGGCCAATTGTGATAGTTGTCTTAGGGCTGACTGCCGATCTTGATGCCAACTTTTTTGACAGAATGGCTTTTCTTCTTCTCTAGAAGTAGCGGCGATCTTTCTTCCACGAGAAAATTTGTGGCGACGATTGCAAACGAACTTGCAGAGTCACTGCCTGCCTACCGAGAACATCTCCACAATGCCTTGGACTCTTCTCCTACCATTACCAGCCGCAGTTTGTATGACCAATGGGAAAAGCTGATTCTTAATCCTCTGCGCTCGACTTCATTAGAAGATGACGTTCAGCCCATTCTCATAGTCATCGATGCTTTAGATGAATGTGACAGTGAACATGATCAGGGAGTGTTGATTCAGTGTCTTGCCGAATTGTCAGCACTGGAAAAGATTCCTTTCCGCATATTCATCACGAACCGACCACAGAATACTATTCATCTAGGCTTTGATAGGATCACATCCTACTCACGCCAAGACTTCACCCTCCATGAAATTGAGGAATCAATTGTGGCAGCAGATTTGCGACTCTATTACAGGCATGAAATAACAGGCATGGACATTGACCAATCTCTCATCACCGAGGAAAACATTGACAGTCTAGCCAGGAAGTCTGACAGATTGTTTATTCATGCTGCCACGGTGTGTCGCTTTATTCGACAAGGCGAGATTTACGCAGTGAAAAGACTACAGAACGTTCTTGCTTCGCAGGATTCGCAACTTGAACCGGAGAGAGAGCTGGATTCGATTTACACAACCGTCTTGAAAACTGCCTTTGCAAAGTTTGCTTCATTGCAATCAGGCGAGACGGAAACTTTGCGGATGTCTTACCAAAAGGTTGTTGGATCTATCGTCATGCTCTATGATAGAATGCCTCCAACGGACTTTGCCACTTTAGTTGGCGAGCCAGTGGAAAATGTCACTCGACTGCTCAAATATCTGAGTTCGGTTCTAGACGTTCCTAGAGAGGCGTCTGGACAGATTTACGTGCTTCATGCGTCGTTTAGAGACTTTCTTTCAGATCCACAAAGAAGTTCGAGCCTGCATTTTTCGATCGATTATAGAAAGATACATGCGAGTCTACTCCAACGTTGCATCGACATTATGGCCATCGAGTTGCGGAAAAACATTTGCAGACTTCGAGAACCTGGGAAGCGAACCAAAGACATTTCAGCATCGGATGTGGATAATCACATTTCCCAAGTCCTGCAATACGCCTGTAAATATTGGATATATCATCTCCAGCAGAGTAACGTAAGCCCGAGAGGGCACTACGGGACCTTGGAATTTTTCCAAACCCGATTTCTCTTCTGGGTAGAAGTTCTCGCACTGATTGGGCGACTGTCTGATGCCGTCGATATGATTCAGCTCCTAGAGTCGTTGTTGGTAGGTCTATCAACTAATTATGTATTGGACCTTTATGCTGACTTTCTCAAAGTCCCATAAAGATACCCGAAGATATATTCACAATCTACTCACAGGCATCACACGAAATATCGGTCGTGGTGGCACAAAGGTCAACCATCAGACACTAGCAGCCGTAGTTCAAGACGCAACTCGGTTCCTATACGCGCACAGTCCCATCATTGATGCCACTCCAATGCAGTTATACATATCTGCACTCATATTTAGCCCGAGAACAAGCCTTATCCGGCGCATCTATCAGCATCACATTCCAAGTTGGATTCTGTCCATTCCTTCTTTGTCTGAGTCTTGGAATCCTCAATTACGACAATTATACTATCCATCCTGGGCTCAGGTTATAGCATATTCGTCTGATGGCAAATTTGTGGCATCTGGGCACAATGACAGCAAAATATGCTTGTGGGATGCGACGACGGGCGCTCAGCGTCGTGTCCTAACAGGCCACTCCAGGGCGGTCGTCAGCCTTTCATTCTCCCCAAACAGCAGTCTTCTTGTTTCTACATCTAAAGATATGATCTTCAAATCTGGAATGCTATTACGGGCACAAAGGTTGCTATGTATCGGAGAATACACGAAGTTAGGCAAGTCGCATTTATGCCTGATGGCAAAAGGATTGTCTTCACTAAGCTACTAGGATCTATCTACTTGTGGGATATAATAGAGAATAAAGAAGTATGGGTTTCGCGCTGCAGCGGTAACGACAGCTACAAAGGCTATCGCGATATGAAAATATCCCCTGATGGCAAACGCATAGCATGCGGCAACGGGAATCACAAAAAGAACGTTTGGCTTCTAGATACTGAGAATGGAAACGCTCTACATAACGCCAAACGTTTTGACGAGGCCGTTGAGTCTATTACCTTTTCGCCCGATAGTAAGCTGTTGGCAGTGGCATTTTACAGGAACTTTGAGATATGGAATGTCGCCACACGAGCAACACGCCGGATCCCAACAAAGGCCATCATCAGGTAGATACTTTTCTCGCCAGATGGAAAAAAATTGCGATAGCCGTTTGGAAAGGAATCAAACTTCTCAATATGACTTCAGGCAAGGAGTGGTGCGAGCTACAAGATACGAATATGCCTGATCATGGAATGCCACAGAGATTTGCGTTTTCGCCTGATGGAAGCGCCATTGCTTCAGTTTCAGGGGACAATGGAGTCACTGTATGGGATACCAGATTCCGCTCAAAGTATGTGGATTCCGAGCTTCCCTTCGAATCTCCTGACTACGAAATGTTGCCCTTCGAGTATCCCAGCGTTGTCGCAGCGTTGCGGGATGATTATCGGTTGGCCTCTGCTTCTTATAGTGACGCTATTCGACTGTGGGATGGACAGACTGGTGCGAAAAGGGAACTTTACATACATAGGCTGCATCCCTTGGTCGATATGCTTTCAATTACTCGTTGGATAAAGAAACACAGAGGTTTCCCAAGCTGCGATAGCTTCGGCCGGAAAAAGATTAATATTTCATCTATCTATTACATTCTCAATTGATGGCAAGTTCTTTGCATGTGTCTGGAAGACAAAGAAACTTCAAGTTTGGGATGCCCACAGTGGCAAAATGCTGTTCGCTCGAAAGCTGAACCCGAGCACGTCAGATAATGTTCTGTTCTCGCCAGACAGTAAGTTGATTGCGTCTGTGAGCGACAAGATTTACTTCTGGAATGCCAAAACCGGATCTGAGGCTTATTCTTCCGAGGCGCCACTGGGAAAAGTTGAATCTATCTCATTTTCTCCCGATGGCAAATATCTCGTCTCATCGATTCCAACAAAAAACAGGCACGCCCGTTTCGACGATATGATGCCGTCTGTTCACGACAACGGAGACTTTTATGGATATACTCATATCAGTATAACTGTAGAGTATAAAAGTTTGTTCCAGTTTTCTTCCAACGGCAGGCTGCTTGCGTATCTATTCGGTAACAGAATCATTGTTTTAATTTTGGAAACGCGGTATTTTTTGTTCATTAGTACTCTAAGTCGCCTCAAAAAACTATCCATTTTCGACAACAACAGATACCTTGGTGCTTTGCAGTCATTTGGGGGTCATTTCTTTATATTCATATGGGAACTAGTGACAGGCTCAGTCGTTTACAAAGGTCGTATCGATACAGATGAGTCAAGTTTATGCTTCTCCCTCAACGGCAAGCATATTGCTTCACTAGATAAGATTTTTGCATATAAAACATCACTGTCGGCCAACTGTCATTCCACTGGAATATCATTTACTGGAGTGTGGATTAAAGATGGCGGTCAAGACATTGTATATTTTCCTCACGAGTGCAAAGACCTTTTTGACTTCCTGTCTGGTAGCGCTTTGGTCTTTAGGTGGCCTCCCACAGGTTTCTTTGGGCAGGCGACACAGTATATGGACTGCAACATGTTACAGTTTGCCATGGTGAACAAGGTCATGGATGAGGATTGATCTTGATAACTACCGACACCATAACTTGGCGATATCTATGCAATAATGTCATATGCTGAACCATGGAACTTCGAGGATCTAACATGGCTCTGTTTCTACTTATCAAACTCTCATTTTTACGCGCGATTTATAGTTTATAATTATCTTGCGTCCAACATTAAATGCACCTTAGGCATTTCTATAGCATGTCGATTCAGCATTCTCTCACATACTATAAGTGCATTTTGCCTTCAAGGGCACAAAGTCTTTACCTCAAGAATTGCTGCCACCGCCTCATTCAGTGCATGCTCCAGCGCTACTCAGGTTGGAAGTTTGCTTGTGTGTTGGTTAATTTGTTTATCTGTTGGTTTGTGAATCGGGTAAATGCCGCTTATTAAGTCGCCTATTCCTTCGGCTTTCCTTCTCCAATCCGTTCAATTGTTTCAGAGAAGCGCCGACTTTCTACTTTTGCATGCCCATCTTTGCACTCACAATTCAAACCAAGCCAGGCGCCAAGACTAGACAGACATAAGGTTACAAAGTGAGAGAGCCGCCTATATGCGCCAGACCCCGGTTATTATCTCATACCTGTCAGCATTCTCACTACACCATGGCCGAGTCTCGTTTCGAGTCGGAGCAATACACGTCGGAAAACTTCGTCGAAAGCGTAGGCGGGGTCTTATTCCGTCTATCATCCCGCGAGATCGGTGTGCTTCATCTCTTGGAGCACGATGAGTACGTGTTAGCCAAAGGACGACGAAATTGCGGAGAAACTCGCCGTGAAACCGCCCTGCGCGAAATTACCGAAGAGACAGGCTTCGCTTGTCGCCTTCTTCCAGTAAATATGCATACTCGTGCCCCACCAGCAATAGAAACCGAGCAGTTGGACGACCGAGCGCGTTTTTACACGAATATTTGCGAACCATTTACCTTACAAATCCGCCACCTTGGGGGAAACGAAGTGAAAGTTATATGGTGGTTCGTCGCTGCTGTGAATGAGGAAGTATTGCCCGTGGAAACGATGGAGGACAGATGCGCGGTGGAGTTTTACAGCTATACGAATGTTCTGAACAAGCTGACGTTTCAGATGGATCGTGACATGGTTAAGAAAGCTATCGAGCTCGTGGAGAGTACTTACACAGAGTGACGCAAGATGCGGTGGGATTGAGAGGTTGTTGTAATATAATGATAGACTACCTATCCTATCACAATAGGCCCTACCGGCTTCTGAAGAAGATCCAACAAAGCGTCGATAATAAATTGCGGAAGAACCTCTAATGCACTAGGATCCAGCAACGAAGACGCAACTGTCGACGTTGAACACCGCGCCTGAGGCTTCTCGCCGTCTAGAACATCAATCAACCACGACAACGCCTTGGCGGCCCCAGTAATAGCGAGGCTCCCATGCTCCGAAAGGATGTCTCGAACGTATTCCACAGAAGTGCCTCCGGCGCAATACTTGCTTACTAGGGCATCCGTCTCGTCAACTGGGCTGAGCTCGTCCCCCGTGGACTTGTATACATATAATGGGATTCTGGGAATGGCATGACCCATGCCGTTGTCATTCTCTATTTGGACGAGTTGAGGATCCGTAAATGGTAGAGATGGGTCATCAAACATGGCAAGGACATCCTTGCCCAGAAAGTCCAAGACGTCGGCGGTCAGACACTGATTCCTCACAAGGCCAAACAGGGGCTTGTACTGGGTCAGGATGTGTTGGTCGAGAACCTCGGCAACATAAGGGTACTGGTTCGACAAGCCGACCATTCCCGATGGAATGATGCCGGCGAAAAGACTTTTGTTGATCTCTGTGAGGACGGTGGTGATGTTGGGTACAGTTCCTCCTAGCGCAGCTCCTGCAATCTTGAGCTCTGGAGCATAAGTTGGTTGCAGTTCAGCAGCCCAGCCGGAGGCGAGGCTTCCACCAGAGTAACCCCACATGGCCACGGTGGCATCCTTGTCGATGCTCGTGAAAGCACCGGAGCTGAGAGCAGCTCGGATGCCGTCGAGAGTCGCCTGGCCAGCTTGCCGATTAGCCAGAAAGGCAGCAATTGGTCCCTCGTGGTCAGGAACGATGAGAACCCAGCCTCGTTCGAGAGCTGCTTCGATAAGCAGCAGTTCGGCCTGCGTCACCAATGTGCCAAAGGGACCACCGGATGCCGAAGCCAGCTGCAACGCATACGAAGGGGCACAGTTTCTGAATGATGAATCTTGGGCTACCTGATACGACAGCACTTTTGTATAGTCTGCGTTGTGTGGGATCAGGATGGTTGCGACTGTTGCTGTTGCATTTCCAAAGTTGTCATTGGTTCTGTACAGGATCTGATAGCTGCCTTGGAGGTTTACAGGATCCAGACCAAAAGCCGCAATCGGCGCTGGCGGTATACGGTGCTTCAAGATGGTACCCGGAGGTGAGTTGCCAACGTCCAGAGGTACAGTGTAGAAGTCATCCTCCGTGGGAGGCACGGCAGTTCCTCTCCCCTTGATGTCATAGGGGATAGCGTGCACCGCCGTAAATAGGGCTAGCCATAAGAAAACACGGAGAAGCCCAATCATTATTTCAGGTCACTTGAAATCAACAATGCTTGCAGAGCATATACACGCTGAGATGGGCGCTTGACATATCCTCATTGCTGATCTTTTTCTTTGACAGTTATATACTCTTCCGCAGATCGGTTCACATGTTAGGAAACAGCAACTCTGCATTGCCCATCGTTTCCTTATTCCCTCGGCATCTTACACTCGAAAAGCACATTATTAGTACAGTTTACTAACAAATACAACCATCCCGTCCCTTGTCTAGCCTCAAAGGAGATAGTATCGGATTGATCTCGCAGCCCGAGTTGCGGGGAGAGGGGAGATCTGCGGGGAAGATCGGCTCATCATGGAAAGTCAGCTCATCGAGCGGGAATTGAGATTAGATCTACCCGATCTGTTAAGAGTTTCGCTGGATTATTCCTGCCTTTGAATGTCTTCAAAAAGACCCAAAATTCAGTCTTAGAGCTTCAGCAAAGGTCTATAATGTTGACCATACAACTCGTCCCCGCCGTCGCGTTGGTACACTTGCACGTTGCGATACAGACCCTAATTCAAAAAAGCTCACAGCATCAAAAGAGGAGGCTATTACTTAGTATGTAATTGAGTTATCTACGCGATCATTTCCTCCTAGATTGCGTGGTGTTGAAGAAATAGCCAATTATCTACTATGCGTACCCGACGCGCCAACTGTTGGTAAAAATTGGGCATCAAACTTCGTCCAGTGCCAACCAACCAAATCTCTATACTCTTTGGTCGCGCAAATATGATTATCAAAGAGCTAAATGTGAAGATCCAAAGCTTATTAACAGCTAGTTTACTCTCTTATAGAATGTAAAGGCTAAATATGGGATCCTTGATGATGATCTTTATAACTCTGATGCGGCTGGCTTTATGGTGGGCATTATCTTTCCAGGCACGGTTATTACAATTTCAGAAGGCTGTACAAAAGCTAAATTAACCCAACCCGGTAATTGGGAGTGATCAAGTATGATCCAAGGCGTCTCGTACGAAAGGCATATATTGACTGCTGGTCCTTAATGGCCATGAGAGTCACCACTCAATACAATTCGAGCTTCACTGCAAAGAGCATAGAATTATGACAATTTGCATGGCTCCTCATTCCTCTCATCTACTTTCGCCGCTAGATGTTGGCTGTTTAGGGCCATTAAAGCAATCATATGGTCGGCAAATAGAGAACTTGCTGCGTGCGCATGTTACGCATATTAGCAAGCTTGAGTTCCTCTCTGCGTTTCCTAGAGCCTTTTTTTCGTCAATCACTCGAAAGAATATTGAAGGGGGATTTACAGAGACTGGTATATCTCCATTTAATTCAAAGAGAGTTCTGTCAAAACTTAATGTGCTGTTACAAACACCAACGCCACCGGAGACTCTACCTATAGCTATACAGCATTTGGTCTCAAAAACACCGGTTATATTGGCACACTTGAACCTAGCGAAATAATAATAGCAGGTTAGTTTTACCGAGGAAGCTTGATTAGCGTATCAAGCGTCCAAGTCAGCACACCTAAGCGGTTGCGAAGTACCGATATGGCTATGGCCGAATAATAGTACACAAGAGTTGTCAAAAGTTCAATACAGTGATGAAATGATTCCAAATGCCGATTATCAAGCATATATTAGGGTCCACTGATCAGTCAATAAGTGTTAGTAAGAGCATTAAGGTAGGCAGAACCCGTTGTTAATTCGCATTTACTTGCACATTATCGCAAGTTCTCCAATCCGAAGCCTTGCTTTCCGCACTAAGCAGTGCCCCTTTCTGACCGAACTCCACCAACAATGGAACTTACATGTTGGCAAATTTCGCAGCAACACGACCTTTTTGTATGAGGTTCTAACTGCCGGTCTTTGGGTGGCCATCACGATGGCCATCGCAAGAAAAAGACAGGGATCGTGGTGAGCCATAGCCTTTACTACAGATCTCACAGCCGAGAACCTCGATACTGCACCTAAGATCCTCCCCGCTATCTGCGACATGACTTCTAGCACGATTCTTCTTTCGCCGCCACAGCGGGCTTCCGCACCAATGATAAACAAGGCACAGGGGAAACTGCCGTGTTCAATCGCGATAGCCATTTCACGACAACTATGAGAAGTCTATGGTGTGATTTGAAACGAACGTTTTGTGTGCACCTCTGAATCCTTGCATGCCAGCGATAATGGGAAGAGCGCTGCTGAAATCCTTCGAAGCTAAGAACTGTAGCTGGCTCTCAACGCTCTGCCACCCAACAACCAAAACACAAGTCCTGCACATCTCGCCCTTGTGTGCGACATCATCCAGCACCCAACCAATTGAAGATTCTCCTGTCATTCCAGTTGCGGTTTGGCCGATTTTTTGTAGAAATTGTTGAACGGTTGTAGTTGCGGTGTCTTGAAAGTTCTCCGGTACACCACCAAAATACATGTAGAGTACCTCTGCTACAGGTGATGTACCATGGCCTCCTTTGTTTTCAAGTACTGCAGTGCTGTATGGGTCAAATACAACACTATGAGAAGTGATGGGTTCACTAGTTTGAGAACTCATGGATTGTAGCAGTTGCTGATAGGCATCAGATTGTATATATCTGTCCAGTGTGGATTTCTCGTCCCAGTCAACAGATATACAAAGTTTGTTGTCCTCCTGTAATATCATGCTCCATCGAATATGCTGAATGCTCTTTTGTTCTCGTAGCATAGTGACAGCTTCATTGACGACTTCTTCTACCTCGACCGAAATTCGAAGTGATAAGAGTAGAAATTGCGTAATGGGGGCCATATTGGTTACTAGTTTTCGATCTTTCTGCAAGTAAACACGTCGGGAGTTACTGGTGAAGAGTAGCGTTGTCAGGTCGAAAGTCGCAAGAGTTGTTCCTCTATCCAAGGTCTAACACGCCTGTGATTCGTGGGCCGCGACAGAACTTCGGCAGCAACACATGAACAGCCGTCCTTGGGGGGAAATGCAGAAATTCCCCAGCTTAAATCCACATTGACTGTTTATCATCCAAAGAAACTATTTCCGAATGGTGCATCAGCAGCGGTGAGGTAATCATCCTATTAAGAGCAACCTAGACTAGCTTTTCCCCATAAGTAGACAGGCGATTAAACAGCAATCTTACACAGTCTCAGCCACAATCTCCATTAGTTTAGACCCACTTATGTGGGATTCTTGGGATATTCGGGGAAGAGGAACTTCCATATCAATTAAGCCATATTGGAGACGGGTCACGATAGTATATTTCGAGAAACACTGATAGAAGAATGGTTTAAACATCGATGCTCCATGAGTATGCCCTTACAAATACAGGTTTACAATTAATAATAGAGCTCAATGCTACTGGCGTGACTTATTTGAAGTCTTGATAGATTTGACTCAATATTAATATTGTACCTCGGTAGATATAAGATCTAGTCTTTTATCGTATCACTAAAAAGAAATCGGAACTGTCTTAAGCCTTCTCATGCATTATCTAGAAGCGAGAATATCCTGATTAGTCCAGTTTAAATTTCCATAAGCAAGAATCGGCTTGCTTCTCTCACAATGTCGTCCGTCGTAATTGTCGGTGCCTCTCGGGGACTTGGGGTATGCACTTTTATATACCTTCGAGTTTGCAGTTATTCTATGGATTTCACAGTTTTGAAGGAAGAAAGACGTTAAGACGTTTCAAAAATGCTGACTGGCACCTAGTTTTCACTGACCAAGATCTGGTCAGAAAACCCATCCAATACAGTGATTGCGCTGGTCCGCAACAAGGCGGCAGCTACTGCTAGCTTTCAGCAGGATCTACCCGGCAGGGGAAATATTCACATTGTCACCGCTGATTTAGAAGACTTTGACTCGTTGAAGGTCAGACTGGAGCATTTGCGTGTTTTATTTTGCTCTATACAGGGACCGCATTTAACTAATTAGAGGCTTAGGCTGCCTTGGGAGAGACGCGGAACATACTTGGCAATAAGCTTGACTATCTCATTGTCAACGCTGCTGTCAGTGACAGTATTGTTGATGATATTGGCAATGCGTGAGTACAATGCTATTGTTTAATCTTACTTATAAAGATTTTAGGGAGACAACTGACTGACACTTCGCCTTCGCGCTATTTTAGCATCCTTAATGATCGCGAACAGTTTGACCAAGACATGCTCCGCACCTTCAGGACTAACTGCTTAGGCGTCGCCCACGCTCTTGGTCTCTTTGCGCCCCTTCTTCTCGCTGGCACTGCCAAGAAAGGAGTCGTCATCAGCAGTGGTGTCGGTGACCCTCACTGGACAGCTAAATGGAGAACTTTTGGGCACGCGCCGTATGGCATCAGCAAGGCTGCTGTCAACCAAGTTGTGGCCAAGTTCCATGCTCAATACGCCTACGAGGGCGTTACAATTTCTGCAATTAGTCCGGGGATCATCAAGACTGAGTTTAATACCCCCAGACCCGATGGTGAGTGGCATCTTACTTCACAGGGCTTCTAGCGTCGACGCTGCTTATGCGGTGCCACTAATTAAACTACGCTCTTACGAAATCATGCTGACAATCCAAGTAGATCCCAACTATCAGCGGATGCAGAAATCATTTGGTCCACCTATTCAAGAGTCTAACAGATTCAAGGGCCCTTATACCGCCGACGAATCAGCTGCCAAAGTAACTGATGTTATTATAAACCACTTGGATCTTGAGAAAAATGGAGGGATATTAACCTCTGAGTACAATGACCAACAATGGGTATAAGCGTCACCACCTAGCTCCTATAAATTACTCGCTGTTAAAGGACTAAAAGATAAAATAACTACAATAAGACATTTGAGTTTGCACTTAAGCTAAACATTATCTAAAGCTTTCTGATCGCCTCTTAATTGAGCATGATTTGTTATACGTCTCATTTTCCAATTAATTGAGTGGTAAATAATTATTATTTAATGAACTGTAAGTTATTGTGACATTATATCCCAGATATGCATATGGAATCTGTCCGAAGAGCAAAGTGACGGATCCCATCAACAGACACCACCAACAGAGCTTTTCTCCTCCCCATGTAGTGACCATCGCAACAGCCACTTTTGAATGGAATTCATAGTCGCAGCTACTATTTCCAATAGCTCCCAATTTCTCGGAGATCAGATATCATCGCGGGAGGATTGTCCAACGCAGGGAAATGGCCACCAAAATCGTGATCTATACCAGGTCAGAGGTTGGTAATCAAATGATGCAATCCGATACTCACTCTTATAGACGACAAGATTACCCGTCTGTTTCACCAATGCGGGTGGCCAGAATAGAATGTTGTACTTGAAGGAGCTGAACAGTAGTGGCGCATCGGTCTTGGCTTTCGTATAGTTGGTAGCGAATCGATTTTGGTAGTAGATGAATCCAGATGAGATGAACGATTTAGTGAGGTAGTAAAGGGATACAGAGGTTAAGATTTCATTGTGTGTCAACACCGAAGGACCAGTGCCGGCTCGGGGATCAGACCCTACAGGTTTAACAGGTTTAGTAAAAGAGAAAGCAGCGATGTCGGATTGGAGCTACTCACAGTTCAGAAATTTTTCACCGATGTACGCTAATTGACCGACAGGGTTATCATATAGAGCGAGACCTATGGTATTTGGCTGGATACAACCGTAAGCTGATTGTCCGTTTTTGGTGATACGATTGATCATCGCTTACCTTGGTTGTCTCTTGTTGAAAATAAGCATAGCCGTTGGTGGACCATTCCACGAACGATTGCTCTTCAAACGTCTCAAGTGCATCTAGTGTGATGCCTTCTGCAGCTAGTTGGTCTGGGGTAAGCGGAACAAAAGGCAAGGAGGCTAGATGAGTCGCGCGGACGGTACTATTGTAGGAATCGTAAAGGTCGTACGCAGTCGCACAGCCCCAATCTGTTCCATGAGTAGCATATTTCTTATAGCCAAGAACATCCGTCATCAGGGTGTTGAAAACTCTCGCAGTGTCTTGATTTGTCCAATTCGCTGGAGGAGCCGAAGACAGCCCAAAGCCAGGAAGATTGGGAACAATAACATCAAAGGAGACAGATTTCCCATTCGACGTCTTGCCCTCCTTGGTAAGATTGTCAACCAACGGGAGAAACTCTAGAAATGAGCCAGGCCAACCGTGGAACAGGATCAGGGGAATAGCATTCCGCGCAGTGGATTTTTTGTGTACAAAATGAACTGTAAGGCCTTCAATTTCGGCCGTAAACTGCGGGTATCTTCCGGGAATATTTAGTAGTGCTTAGGCGAAGTACTAATTACCCGAAGACTCACTTGTTGATGCTAGCTTGCTCCTGTTTCCAATCAAATTGAGTAAGCCACTGTGTACGTAGTGACTTCAGAGTACTCAGTGGAATGCCAGCGTCAGAAGAGAGACCCGGGTACTCTGGAACTTCAGGTAGATGAGTGTTACTGATCAATTGAAGCATTCGAGGGACTTCGTTCTCTAGGTTAAGTGTATAAGGCTTCAGTCGATATCTTCCGCTCGAAAGCACCGAGGCGCTTGCAGAAACAACGAACAGGTAAGACAGAAGATTGAGATGCATTGTGCTGAGATGTTTGGATACGATTCACTTGAGATATTGGAGGCATTAAACAAACACAAACAACAAGCTCTTTATACAATTGTCACTTTAAGCAGTTCTACACATTGACTAGATCTATGTCACTGACTAATTGCTTCTTACGATAAACTTACAAATTGGAAATTCGATGGTTGATGCTTATACAATACAGAAATATTGAGGCTCTTGGCCTGTGGGAAGATTACCAATGTTTGTCCACAACAGGGAGGCATTATGACATGATACTTGATGACATTACACGACTTACAATTAGCGGTCTAACAAAGAGCCTCGATGTCACCGTCGGTTTTCGTCTGACCCACCGCGGCATCTAGTTCTAGTCTAAACAAACTACTTTACGACGAAGAACGCAAGATTCCATATGCTGCGCGCGTTTATTAGTCATCCAGAGATCCTCTTGACCATCATTATCATCACATTGTTGTTATTACCACGAGAGTGAAAGTGTCTATATCCTAATCAACGAACTTACGCTTACAATTTCTATCTTTCTTCAAAAATTCCAGGTACGGAGATCATAAATCGACTTTAGATAACAAAAATGCTCTCAGTGGCTGGTGAGATATGATCGGCCAAAAGAGCCCCAACACCGACTCTCTCATAAGTCAGAGGAGCGCACGGCACTGATCGGACCAACAAGACATAGTGAACAATCTCACTATCCTCATTCGCCTTACTTTTGCCAACCACAATGCACTTCCAGCTGTTTTGATCGAAGGAATAGTCTTTGGAGTCAAGCGTTACTCTGTCCAAAAGCTTAGGGTTGTTGATTAATTTGTTTGCTTTCGCATGTAGGCGGCCATCGCACTGAGCCCCATGAGCCGAAAATCTGAAAGGGCTCTCAGGGTTCTCAATCCAATCGACTTGTTCGAAGGGAATTTCCATATACCGTATCTCCCCAGTGTACGCCATCCAAGACCAAGAAGGTATAAATGTGCCGTCTTTATATGATATACGAGAAAGATCACTGTGCTCCTCGGCTTGCCAAAGTAAAGTCCTTTCCAGATATCGTTCATAGATGCCATAGCTGACGTTAGACTCAAATGCGCGAGCCAGTCGTGTTTGTAAGCCAAGTATTGCCTTTGGACGGTCGGTCGCCATTGTAAGGCCAAGTTTGCTATACTTGGAATTTATGTCTTGAATGAGTAGTATACGTTCATCTTTGTAGTATTTTAGACTAGAAACTGGAAAGTTGGAGTCGCTTAAGACTTGAGATTGGGGACTGTGTCGAACATTCATTAGTAATAATATGCAAAACAGTATCTTTTTGTATCCATACTTGCGTAGGGCAGCCAGAGTTTCGCAAAATATGCCTTGGCCACATTCCCAATAAATTTGAGTTGACGTAAAGTATATTGTACGGCGGGAAAGCGCTCTCTCTTGTAGAACCCAACCTCGTTTGCTCAATTCGCTCTCCTCAACGTCTGCATGGAAATCATCGATAGCTTCGGCAAGGTATAACGGCCCGCCCGATGTCTGGATTTTGGCATAGGCCCTAGGCTTTCGCCTGCCAAGGAACCCACTAAGAGAGGAAGTACCGCGGCTTGCAGCGATGGTGCAATATGCAGAGCTGAAGACTTCTTCCATCCTAGCGGCTTCTGATTCCCAGTCTTTTTCATCTTCTTGAATGATGCAAAGTGAGTCAATCCAGAGATACGGGACATCCAAAGCACGGGTGACTGTTACTGCATCCTGGAAGGTCTTGGGTAACGCTTTATAGGGGATATTCATCTTCATGGCATCAATATTGTGAGCATAGGTGCAGAATCTCTCTTCTTTTGTGAGTTTTCCCCAACAATGACTCAATGCAACATAGTGGTCATTAGTATTGTTGCTGGTCTCGACAAGGCGAATAGAATCGTTCCTAACATCTATCACTCTCGTAGGCATATTCTTATTTATGGCTGCAATTCTTTTCCGTGACATACAATCATGTGTTTCATCACAAAGGTGAATCCATTGGTTTAAAAGCCTAAATTGCGTGTTAGGAGACTCTGGAATGTATGGCTGCCCATGTAGGGCGTATGTTGGATCGAATCCGGATGCTGTGAATAGTTCAGCTATCCTTGTATTTACAGTGCACAGAAGCAATGCTACAGACCTGGATCAGAGTATATTGAAATCATAGGAGGTCCAGTAGGGGAGCTTCTCAGTACGTGAGAAACCTCATCCCGGAAAAGATTCATGGGTTCTCCAAAATTCAGATTGGCTTTTGCACGACAGAGGGATAGTAAGTGGCACAGGGAGCAGTCGCTCGCATCAGATGCTAAATCGTCAATGCTTAGGGGAGATTGCAGGGATGGGGACTCGAAATCAAATATGTGATCAAATTGACAAGGTTTCGATACATGCCTGGCTGGACGTAATGGACTCCAAAGTCGAGTTATCAAGGATTTGGCCCAATTGTTCTCTGTTGCGTTTCGCCATCTGTCGTAAAACCTAGTGGGCCACTGTACTCTGCTAGTATCTCATCGTATCGTTGGTCACAGAGCATTGAAGGCACTGTGTACATGAAGAACTCACCAGCTATATATTGTTAGGATCTTAAATCTAGTTAATTAAGGAGTTTTACAAACATTCTCCAATTGCCCGACGAGCTCTCATTAGTAACCTTGAAATCCATGAGGGGGGCTTATTCTCATGTGTGCTCACATACTTGGATTTTAATCGTCAGTTGGATGGTAGCTTAACGCGTGACAGGAGGGTCAACTTACTTGCGTTGAACGATTGGCGGCGTTTTGTGTGATCGATTCGTCAGATGTAGATAATTGCCTGCCGGATGCCAGTGCTTCCAGGTCATGATTGAACAGATAATCTGATTCTGAAGCCTTTCCTCGGATCGTCTTCAGTGATTTTACCACTGCCTTGGAATCTGCTCGCCGCTTGTCCGATATGATTAAAAGCTTATCCTCAATGAGCTCAATTACATCACTAAATGCCGATGAACCTTTGAGATCGCCTCTCAGCTTTTTGATCCATATTCCGATGGCAGAATGGATTCGTTCGGCACCCCCAGAACCAGCCTCTTCCCAAAATCTGGAATTGGAATTCTGGTTCAGGTCACTATGGAAAGATTTTGTACCACGCACGCCGTAAACAGCCCAGATAATAAGCTCCAAGAAGACGCAACCTAATGACCATATATCGTATTTTCGAGACAAAGCCTTGAGTTGCCTCTTTGGAGATACTTCTGGAGGCTCGTATGTGATACTACCGTGCCTGGTTGTTGTCGTGTTATTCCGTTCGCGAGTGTATTCCACGTGCTGCTTCGCGAGACCAACATCCGCTATTATCAGAGTAGATTCATTTGAATTTCCAATACCAGGCCCTGAACAGAGAATGTTGGACGGTTTGATATCTCCATGTCGAATATTTTTATCATGAAGAGCTTTGATAGCTTCTGAAAGGCCAACAATTTGATCCAAAACCCAGGCTATCAGGTCTCTGTCAAGCGTTTTTCGGGTTGATTGCAACATATCTTGAAGGTTCCCCCCATTAGCCCATGGGAACAGGAAATACTTGTCATTCCCTTTGGTATATGTAGCAATGGCTTTGATCAAATGTTTGTTATTCAATTGTTTCATCGTCTCGAGCGTTTGTCGTTCCTTATTATAAAACTTTTCGACGTCTGTCTGCTGGTCATTCTGAAAGAGGCGCTTTACAGCGACGTCAACAGAGGCACCTGAGGCACCTGAGGGGCGATCGAATTCTTTCTCGGCCTCGGTAATATTAGTAAGCGGTTGATCAATGTAGAAATTACAACTAACAGATTCTCCCATTTGATAATGCGCGAAATGGAGCTGTACTTTCCGGACTTCACCGAAATGCCCTGAACCATCACCAGGTTGCTTTGCTGATAAATATGGGAGCCGATGCTGCCCATCAAACTCATACATGAATTTGTTCTCATGAAATACTGGAGCCAAGAAAATCCATTGTCTCTCACAAAAATTGTCAATGTCCATCGACTTCCAATCCGCAAAACATTCCAGAGGCGAATTCGAGTTGGCTTTGCATATTTTCCGAGACTTGATACATACAGGAAGATCTTCATCCTTGAATCCACTATTTCGCAAGTTTTTTATTTTGTTAACGGTATTTGAAAATACCAAAGTGAGAAATACTTGGTTTGCGTGTGTCATAACATATCTTGCTAAATCCTTAATATCCATGTCTTCAAAATGTTGACGCAAAGTCGATTCCACGCTTTCCGGTTGCATCAACGATTCGGCCTTGTCCTTTGGTAAGAATAACGAGCATCCTTCAGGAATTTTATTCCCCCCATCTGGATTGTTGGAACATTTATCTTTTATCTGATCATAGGTAATACTTGTGTTGTCGTTTGTTGCAAACACTCGAGTGGCCATAGTTGGATAACTTCACATAAAATCCAGATGAAACCGATGATAGTAATATGGATGGTATAAAAGAATTCCTCAATTATTGTCAGGGAAAAATGTTCAGTGTGATATTTATTATTGTTGCGTCCATGGCGGAGAGGATATAAAACATTGGGATCTTCAAAAGGCACGCCACGCCAGCGCATTTGCCATAATCATTTTCTGGTTTAATGACTTTTTCCTTTTATAATCATATGCATGACACGTGGCATTGCATCTGAGGGTTGGGCATGAATGGAACCTAGCAAATAAGCTGTACAGGATACGTGTGCAACCATCAGGCTGCCTATCAGGCTTTGCCAAGCAACGAGGCTCTGTTGCAAACTTTTATCACCGAAGATGGAAAAAATATGTGATTAATTGGTCGCCTTGCAATATATATTGGCGAATCATGTATGCGGGAAAAAAAGTCAACAAATGCGTGTGACCACGAACCCACACCGGTGAGATAGATATATAATGGGAGTGTGCGTTGTGCAACCATCATAACTCCCTAGTAAAATGGCTTTATGTTAGTCCGCTTTATTCATTACGCTTCCACAATGTGGGAATACTACCTAATACACATTGTCCAAGACTAGTGGCATCGAAGCTCACCGAAACGTTATTAACTGCCACCTTTGGGCAGCCGTTTCTAATGGTGATGGTGTTCTGGTGGCCTGCGAGAAATAATGACAGAACCAAGGGCTAGTAGATAATTTAATGGTCTCAATGTGTTGAGTGAAATATCCCGTTATATAAGTCGCCATTGTGCCCATTTGAATACCTATCCAAATTCCTCTCCCTCTCTACCAAAGCTGATTCTCTACATCGCTCGGATTTAAATATTCCCCAATTTTTGAAACCCTACACTTTGCTTTGCAAACTGCATCTGCATCTACCGTCATATCTCTGACAAAGCAGGTACTTTATTTTGACGAAGATAAGGCAGATTATTTGCTGTTTAAATGCTAATTCGGGGTATTTATGTCAGATAACAAACGCTGTAAGCTATGGGATCCTATGCCACAGCGACAGAAGATGTGGAAGGATCATGGACAGCTCGAGTCGGGAGAGAAATTCGTTCAAGGCTACTGCCCGAGAACGAACCTATACTGAACCAGTTTCTCCCACTCGGCGATCTACAGATTATTCTGTCTCAAACCAGCATCGACGAGATACTGAGGGAAATATTGGGGCGCGATGATTCGATATCAGATATAACTTATAAAATACTAGGCAGTGGATGCAAGCCGAGTCTTAAGGTTTTCGCGACCCTTATACTCATTGAAAGGGTGGAACATGTAACCCAATTTTTACAACTTGGAGTACATGATGAAATGTTGCCTTTAACGCCCAAGTCCGATCCGGAGTTATTTCAAACCTGGGGCTCAGCGGAGATTGAAGTATTTTATGAAAGACAGTACACGTTTATAGCCCCTATTTTCGATTTCACAACAATGCAGCATTTTGAATGGGATACATTGGTGCGTATGCCCTTTCTAAAACCATTAAAATGGGGAAATAGGGGTGCCCACGGACAAGTAGCCAAGATAAAGATTCATACCCAGCACCAGGCTTGGAAAACCCCTTTAGTAAGGCTTCACTACTTGAAACATACACGCATATTAGCTCACACTTATAGAATTCTGGCTCTCAAACGTCTTGGTTCGCCGTGAAGAAATTTATCGCCCAAGACGCCGAAGGTGTTGCTATTTTCAACAAAGAGAGGGCAGCATTGTTAAAGTTTAGCAAAGAAAACAATGGACACAAACATCTCATCAAGCTGCTGCTGTCTTATCAGATAGAAGACAGTTTGTATATGATCTTTCCATGGGCAGATGGAAACCTCGCGGAGTTCTGGAAGGAATATCCGAGCAAGCCGTCAGAAAACGACTCATTTTGGCTCATTCACCAATGCTTTGGCCTATCTGATGGACTTAGTAAAATTCACGGTTACAACCAGCGTCTACCAAGATATGGGCATGAAAAAGGCACAACTGATATGGATGCTGCAAACCGCGGGCGACACGGCGATATCAAGCCAGAAAACATACTCTTTTTCCGTGAACCGGAATCAGATAGAGGCTATTTGGTTGTTTCCGACTTTACTTTGATGCGTTTTCACTCTGATGATACGATTCACAAAACTGCCGCAAACGAGGTAGGTTATTCGAAGGCCTATTGCCCTCCCGAAGTCCAGCATGGATCAAATACCTTCATTGATCAGAAATATGACATCTGGACGCTGGGATGCGTCTACCTGGAGTTTATTACTTGGTATTTGCACGGTTACGATGCGATTCGTGGGAGATATTTCAAAACTTCATCTGGAAAACAAGCAGAAAGTTTTCAAGCAATGAGACGGAAGGAGCACGGAGGATCAGATGACACATATTTTACCCAAGTCCCCGGGCGCCCTCCTAAGGCGAAGGTTAAGCTATCCGTCGATACAGTGAGTTATACTCCGTAATATGGTAGTGATTTGGCTAAAAGTGACTAGTGGATAAGTATGCTGCATAAGCACGAGCATTGCTCTCAAGCCATTCACGATTTTCTGTCCCTCATCGATCACCATATGCTAGTTCCGTTGCCTGACGATCGGTACTCCATGAACCAAGTCCGTGATGAGCTTCAGATCATTGCATCTAAGTGTAGGAGAGATAGTAATTATTGTCAGTCGGGTATTCCGATGGGAACTCTTATGAGGGGGCTTAATCACCTGGTTGAGCGTTCAGGAATGTCCTCTTTTCAACCGGTGGGAGAACACTCTACTACCATAGAACAGGGCCTTCGAGAAGTATTGCGAGGACAGGCAACGTGGAATACAGTATAGATAATGCAAATTTAATTGCTTGATTAGCTAAATAGAGACAATTGCAGTGTTGGCATAACGCAGAAAAGACCACAATAGCTATCTTGACCCAAGAAACGCGAGCATGCAGTGCTAATCTCCAAGTAAAACGTGATATTACACGCTAAATTTCACACACCAAGATTCTCTGCATCACAGCACGTACGCTCCCAAGCCAGCTTTAAGAAATGAGGAGGAAGAAGAAGTATAAGGCTAGACTATCAGAAGTCTGGGGTACAGAAGGTTCAAGGTAGTCAAGGAGTCAAGGAGGGAAACCATAACCCAATTGGCTATTTTGTTGTAGCGAGATATCTGACAATGACTGTGTCTATCTCTAAACCTCTTCGGAAAAGGGAAACATGATTCTTTTTTACCATCATTTGGGCCACAAATCGTAGCTTGAGCCCACGTAGGTCCACGCAGCTTCCTTGTGTCAGGTTTCTAACATATACCATAGAGGGCGTATAGTTCTTGGGGGGCTCAACAAGACTAATGTCCCACTACCTTGTATTTAGCGCTGTAGGATATTATTCTCATGTCGTATAAAAGAAGTCTGTTGCCATGATTAGCAGGATAACAAAGTCAAAATGGTGTTGTATGGGCTGGGGGATATACCTGGATGTGTGTCTCCAACCTCTTCGAGGCTTTGCTGCCTAGAAGCAGAGCTCTCCTCCAAGAATTGTACGCGCTTCTTCTTCTCATTCAAGTACCCAAGGTACCATCGAAGAATTAGAGATATCACGACCACTGCAATTGACATTCCTAATGATGCTGTGTTTCCCTTCTTGTCTGATGTTGTTAGACGGACTCGGTTATTTGTATTCATTTTTTCACATATTTGTACTTACAGTATGGCGGATCGGTGTAAAGTTGGTTACCTGCTATCGAGAACGACTGTGCGAACATGTTAAACAAGGCTAAAGCAGCACCCCTTTGCCACACAAGTTAGAAAGTTCTGCTCGTTCATGGAATGCATATAAGTTGATAACAATGGGCAATAGCTTACCTCCTTGTATAACCGACAAAGTTCATGGCTGCCCAAGACAGAACTAAAACAACCTTGGAAAACATGCAAAAGGCGACTAGGCAAGTGGCGGCAAATCTAGCGTCGCGATTCTCAAGTCCAATCAACATTGCGTACCCTACAATCCCTCCAAGAGAAGAGATTGCAACAGTGAGGCCGCGAGCATTTGTTTTATCGGCAATTCTGGCGAAGAATAGTATGCCCAAGCAAGCGCATACGTATACGATCACTGTGAACAACTGAGCTCCGATTGAGCTGTATCCAAAACCCTGTCCATGGTTAGTATATGGGACGCGGGGTTTCTCCTTCAGTGGATTAATAGTTGACTTACACGAACGAGCGCGGGTAGGAAATTAGATAGGGAAGATATTGTGAAAAGAGAGACACAGTATAAAATAGTGAATAGCCAGAAGTGAATGCTCATCAGGAGCTTCAATATTTTCTTCGGCTGTAGGCGCGCTTCTGCTGAATTGTGGGCTCGCTCGCTTCGTTGGACCAACTCTTCTTTCTCTGTCTCGGTGAAACCGTAGCGCACTTCTGAAGGCGAAGCTGGAAGTAAGAAGAGAACAACAAATGCGAAACCGATAGGCAGGACTCCTTCAATCAAGAAGATCCACTTCCAAGCTCTCCATCCATTTTTTCCATCTAAATTCTTGCTGATTCCGTAGGAAAGTAATCCGTTAAAGGCACCGGCGAGGGTTGATGTTGAGAAGAAAACTGCACTCCGAGTAGCAAGCTCGTGGTATTCGTACCAAAATGAAAGATCTATCAGAAAATGTGACGTATTAGTATCGTATGTCCTGTATTTAGAAACGGGGTTTGCTTTTGGCATCCATACAAAATGCGCCGCCTTGAACAAAGGCTTCTGCTGCACCGATGAGGAATCGAATGGCTATCAATTGACCGCTGGTTTTGACTAGAACCGTGAGGACTGTGAATAAACCCCACTATAGAAGAATTGTTAGCCTTCTGAATAATTCGTCAAACATTAGAATAATGTCAGCTTACAAGTATCATGGCGCCGCAAAACTGCACTGGTGCTCGTATTTTCTTGATCAATAGTGTGCCTGGTAGCTGGAATACAACATAGGAAACCAAAAACATGGAGGAAGCGTTTGAGTAGTCCTGCGGTGTAAGATGTAGGTCTTCTTCCAGACCGGCAATTAGAGCATTTGCCAAATCAGAGCGATCCTATCCACGCGGCATCAGCATCGGAAGTATGTCCCGGTGAATAATGGCTTCAATTACCATAGAACCAAAGAAGTAGACGGCTGAAATGAGCGGCAATATAAACCAGTCGAGCTTCCATTTGAGCTTGCGGCGTTGCTTCTCATCGAGGTTCGATTCGACTGGATTTTCAACATGCGAGGTATCTGTCTTGCCCAATTCGAAATCGGTGGTAATACTCGGCTCTGGATTGTCCTTTGACATTTTGGAAGATTTAAAAACGTAGGTTGTAATTGGATAATGCGGTATGAATGCTAAAGGTGTCAATGCAGGCGTGATTAAGAAGTCTTTTGACAAACCATTGAAAGTGTATTTGCTGTTACGCAGTATTTGTATTATTCTTGAGATCTCAACCATCCAGCGGTTTCTGTCAACGATTCTAAAACCTGGGGTAAAGTGGAGTGACAGCAGTAGCTCGGGGTAGAGCGAAACTCGGAGCAATAAGCGCAGTACTCCGATTGGCACAGCTGGCATCGCCGAAGGGCTGAGATCTCTCTATTTTCCAACAGAAGTGCACATCTTTTCCTCTTTTTTCCTCTTTCTTCATGTTGAATATGAAAAGGAGTATCTGAGATTACGACTGAGAGCGTACGCGGCCTTGCACTGCCCCGGGGTATCGCATGAGTCGAGATTGAGTCGACATACATACGGTAGCATTTTTGTGTCACAAATGTTTACAACCGAGGCATTCTAGTCTACTTGTAATTTTGAACCGTTGACAAAACTATTTGATATAATTTAGCCGCAATTTATGTAGCGTCATCTGATGTTGAAGACTTCCCCGGAATCATTACGATTCTGGGCTCGGAAATCGGCACATTGACGTGAACTCGATAGAGCTGTGAGTCTAAATTCACTAGCGCTACCTGCTTTGTAGTTTATTTCATTCGGAAGCGTGATGGGGGAAACCGGGATCACATGCAATTGACACCTGGAGCGAATTTCGCTTCAAGTTTTATACCGAGCGTGAAGATCAAACTGAGATGTGATCCGCAGCCCAATCTGTCTAAGCCTGAAAGATATTATGAAGCGAGTTTCGCTTAGTGTTTACTTTCTAGTATGAACAAATATAAGCCACTGTGACATTGGGTCAGTATCACCAGAGGTTAGGTTCAGTTGTATCGGAAAGATTCACCCAATATAATCGACTCTTCAATATGGATACTCTTACAAGCACCGCTGATGTTCCTCCGGAATTCCTAAAGTCGGCATACCTTATAGGGAAAATCCCACGACGAGCCCTAGCATCAGAACCTCGTGTCTCATACGACCTCTACATACCACCTGATCCTTACAAGTTCATCTCAATAGCCCAAAGCCAAGCAGGGTCACAGACGGCTCCTCAAAAGCTTCCATTGTTGGTCTTCATACATGGCACTCTGCGTGATGATTGCTATATCGATAGAGGACTTATCCCCTTTGCTGAATCGACGCCCTGTGCTGTCATGGCGCCACTTTTTCCAGCCGGACTTGATGGCCCGTTTGACTTGGATTCGTACAAGTTACTTCGGTCTCGAACATTACGATCCGATTTGGCGCTCTTGAGTATGCTAGATGAAGTGGCTCATCGCTGGCCGGGCATCGATACAAGTAAAGTTTTTCTCATGGGCTACTCCGGCGGTGCACAGTTTGTACACCGATTCCTCTACCTTTACCCTGAACGTCTCGCAGCCGTCAGCATTGGGGCTCCAGGGAGCGTGACTGTGCTAGACACGTCCATGAAGTGGCCGGCAGGCATAGCAGATGTTGAGCAGCTATTTGGCCTATGCATCGACAAGGATTTGATCGAACAGGTACACATTCAGCTCCTCGTAGGCGACGCTGATACCGAGATTCACGGGGGAGAAGAATTCTGGATCTGGCTACGGAAGTTGCGAACAACACGTAGTGCCGGGGCGGTAGCTGGCTCAGAGCCGGACAAAGAGTCGAATGGAGTACAACACAAAGAGATGGTGAAAAATAGGCTGGATACTCTGAAAAGACTGCAAACTTTGTGGAGAGGAGATGGGATAAATGTTCAATTTGACATTGTAGAGGGTGCGAAGCATGAGAGTCTCAAATGCCAAGGTCATGCCTTAAAGTTCTTGGATTCGCTGATGCGCAAATAATAAAGTATGATGGTTCAGCTATAGAATGCAACTCGAAAGTAGACAGAGGTGTTCATCATATTATTTATTGGTTAGTTGTCGCCGAGCTGTAGTATACGGCCCCTGATGCATCACATCCTAGAGGGCATTAGGTCAGATTCCTGTGCTTTTCAATAAGTGTTTTACTTTCCATTATCGTTGTAAATCGTGCAAATTACCATAAAAGCCTTAAAAGTACAGAATTAATAATCTCCCTAGGGCTGTGTCCATAGCTCATCAAAAAAGTTATTTGAGGGTGACCCCAAGAATCCCAAGAGGTCATCATACGTATTAGGAAGCCAATCGTTCCAGTCAGATAGTGAGTTTTCAGGTATAGAAGGCCTATGATGGCTTTCTGAAGTCACTAAATTTGAATTTAATGACTGCATCGTGGGATTAGTCGGCCGTGTGATAGGAATAACCGCTATGCACTCGCGAATCTTGCTCGCAATCTTCACACCATCATCTACTATCGTCGGACTCGGATCTCCGCTGGTATCGCTAAAGTATGCCGATGATATCTTGTCTTCTGCATGCCGAGATAAAAGACCGATCATTCTTGCAGTTCGAAAAGGTTCGTCTAGTTCCTCGGTGGACCAAGAGAGAAATGTTTCGTACACTTCTTTAATCTTGTTGCGGGCCAAAGTTCGCTCTTGAGGTTCAATGTCTTGGGCCATAGCCAGGAATTTTGTCAAATACATCCCGCCGATGCACAATACGCGGAAAAGATGTTTTGGATAATACACCGCTGCCCTCTCAAGTTTGCGAATTCCGTGAGATGATGATTCATCGGTCAAGGGCGGCATATTGTGTGGACGGAGACTTGAATAGATACTAGCAAGTTGCACGGCTGCATGGAACCCTCTGTACCAAACTGCCCTCTCCTGAGCGCTTGATCTTCTTTCCATTTCTCTTGACTTTAAAGCCAACAGAGGTATAGCGCATAGGCGCAATTTTGCTGCCAAAAAGTCAATTTGATATCTCTGAGATAGTGGATCCGGTCTTCTGGCTCCCAAAGAATCCAGGTCGCGCTCAAGAAGGTTTAAAATCGACATTTGAAGTTGACTTGGAGAGATACCGGACATCATCGTAGAAACTCGAATGGAGTATTCCTGTAGTTCACACCGCGCCCAAAACTCTTCAGAAAAATATTGCTGCATATGCGACTTGATGTTTGGCAGTCGTCCAGCGACGGATGTCATCGGTGGTGGAAAGCCATGGTCAGTTGCTAGTCTAAGCAGCAGAAATGTCAAAAGCCTCGATCTTGTTTCACATATTTGGAAGGGGATTTGGTGAAACTGACTCTGTACTCATAACAAAGCAACCAAGCCATGATTTAAAATACACCAGAGTGTCGGGAGATATGTCTCCCATGGTCGGAAGAGATTCGCGAATTCCTATTTGCTGCACAGCTGATACTGCAAGATTGCAGTAATTCCAACTTGGATCATCACTCTGGGTCATGACTGGCATAGGCCAGGCGCAAAACAACAAGAGTGATTGGACTGTATAAATATTGCGGATTGATCTAATCAAGTATTCAGAAAGTAGTTTGTGAAAAGCGGCTTTGAGTCGTGTAAATTGCTGGGAGTGAATGGGGTGATTTCGCGCTGAGATGAGCAACAACGTCCAGAATAGAAGCTCGCTTTCTTGATGGAGCCAGTCAGCGGATTTGCCGGAGGTTATAAACGGAACATGATGAAAATAATTGATATAAAAGCTGTGTCGAGTTAGAATAATTTTTCTCGGCGGGATGGGATTGAAACTTGCTGTTCTAAAAGCTCGTTAATGACAAGAGGCCCGAAATGTATACCGGCGAGCTCATATATTGCCGTTGTAGAAGATGGTGTCGCAGCAGGTCGCAAATCATCTACCTCAATTTCAATGTCTTCAGGCGTCTTTGTATTCTTGGAATTTATTGATGGACTGGCATCAGAAGCTCTTGAATCATTCTTCAACGAATCAATGAGCTTCTCGAGTTCTTCTTTTTCCTCAATCACTTTCTGTAGAGTCCTAGAGATAATGAGATTTTACAAACGAGACAGGAAAAGTGCTGTTTACCTACCCTCTGACTACTTGTCGCTTGAATCTTGGATCAAAAACGCATGTTTTCACTTGCTTCTCGCACCTCGTACAAGGAGCCGGGAATCGTTGCTGAGCATCACATCGCAGCTTTACAAAATAAGTTAACAAAAACGGGACCCTCTTAATGATGGAGTAAGACGTGGAGAACAAACCTTGACCTGCCGGCACGTCGTGCATGCAATAGAAGTTCGCTTTACGGCCGGCATCCTCGGCACTATCAAAGAATTTCCCGAGTCTGTGCTGTGTGTGTGGACATGAAGAGACTCGAAGTGGCCTCGAATTCGCTGTGACAGAGACAAGTTTGGCGACCGATATTCGCTCCGTATGCGAATATCGCTTGTCGGGCCGAGTGTGGCTGATCGGCGTGCGGGAAGTCGGAGCGGAATTCGTCTGAACACCGTAGCACAGCAAGAGAGTGTCTCTATATGCTGTATATTGCATCACGTATATAAGATACAAACTTGTAATAAACAAGTCAATTATCTGAGTTTGTGAAGACTCATTTGAACATTCTACTTATCCCAGTGTTCTTGCGCTACCTCTGCAATATGGGTTCCGTTGCCACCCTCACACCAGGCCTTGAGCCGCTCTGCCGCATTATTACACCAATTGGGATGCTAGGCTATGGCTTCGATGAATCCGACATCAAGGATGCTTTAGAATACTCATTGATCAGTAAAATACCCACTGCAATCATTTTGGACTCGGGCTCTACCGATTCAGGGCCCATGAAGCTGGCATTAGGAACAATGACCTGTCCTCGCGCATCTTATGAAAGGGATCTACGGAAGCTTGTCGCCATAGTCACTAAATACCGTCTTCCGGTACTTATTGGATCAGCAGGAGGAGATGGAAGCAACAGTCACGTCAAAGAGCTTGTCGATATCATCAAAGAGATTATGGCGTCTTCAGACAACAGGTAAGCGTAATCACTCAGTCATGTATCTTTTGGACTATTTGCTAATAACAGTTGGTTGTCGTTCAGTGCTGCTCAGCTGAAAGTGTTGGCGATATATAGCAATATTGACGGCAGTACCGTATTGGAACGGCTGCGTACGGGAAATGTCTCAGGTTGCGGCCCCTGCGTGCCCCCCTTGACTGCTGAGGACGTCGAGGCTACCAAAACAATTGTTGGACAAATGGGCCCAGAGCCCTACGTACGAGCCATGTCTACTCATCCAGACTTTGACATAATAATTGGCGGCCGTGCCTACGATCCAGCGCCATATGTTGCCTTTTGCGCCTATCATGCCTTTGATCAATCTCATCGCCCCGTCCTTTCCCTTGACAGTCATGTTTTGGGCGGATTCACACATATGGGCAAAATTATGGAATGCGGCGGCTTATGTGCTACACCCAAGAGCCCCTCGTCCCAGGCAATGATCTACAGAGACGGCACGTTTGATGTGAGACCGCTTCTCCCTGGAGCTGTTTGTACTCCCACCACCGTCGCTGCTCATACACTATACGAGAAATCTCGCCCTGACCAGCTTCACGGCCCTGGAGGATACATCGATCTTACTTCCTCGACCTATTTGCCGCTATCGGATAACTGCTCTGTCAGGGTCAATGGAACCACATTTCACTCTTCAAAAAGAGACGGCGGTTGTTACACAGTTAAACTAGAAGGTGCCAAAGTAATCGGTTACCGGACTATGTTTATGGGATCCTTTGTGGATCCGACTTTGATCTCTCAGCTACATCCCCTTTTGGATAGAATCAAGGCGTATGTGGCTAAGCAGCACGAACATATTACCGAGAAATGGGAGCTTGGTTTCCATGTATACGGCTACGACGAGGCCAACAAGGCCGTCCATGCAAAAAACGTGTTTCTGGTTGCTGAAGCCCTCGCCGAGACACAGGCCACAGCTACTAGCATTGCTTCGACTGCTAGAGTTGGGTGTGTCCATGGACCATATAAAGGTCAAAAAGCCACGAGCGGCAACTTTGGCTTTGGGCTGGGTGGAAAGGGAGAGATTGAGACAGGTCTCTGTGCTGAGTTTTCAGTCTATCATTTGATGAACTTAGAAGATGGGGAAGAAGACGCCACGGAAATTCTTGACGGGGATCAAAGCAAACAGAAGACGCTATTCTCTTTTGAAGCTCTGCTTGTCGGAACGGGAGAACGATTACGACGTAGGCATCAGGGTGCTGACACAAATTTCCAACTTGAGGATGAATGTCTATACCCAGCACCCGCCACTGCAGTACCTGAGATCGTGGAACCTACTCCTTTCCCTCAGACAATTGGAGAGGCAGCAAAGGTTATTAGGTCGAAAAACGCGGGCCCATACGAAATCACATTCGACATTATCTTCAACGACAAAGAGACGTATGACAAAGTCAAGAATTCTGGCCTTCTTCGACCCGAATTAATTGCAGAGTTATACGACCTGTCTGTTGATAATATTGTATATTGTGGTTTCTTCGATCAAGCGATAGCATTCAAAGCCACTATTCCCCGTATGCGCAATGGACAGCCTGCAGTATCCGGTGGCTTCATGGAGGATGATGTTCACGGGTCGCAGAAATATTTACCTCTAATGAATTTGAAGCTGAGTGGTAAATGATTCGAGCAGAGTATCTAGGATCTGGTTGTATAACAGCTTTTTGTATGGTCAAATTTCATTTGAGTTACATCATTGTTAGGGCTCGTGCTCATTTCATTACCTCGGCTTTGAGGTCTTACGTTGTTGACCAGACCATCGTACCATCAAATTAAAGCAAGAAGAATCGATATCGGTAATTTTCCGTCATTAATACTACCTTATCTAGTATAATATATTTAAAAGTACATTGATCGAATAGTAGCGAATAATACGATTATTGTATTGCCCCAAACTCTAGGTTAAGTCGACTGGCCCAGGTGGCCGTGCGGCGTCCAAACCGACATCCGACGCATAGCCTTCTCTACCGGCTACATTTTCTGTGAAACAAATCAATGAAAGTACATATAGTTGGGCTGACTCAGTTGGGCTTTATTGCCACGAGTTGGTCTCGTCTTGATCATGACCATGATCTGTAGGGGCAGGTCCTTAGACTACCTACCTAGATACATGTATGTTGAGAATCACGTGTGATACGTGGAATCACACGTGATTCTCCTGCTTCTGCGAGCCGCGACTGCCCGTTGGCCGTTTGTCATTGAGTACGATGTCTTTTGTTTATTCCCTTCCTTTTCCTTCGCTCTAGATAGCTTCGTCGAGACTGGAAGAAATAGAACCCTGTTTCTCTAGAGACGATAACCGCGACGTCTCCAACAAGTTGGCAGACTCCATGGCTGACACTAGTCAGGTCTATCATTGGCTCCCAGATGCATCAACGGATATTTTAGCGTATCCAATGGTTGCCATACCAGGGATGGGGCTGACTTGATTACAGCGAGATCTAGGAACTCGCATCAACCAAAACGAGCAGCTTCCAGTCAGTGTAGACTCCCAAGGGTCATGATGCTTGAGTCGGAGATTGCGCAAGCCAGAACAGCAGCTCGCTCACGACCCATGAGGCAGCCAATGCTGCGGGTGCGGACTGGATGCTTCACATGCCGCAATCGCAAGAAGAAGTGCGACGAGACGAAGCCGGCGTGCGCGGGCTGTAAAAGGAACAAGCTGGTGTGTAACTGGCCGGCGCGCGGTGGCGAGACGAGCAACCGGCGGATTGAGGTTACGAGTTCACACAACAACAACATTCGCCGAGTTAGCAATGCAGATTCGAATTCAGGTTCAGGTACAAACCGTAGTGTCTTGAACGGAGATCAACAAGAGCGCCAGAACCTGTCTCCAACTAATGCCGAACAACATGGTGACGGCACAGAGATGGAGGAGGGCCCAGCCGTGCGGAGGAGCAGCACCAGCACCAGCACCAGCGCGTCGCCACCAGTCGTGAGCCAGATCCCAATGCAGGGTCAATATTCGTCCCCTCCTGACCCCGACACCTCAGGCATGCTGGCATCCCCCTTTGATCGTCGCATGTCGATGCAGCAGTCATCTGATGACGTGGGAGTTGCCATGGAGATGATGGATGAGGATGAGGATGTTCCGGATGAGCTGCTGGACCTACAAGTAGATGACGATGATGATGAGCGCTACGACGACAACGTGCTGATGGGCCTGGCGGACATTGACATGTCAAGGCTTTTGGGCTTGCCTGGATTGATGATGGGTGCGGTTCCACGGCCTCCATCCATGATTCCAGAGGCGGAGAATGGCACGTTTGATCTCATGAGCCATTACCTGGCTCGGACGGCTGTTAGCATGGGCAACGGGTCGACATCGTCCAATCCGTTTGTCCTTCAACTTGTGCCGCTTTCTTTTTCCAACAAACTCGTCCTCCAGCTGGTCCTTTCCCAGAGCGCTGCGCATCGTGCCGTTTATGAGGAGCGGAGAGATCTCAAGGCGGTGGCTCAGCGGTACTACACCAACTCGATCAGGAGCTTTCGACAGGCCATCAGTGCATATATCAGTGGATCCGACCCAAGTCCCCTCTGGGTGACGATTGGAGCTCTGGTGATGTGCTTTACAGAGGTATGTTCATGTTGTTGAGAATCACGGCTTGGTGTTTTGTTGGATATTATACTGACATTATGCCAGACTGCTAGAGGGGATACAAATGGCGTGGTGTTTGACCATCTACAAGCCGTCGAGCCACTCTCGGTTGATCTCATCACAAACCACAACCACATTGTCCGCGACGATCTCAAGAAATTCATCATCGAGTACTACGTCTACACAGTCACCATCAGCATGATCTCCGCAAGTTCCGCCTCAAGGAATGCGCCGCTCTTGAACCTGACACTCGAACTCGAGGCCCACAACCTAGTTGCCTCGGGATATATCGGCCAGCTTTGCGGGTGCTGGCTGCAGCTTTTACTCCTAATACCCCAGATATTCGAGTTTGGGAGGCGTGCCATCACAGGAGGTGCCGATGTCGACCCGCCTTTCCCATCACCCGACGATTTTCTCACATTTGCGACGCTGCGGGCTGAAATTTTGTCGTTTACGCCCAACCCAGATGCGACCAAGGAAGTCATTCTTTGTGGCTACATGTTCCAGCAAGCGCTTTACTTGTACCTTCTCACGGTCTTCAGGAGTGAAGCTACAAGCGGAGGTTTACAAAGGACAAGCATCGACAACGCCGTGTCCGAAACTTTTTCCTATCTCGAACAGCTCCCGCCAACAGCGCGCATCAACACCAGTCTCTGTTGGGTCCTGGCGGTTGTCGGCTCATGCACACTGGACGAATCGCGAAGAGACCAGCTTCGACGACGTTTGGAATGCATGTTCCAGACGATTGGACTGGGCAACATTTCGAGCACACTGACGCTTCTTGAGCACATCTGGACACGGCCACAGAGCGAGCAAAATCCGTGGGCAATATGCAGAGTTATGCAGGAACAGGAGATCTGGATCTCGTTTGCTTGAAAAAATTGAGCTTAATTTAACTTTAGACTGACTGTACAAAATCTCCAACGACATGAAGCATCCAATTTTTATTTTCCCTGATTTTGAGGCGCTGCAGTCGCTGGACCCTCGGGCGTCACGTACGCCTTTGTTAAGCCACCGTCTACGACAAAATCATGGGCATTGACGAAGCTGCTCTCGTCACTTGCCAGGAAGACGGCCGCCTGTGCCTGCTCAATGGCCTCACCGAAACGACCAGTGGGGAAGTGAACTTCGCGACGGAAGCGCTTGGGTTTGTCGTCTCCGAGGAACTCTTGAAGCATGGGGGTGCTGGCAACCAGAAGTTAGATTCAATGACAACATGGCATGGTATGATACAACTTACTTCAAGGGAGCGGGGCAAAGAGAGTTGAAGCGGAAACCCTCTCGCGCGTGTACAATGGCCATCTCACGCGTATAAGCCAGGACAGCGCCCTTGCTTGCCGTATACGCAACTTGTGGCGTGGCCGAACCAACAATGGCGACCATGGAGGCTGTGTTGATGATGCTGCCTTTGGTCTTGCCGTGTTTCCTGAGAGAGCGAACAGCATGCTTGGAGCCGTACCACACGCCCTTGACGTTGATGTTCATGGTCAAGTCCCAGATGTCATCGGGGCACTCCTCTGAGTCGCCATCCTTGGGGTGCATGATGCCGGCGTTGTTGAACATGACATCAACGCCGCCCCAGCCATCGACGACGGCCACCGCGGCCTCGACTTGGTCCTCTTTGGAGACGTCGACGACTTTTGTATCGACTTTGCCCTGGATGGTCGTGACGACGCTCTTCACCTTGGCCAGGGCTTTTTCAAGGGCTGCGGCGTTGACATCTGTCATGAGGACGGAGGCGCCCTCTTGCAGGAACAAAATGGTGGACTCGAGGCCGACGCCGCTGCAGGTTGGTTTTTAGTTGAGCGTTTGTTTACAATCCATATGGAACATACCCGGCTGCGCCTGTAATGATGGCGTTCTTTCCAGAAAGTCGTCCAACCATGGTGAGATTTGATGTGATGTATTGGATGTGTATGCTTCAAACCTGAGATATTGGAGTAAACTTGATTTCTTTTTTTGTTCTCTCTTCACGATACGATACATAAATAGCTGTACCTGTATCTTGCCCCCACACACATCGAACTCCTAGACAATCTATCATCCGCATCTGGAGAGGCAGTGATGCTCGCATGCATGTGGTGTTGAGCTGCGCAGGCCCATAATTGATAATAGCCGCCTAGCGATAGCGGACCGCAGTGCCGTGTGACCACTGCGCGGTTAGCGTTTTAGGGGACAAACGCGCTATAGTTAATGGTTGCTGATGGCTGGTCCGTTTTCGGCACCACAGCACCTCAATTTCTCCTCCACACCACCATGTGTCCACACGCACCTTTTGTGATTGCTGCTGGATTGCTTGGACAGTTTATCGAATATGGAATTTATCCGTGTCAACAGTGCCATCATCTCATTGTCGTCTACCGCGATCCGCTAATCGCGATGCCCTGCCAATCACAACACATTGCGCCCTCCACCTTCGCGGGGTATTATCCACGGATGGATAGCTCAACGAACACATGGGGAAGATGCTGAGCTATGATCGATCTACGTATTGAGATGGACCCTGAATTGCGATGACGTGGGGGGTGGAAAGGTATAATATTTCCATCTCCGAAACGGACAGATATGAAGTCGTCAAGGAATGTAGCATCAACGAACCACCATTGGGCCATCATTCTCTCATTTGACTTCGCTATCTCACCTTGACAGACAATGTCTACCATCAAGACCATCTCCCCCACGACCAACAAGGTCATCTGCGAACGTCCAGAAACTACGCTCGATGAAGCTCGCGATATCGCTCGCCGCTCCAAAGCGGCCTTTGAGTCCTATCGCAAGTTGCCCCTCGCTGAGCGTCGCGTCATCGTAACCAAGGCCCTGGCGATTATCCAGGAGCGCAAGATGGAGCTTGGCCGCGAGCTTTCAGAGCAGATTGGACGTCCAGTTGCCTTCAGTCACAAGGAGATTGAGACGATGCAGAAGCGTGCCGATTATCTGCTTGAGATTGCGGAGGAGTCGCTGGCCAGCTTGCCTGGGAGGATAAAAGAGGCCGGGTTCAAGAGGGAGATTAAGAAAATTCCCGTTGGGCCAACACTGATCGTCTTTGCATGGAACGTAAGTACATACAATGCCAGAGACAAATAATATTGGATGAGCAGTCGTTGCTCACAGGCGTAACTAGTTCCCTTACCTCATCATCGTCAACGCTCTCGTTCCCGCTCTCCTCGCCGGAAACTCCGTCATCCTCAAGCCCTCTCCGCAGGTGCCTCTCGTAGGCGAGCGAATTGCCGAAATCTTCGCCACCGCTGGCCTACCCAAAGATGTCCTCCAAGTCGTCCAGTCAGGCAACCCCGCCACACTCAAAGAGATTGTCAAGCTGACAGAGCTGGGTCTGGTGAGCTTCACCGGCTCGACTGCGGGAGGGCTTGCCATCCGCGAAGCTGTGGCGGATAGCACCGTTCCTGTCAACTTGGAGCTTGGTGGCAATGACCCGGCGTATGTGCGACCAGATGCGGATCTGGCGTATGTTGCTGAGCAGTTGGTGGATGGTGCTGTGTTTAACTCTGGTCAGAGTTGCTGCGCCGTGGAGCGGATTTATGTCCATGCGGATGTGCATGATCAGTTTGTCAAGGCGCTTCAGGATGAGCTGAAGAAGTTAGTTTATCCCGTATGATTCCCAAACTGACTGATTCCTTGCTAATTGCTTGTCAATTCAGGTACACTCTTGGCGATCCCTTTGATACCAACACAATGGTCGGTCCCGTCATCTCTCGCGCCGCTGAAAAGACCATCAACGCGCAAATCTCTGATGCCCTTGCCAAGGGTGCCGTCAACGCAAGTCCCGACAACAAGTCCTTTACCAGCGCTTCCAAGGACGGAAACTTTGTCGCACCCATTCTGCTCACCAACGTTACACACGACATGGATGTGATGCGTGAGGAAACATTCGGACCAGTGATTCCCGTCGCAAAGGTCAAAGATGATGATGAGGCGGTGCGATTGATGAATGATACCGAATACGGCTTGACTGCGAGCGTGTGGACAAAGGACATTGCCCGCGGCGAGGAGTTGATTGAGTTGCTTGAGGCTGGTACCGTGTTTGTGAATCGCTGTGACTATCCAAACCCTGTAAGTGCACACTCTCTGTCTGTTCTATGAAATATCCATCAATGAGTATTAATTGTATTATTATAGGACCTTGCATGGACTGGTTGGAAAAAGTCTGGCTTGGGCTGCACCTTGGGGCCACGCGGTTATGATGCTTTCGTTAAGCTGAAGAGCTACCACGTCAAGGAAAAGCAAGGATAAAATTCAGGTCTCAACGTGTCTAATATTATCAATGAGATTTTATACATGGATAATTACATGTTTATATAAAAGAAATTTTATTTTGTCGCCTATAATGGTATTGGGAATGAACTTGCCTACAAGTGCCCCACTTGCATGTGCTTTTTTTTTTAAAAAAAAAAAAAGGATTTAAGTCAAGGAAACACCTTCCTATATTCTACGGCTTTTATTACAGCAATTATTCAATTCTTATGGTCTATAAGATTGATGATATGATGTACGTATCGGTACTTGAACTTGACGTGCTGATTCCCACAGTTATGGAGGGAAATCTAATACAGTCAGTGCCCTCTGCCAAGCATCAAGATGTCTGCGGTTACTCTTGAATATTAATAGAAAATATCGTTTTGCAATAAAAACATTCTATGAATTCACTAGTACAATTTCGCAGCCCATCAACCCTCCATTAGAAACTTCCAAACCGCCTCTCCAACCATGGCTCCATCATGATGAGCATCGGCCCTTGATATGGCACCCTCAAACATTTTTTTATCAAACACGTTTTGGCTCCGCCTTAGTGTAAGGATTTCCAACATGATTACCCCATTAAATTCTGGGTGTGCTTGTAGGGAGAATATTCGTCCTGGTGCGTATAACCCTTGAATACCGCACACTGGACTCGTTCCGAGGTTTTGAACTCCGTCTGGGAGTTGGAGGACTGCGTCTCGATGCATTTGATGAAGATCCTGCTCTTATGTTAATAGCTATTATATGGAGTAGAAATCTGTCTCTTGACTTACTATTGATGCGGAATTGAAGAGCTCGCGGCCCTTTGGTGTGAGGTCGATGTGGTCAACGGACACCTCCCATCCTTTGGAATTACGCTGTACGACACCACCTAGAGCTCGGGAAATGATCTGATGGCCAAAGCATATTCCAACAATTGGCAACTTGGTCGTCTGGTATGCAGTACGGATGTACTCAACAAGTCGTAGAATCCAGGGGTCATCTTCAAATGAGTTGTGTTCTTTGGGTTCAATGTTAGTCAACAGCCAAAATCATCATCTCGTAACATATTCAATAACAAGACTTACTACTTCCAGTGAGAAGGAGACAGTCAACTTGATCAAAACCTGGCAGGTCCCCCAAATCCACCATGTTACTCTTCATCAGTCGAAGATCCACATCCTGAGACGCAGTATGCTTCAGATACTTGGCCAGTCCATTTCTCAAGAAACGTTCAAAGATGTCTTCATACGAACCGAACTGCTTCACAACTGGCTCGATAGGCGTGTCACATTCGAGGATTGCCACGGTGTAGACCCGCGGAATGGCTTGAGGCCTGGAACCCATAGCGTAAAGATCCCGATAATATCGATAGCTGATCTAATTGCTATACTATACGACCACATCATCAGAAGGGATATAGATATGACACGGCAATTTAAGCCGGTCGCTCCACCGCGCTTTCCGTTCCATATTGGAGTATCAACGTGCGTCGTATTGGTAAAGTTCCGCGGTTATACAGTTCATATCGACCTGTCAACTAGTGGGCTTGCCACAATCAACCTCGATCCCAATCTAGGCAAAGCTAACTGCCATCATCATGTGGGCATTGCATTGACGGTGCCATCTCCACCCACACCGCGGAAACGACGATGATTGGCTTTTTTTGCTCCGCGCTCGTAGCCGCGTCGCAGCCACTATAGATGGAATTGTTCTATGGGCTTATTCTGTTCATGCCTCGAGTGAAATTCATGGGGTTGGATAACGCGGCTACACTAGATGTATAGTCATCTCGTGGGGTGTGAGATCTTCTCGGTCAAGAAGTGGAGGAGTACTATGGGAGATTTGGAGAGCGCGGATCTCTCACGTAGTGCCGCGGCGTTCTCTCCCTCCCGAGAAATACACTTACACGTTGTAAAACAGCGCAACAGCGCAAAAAGGACAAATTATCGTTTTATCAAGAATAGATAAGAACTCGTGGACTTTTCATCACTCTCTACATGCCCTCTAATCTCGTGCAAACAGCAGGCCATGAGTATCAACGACACAATGTCTCCACAAGAATCCCTCAAGAATCACAATCGGCCCCCCATGGACGACCTTGTCAACGGCGTCGAGGACGAAGATGCCACGATTAGTCAGTTTAAGAGACTCCTGGCCAACGACACCAAGGTCAAAGTCGCAGGCATTGACTGCGATGGCATTCTTCGAGGCAAGATTATGAACAAGAGCAAGTTCCTCTCCAGCCTCAAGGGAGGCTTCGGCATGAGCTCTGCTATTTTTGGCTGGGACATGCATGACCTCTTGTATTCAGAAGAGAGCAATTTGACCAGCGCCAAGACGGGCTATGCGGACTTTAACGCCGTTGTTGATCTGGAATCAATGCGAAGACTGCCCTTTGAAGATAATATTCCTTTCTTTTTGTTGCGCTTCTTTCTTGCAGAACAGTCTGTCGTCGCAGATGGACGTGGCCTTGTTAGATCTCTGACGGACTCTATGGCTGCGTCTGGCTTCCTGGGTTTGGCTGGAGGTAAGCACACCAATCAAGCTCGTAATCTTCTACAAGATAGATTGCTAATGTTCTGTCATAGTTGAGCTCGAGTTCATGAACTTCCAGACTCCCAGCGAGGATGGATATAATGCTCCGCATGGACGACAGAACCTTGCTGCATATCTCTCCTCCAACACGCCACAGAGCCTGCGGCCCGTAACAGCGGGGAATTTTGGCTACAGTGTCTCACGTCCTATCCTGGCCAAGAGATATTTTCATGACATTTTTGATCAGAGTCTGCAGGCGAATTGCCCTGTTGAGGGATGGCACACGGAGAGTGGGCCCTGCGTATATGAAGCTGTAAGCAGCGAGAGATGGATTAATTCTTAGACGCATCATTGTGCTAACGTATTTGGACAGGCATTGGCTGTTTCACCAGTTACTCAAATGGCTGACAACGTCTCAATCTTCAAGTATGTGACAACTATCCAGTGTCCAGATTATCAACTAAAGCTTCTTCAGGCTTGTCTGTAAATCCTTGGGCGTCGAGCACGGCATAACACCATGCTTCATGGCCAAGCCGCTTCACGGGCTTCCTGGAAATTCCGGCCACATCCACGTCTCCCTAACCAATCTCCAAGGCCATAACCTCTTCGCCCGCGACACACCCGATCCCAGCCCCAAATGGCCCGATCTCACACACTTATCCGACATTGGCCGCCAATTCCTGGCTGGCATCATCACTGCTCTTCCAGACATCATGCCTCTCCTCGCACCCAACATCAACTCCTACAAACGTCTGGTCGAGAACTACTGGGCCCCTGTAAACGTCAGCTGGGGCTTCGAAGATCGTCTCTCATCCATCCGTCTTGTCGCCCCTCCAAGCTGCAAGCCTTCAGCGACACGTTTCGAAATCCGTGTCCCCGGCGCAGACATCCACCCCCACTACGCTCTATCTGCCATCTTCAATGCCGGCATGAGGGGCATTAAGCAGCAACTAGAGATCCCAATTCCTCCCGAGGCATCAAGGCCGGAGGACCAGCCGGCGGAGCGCTTACCAAACAGTCTCGGTAGTGCGCTCGAGCGATTCAGTGCGAAAGGCAGTGTTGCGAGGGAGATTATGGGTGACGAGTTTGTTGACTTTTTTGCTCTTTCACGACGACATGAGTTGAGGGTGTGGAGGGAAGCCGTCACTGACTGGTAAGTTGTCACTGCAAATAATCTAAGATTTGCACGCATGCTAATTGGATTTTCTAGGGAATTCAACAGGTATATTGAGACTGCTTAGTTCTGCTGTACCACATCATCCTTAGTGTGGATGAATCAAGATTTTGTTTGAGCGTCATCATTTGCTGTTTCAATAGTCCTTTGAAACCTATACGCTGGTCATTGTGATGTATTCATATAGTTATTCTTGTATCATTTTGTTCCTCGTCAATAAATGCCTTAGCTCTCAAAATAGCATCATCACTTGATAAATTCTAAAATGCATCCAAGATTGACCTTAAAGACGAATAGCTTCTTACATAGACTTTACTAGGGACACATTTGCCAGTCAATAGCTATGGCTTGACTGGTTGCATTGGATATCATCTTCTTATCACCATGTAGTGGTGTCTCTTACTGGATCTACGGTCTTATATGAAAAGGATGGATTGGCGTGCATTAGAATAAATTCAAGGTATTTATTACAGACTGAGTAGGTATACTAAAAGAACAAAGAGAAATAATATCCAATACCTAATGAACACTGTTGGACAGTGGGCGATAGTCGACTCTAGCCCTGATATACCACCATGCAGTCAAAATTATGAATGTGATGACATAGACGACTGATACGTAGTTCATGTTGTCGCCCTTGACAGGCATCACTGGGGGCAATGCGTACATCTAGTAATGATTTTGTCAGCAAATAGAGCCTATGATGTCTGTCACACAGAGAGCATTACTTACCACGAGCGTAAAGGCAAGCCACAAAAGAAGAATATAGTTGCAAACCATTCCAAACTTCCCCAGCCAGAATGGTCCGTGGCGGATAGATGAACGTCCCTTGATAAGCAGGCAAATAACCGGGATGCTGTAAGAGGCATAAAGAAGCACAACGCAGGCAGTGACCATGCTATTGAATGCCGTGTTGGAAGCGAGATACAGGCAGCCCAAAATGCTCACAATGATGCAGCTGATTACATGAGCCCAGATTGGCACGCGAAGCTTGGGATGAACGCGGCTCAGGTACTTTGAACCAGGTAGACCGTCATCACGGGCAAAAGACCAGCAGAGACGAGCTTGCCAGGTGTGTGAGGCAATAAGACATCCGCATCCAGTAAGCACAATCAGGGAGCAAAGAACGATGGCTCCGGCCTTGTTGCTCAGGGCCTGGTCGAAAAGCTCCAAGATGGGGACGCCGGTTGGTGTCGAGCTGACGGCATCAAAGTCCTTGATGCTGAACATCATGGCAATGCCGAAAAGCCAGGCAGTCACGAATCCCACGATGACTGTGCCAATGATGGCGATGGGAATGGCCTTTTCAGGGTGAAGAACCTCCTCAGCCATGTGCGTGGCTGCATCGAGACCGTTGAACGCCCAGTTGCAGTTAATGAGGCCGACGATGTAGGCAATTCCGTTATTTTTCCAGCCAGTATTGTTGACGAACGTGGCAAAGACAAACTTAGCAGATTGGTGGGTTTCGGCCTTGCATGGTACGGTCAAGATGATGACGAGGAAAGAAATGATAGACGTCCAAAGTGTGAAGAATGTGACAGTCGGGAGTGCAGTACTGGAGATGTTGAAGATGGCGCAAAATATGTTGACAACTTGATAGGCAACGAAGCTCATCCATGGCTTGATGACTCTATATTTTATATGTTAGTTCTGCGTTCAAGGTCAAGCTCAAAGTCTCGTCATCAGTGGCAACAACTTACAATGTAGGGTGTGCCATCTGGATGCAACCCATAATCAGATTCCCAACACCAAGTGCGATACTAGCACAGGTGAAGAGAGAACCAGCCCAGGCAATCCATCCCGTCAAGTATGACACAAACCTCGCATATTTCTTGGAGGCGAGCTGGCTCGTCCAAAAGTACTGTCCACCAGCATCCGGCATTGCCGAGGCCAGCTCGGACAGCGACACTGCAATCGCAGCACATACCACAGTGACGATGATGATTCCATAGACAAGTTGCACCGGGCCACCAGAGTTGATGCCGGTAACCAGAGCAGTGGAGATACCGAACCAAGAGTTGGCCAGCGAGAAACTGATGCCGAGGACGGAGAAGACGGAGAAGTTCTTTCTCAGCTCTTGTCCGTCGTGGCCTGGAATTGTGCGTCCATCATTAGCAACCAATGCTCGCGATGTAGTAGATAGGCTTGTTCCATGCGGGTTGTCTTACCATTGAACGACTCGCTGTGGCCGACCTTCGTATCCTCATCAACCTGGTAATCTTCTTTGGACATTTTGTCTGACATGATATAGATTTTGTACAAAGAGTGAGTTATCAAGACGGATGGAGCAATCGAAGAGGTTAGGCCTCCGACGTTCTGTGCGACACACAGTCAACGCGTGGTCATCACCGTCTTTTTAAAGGCGATGAAGTTGACAGGCGTATCGTCTAGCTTCAACGACCGACTGTTCACTATCTACATAAACATGGTATCAAACTCCTCCCTCCTTCATACTAGCATCATCTCGTCTCAGGTGATAAGCCAGCCATGATTGACCCCGGAGACGACGCTAAGAAGATATCATTGGCATGCCACGGATGATAAAAACAGGCTGGTTTGGCAGCTCCGCCTTGCCCATGGGGTAAATCGATATCGTGTGGTCGGGTGGGGGATGTCAAAGAAGCTTCGATCTGGAGAGCGCGCAAGTTGGAGTGATTGGTTGGACGTGCAGACGTCAGCCAGTGCTGGCCAATGTGCGTCTTTTGCGCGGTCGAGATGAGTGGGAACGATATAGACTAGATAGCCACCAGCCTCGGCCAGCCACGCCGGAACATCGGGTTATGCTGACTACATACTAGAGCAGGCTATCTTCAGCTAGGAGATAATGATAGGGCGTAAGCCTTAGTTGTGCTACAAGGTCGGCTGTCTGTTGATATTTGGTCTGACGATCCAGCGCGGCTCCATGGATAACGATGGAGATGCCATCAGTTGACTAGATTGTCGAGTTGACAATGATATCAGTGATTGATTCGAGAGGAACAGATTACCGCGACCAGGTTGCTTGGTGGCGGTGGCGAATCTGCGTACGGAGTGATTTGAACAATCGGTGGTATCCATAGCTCCATTCAAAATTGATAGATACTCGTGGTATGTTATGAGAAGAAACTTGATACGAGGCATATCGATGATTATTTTGTCATGCAGATTTTATGGCCAATTGATGGGTCTTAAACCGAGATAGTTGAGGTTACGCGTGAATTCCAAGTCATGAGGGATACCGCTTTCACCCAAGTCAAGACCTGCTCCATAGCCTCTCTTCAACACAGTAGAATAATTATTGCCGCCGAAAATGAATCTTGTCTAATTTTTCAAGAATTAAAATTAATTCCAATTCTCCATCAATGGCGACACAAACGCGGTTGCAGACTCATATGACTGCAGCTACGAGGTAACTAACTCATTACTCCATATAAGCCCCAACACTTACAGTCTTTTTCCACTAACTGGTACCTCCGACATCGTCTAGGATCAATACGCATCAACCAAAATGGACTATTCTCTAGAACATCATCAATCATATCTCAACAAACATGCTTCTCAGTTACCCACGCCATCACTAATCGTGAGCCTGCCAACTCTCAAACGAAATGTGGACAGGCTACACCGCGATGTGGAAGAATTGGGGATTGGATTTCGACCACATGTTAAGACCTTGAAGGTACTTACCAATCAAGCATTACGAGTCTTTATAAATTGGATAATGGACACTAATTTGTAAGACTATCGAAGTCACGAGGTTGATGCTCGCAAACGGGAAATATCGCTCCATCGTCGCGTCAACTTTGGCAGAGATTCGGGGAGCTTTACCTTTGGTAAAGGAAGGGCTACTAGATGAGGTAATTGGACTTTTAATAGCCTCTCATCATCACTTCCAAATTGCTGAGAGATAACATCTTCCAGTGTCTCTACGGATTACCGATCTATCCCGGGTGTCTTCGAGGCCTCGTCGAGCTACGCAAATTTATTCGCATCAGCCTCATGATCGACAACGAACAACACGTCGATCTTCTGGAGAACCAAAGTCACACACAACCATGGGATGTCTTTGTCAAGATTGACGTGGGGTCCCACCGTGCTGGTGTATCGGCTGCCAGCCCTTCGTTGAAGAAATTGGTCAACCGTGCCGAAGCTTCTCAACATGTAAATCTCATCGGCTTCTATTGCCATGCAGGCCATTCATATGCTGGTAGAACACCAGAAGAAGCAGAGGCAACTTTGCATGCCGAAATCTGTGGCGTTTTGTATGCGGCATCGCTGCTACCTACCAGTCGTAAGTTGACTGTATCTATCGGAGCTACGCCGACGGCACATGTCGTCAAGAGCCTCAATGCAACCATACCGTCCAACATCCGCTTAGAACTACATGCAGGTAAGTACTATCACTAAACAGTTTTTATTATAAGCTTCTCTAATTAGCTGCTCAACTTGCAGGCAATTTCCCTACAAACGACCTACAGCAGTTATCAACCAAAGTCATTTCCGAAAACGACCAAGCCGTCCGCGTTGCAACCGAAGTCTGCAGCGTCTATCCAGAACGAAATGAAGCTCTTATCAATGCAGGGGTTATTGCTTTATCTCGAGAAACAAGTGGCTTCCCTGGATTTGGTCAGGTCGTGGGTCAGCCTGACTGGGCAGTTGTGAGGCTGTCTCAGGAACATGGAATATTAGGGACTGAGAATTCATCTCACAATGCAGCTGATCTTTTCAAGGTTGGGCAGAGACTGTATCTGTATTGTAATCATACTTGCATTACTGCGGCCGCATTCCACGTCTTTTACGTCGTCGATGAGAATGATGTTGTAGTAGACACTTGGGTTCCTTGGAAGGGTTGGTGATGCCTAGATATTTACTTGGACTTAATTGCGATATTGAGCAATATGTACATACGCTGGAACAATATTGATCATTCGTCATCGTTCACACTAGGTGATCAACCTCTTGTATCTAATATCTAAACAACCAGTCCTGCAGTACACACACAAATGCTAATGCGCAAACCTGAAATCTAGTCGTCCGCTGCCCTGCAGCTTCGTATTTGCAGTGTATTCCTTCCTTGCTTCTTCACTCATGGCATTCCAAACCTTTTCCTTTTGTTTGTTTCTAAAAATATAATATAGTTTTGCTAGAAGGAAGAGGACAATGCCGAGAATGTTGATGATGACGAGGTTAGTGTTACCACGGTGATACAATGGCGCATCATCGGCGACATATATGTACGCCGAGATGACGCTACCGACCTGAACACACATCTGAGAGCGGTATAAGATTAGCAAGAGTAGAACACAAACTAGATGGATAATATCTTACATTGTACATTGCTGCGGAGACTGAGCGGGTGCCAACATTGTTGGAGTTTTTAGATGTCCAGCCCACCAAGATTGCATCTGTAAAAGATGGGTTAGCATAAAGAAACTTCAAAAAAGTAGAGCTCCATATTTGAAACATACGGCAATAAGGGTAAGATGTCAAGACAGTGACCAGAGCATAAGTCCCCCATTGATTGACCATCACACCAGGCCACCAACGCAAGGCAATGACGCACGGAAGTGTCCAAATAACTTGTAACATGGACACCAAGGTACGTTCATTGAGCCATTCCGATAGTCGCGTAATGAGAATAAGATTGATAATGTGAAAGATGTTCTAAAAATAGTCAGCTTTCGGCAGCGCGCAATGAAGGTAGCTGAGAAGCCTTACCGATGGAATTGTTAGCAAATTAGTAGTAAACGGATCAAAGCCAATTTTCCTCAGAGTGAGTGTAATATACGTCCCCGGTGGGCTGGGAGGTATAAATACAACCAAGCCAAGTATATAAAGCGGCCAAAGATCAAAGTCTTTCAACGTCTCCCATAGCCGCTTTGGCGTAATAGCTTTCCGGTTGTGCATATCGCCTTTAGAAGGATCATCTCTCAAGACTCTGTTCACAACAATGGCCACTTCACGGTCTGTAAACCATCCCTTTGGGCGGAACCATGTCTTTGTCTGCACAGCAGAGGCAGGCATCATGAAGAAAGAAGCGAGACCTACAACAAGGGTAATCAGGCCCTCGACAAGGAACAGCCACCGCCAACCACCCCAGCCGTTGGCACCGCGGAGATGCAATAGAGCGAATGCGAGTAGGGACGTCACGATTCCAGTAACAGAGAGGGAAGTCCAAAAGTAACTCAGTCGGACGGGTAGCTCTCGAGATGTGTAAAAATACGACAGCCAAAGGACAATATCGGGGATAAATCCTCCCTAGAAATCACAAGTTAGCTTGAGTATAGACGATGTGGGAGAGATGGCCATGACACACCTCCAACAGCCCAAGAAGGCTGCGTGTACAGAGGAAGCTCGTGCGACCGGTCAATGCGCATTGCGAAACGGCAACAACAGACCAGAGAACCATCTGTACTGGAATCCATCTATCGGGGCCAACCATTTTTGACACGAGCTGCGAAGGAAGTTCGGCGACCAGGAACGAAATCCTGAATATGCTGTTGCCGTAGTTGTAATCTTCTCTCATGTTAGTAAACCTCATCTCAGATTTATAGGCACGTGTCTTTATATATACCATTTGTATCAAGTCCCAGATCGTCCAACATATTATCCGACACTGCCTGTGCAAGGTTTCCACGGTCGACCTGCAGGCCAAAGAACATGACACACTATAAGCATCGTGACAGTGTTAGTAGGTAAACCTTCCAGCATTATCGTTTGACAAGCAGACAAAACTTACGGCCCAGAGGCAAACTCTCCAGTCCAACTTTCTTATTAAACGACGCTCCTCTTCTTCAGTCCATGATAGTGTCGGATCAAACACATGGCGACATTCGTACTGTGACTTTTCATACACTTCTGTCCAGTGCTGAGCGATAGCTGGATCTCTAAATGGGTTCTTCTCATCACTGTATCCATTTTCTTCTGATCCAGTGAGCTCTCTATCACTGGATGAGGAGTCGTGAATGCTCGAAGTCACCTCCTCCGTAAGGATGGAGATGTTGGTCGTTTTACCGTCCGCGGCCATTTTTGTCTTTCACTTTGCAAAGTCAGCGTCGTGATGAAAAGACACGCCTCTCAGCCGAAATGTAACCTCAATCTACCCAAAGCTTGCCCTCGCCTTGGCAGCTGTAAAGGTTGGTTATAACGCTTCGCTCTGATGAGATACACAACACCAAATAGAGAACCAGCAATTTATATGTTTCTTGAACATCCTGGACATCCCGAATTCCGGGCTATGATTGCGTGCTACAATGACGACGTTAATGATACCTTATCTCTGTTCATGTTTAAAGCTGCAGCAGCAGTCTGCATCTCCCCGCAGTTTGCTGCGAGCGAAGACGCATTGCGCCATTGATTGAGGCAGATCCCGACGCCGTCACGCGGCAGTGGAAAACGTGGGGGGAAACGGTAACTTGAACGTCTAGGATAATCGCAGCACCCTCCCCACGCAACTTGAACTTGTACTATGTCGTCAAGGGTAGCTGCTAATGATCATCTGTTACATCTGGTATAAATAGCTTGATCCTTCAAAGAGAAAGGTGACCCTAGATGATAGTTGTGGGGAATCCTGACACTTATAGAATAGGTGTCGAAGCCGCCAATTTCTCAGCATTTGGAGACTTCATCCTTTCTGCAGCACTTCGAGCGCGGAAATACTCAAGAATATTGAACCAAATAATTTGACAAAGATATATTTCCCGCGGAGATGTAGAAGTTTGCCCTTTTAAGCGACTTTGAATACTGTATTCTTGCCTTGGCGATCAACTCCGTTTTGATGTCGTGATATGGCGCCATACACACACCTTCGGACTGTCGCGACCGAACACATATAAGGCTGATAACGGGCGCTACGGAGTATGCGATTGCACATTACAAATGCTACCCCAGTTTTGAATGCACGCTTAAGTAATGATTTCAGCAGTCCGTTATGAGAATGCTACAATAGGCAATAGGTTCATTTTGGTTAACATGCTGTATTAAGTCTTGGCGGAGAGCTATAATAATTGCGCATATTCACTTTACTCTGAAACGAGCCGTATAAACTTATTGACATTGGTCTATTTTAACCAACTATCTAATAGACTAGTACATAGGTTCCGGCAACTGTGTTCACACTTTACAGCCAAGTTTAGCAACGACAGTATGCCCATGCGAACACGCCTTCTATGAGCAAATGTAAGAGTCGCAGTACCAAGTCTGCTGCCAGTCGCAAACCGCTGCGCCATAATCGCAAGACTTATCTCCAGATGTCGGATAACATGTAGCAACTTGCGAGCCGTCTCCACCGCTGATATAGCCGATGTATGTATCGCCACTCTGATAAAAGTTCAAGTCCCCAACTCCGCAGAGACCGCCCATGCTGAAGAACGAAGTAGCCGATGGGCAGCCCAGAGCACCTCCAAAACCACCGCTTAGTAAGGAGTTTGTGGCAACGCCACTGGGATTGTCGAGGTTGCCGCAGCCGAGCTTGTTCTCAGCAGAGATGATAGCATCGGGATAACATCCGTCGCTGAAGTCGCCGCCTTCATCACAGCATGGTCCGCAAAGGAGTTGAAAGTCTGCCAACACTGTGGTGGAAAGACTGAGGAGGAGAAAAGAGGTATACTGATTGACCTTCATGATGCTTGAGTGTTGTGTGGCGTGTGGTTTGCCGATTGTTGCTTAGGATAAAATGGTGATCAAGTTTCCAATGTTGATGATGAGAGGTAAAAGAAGACGTTCATAGTGGCGAGAGCGTGCTCTTTATACTCGTCACACCTGTCAAAACAGTTGAGACTTCTATCATCAGGTGAGATATTGTACGAGTGTTGCATGTCGTGAACTCGTAACTCACACACTAGAACGACACCAACTTCCTTGCTGAGGATCAACATTAGACCCAAGTACACCGCTTATTCTTTCTCCATTAGCCTATATCTAACCATGTTTTGGGAAGTTGCATTAACCTATTGCAGATCGATTACCAAGGTTGCCATGCAGCTGATCCTTTTTTCATTAGTATTTGAATTGTAATCATCTAGTGGCTTACTCTCGTGTTGAAAGTCGGATATCTGGGACTTCATCCTGTTAGAGAAGTAGATAAATTATTTGATATTAAGTATGTTAAGTAACTAAATAAAAAACGTTGATTCAACAAATAATAATATCACGAACTAACGCTTTCACAACATTAAGTTGCTTTCTGATTCATTACCTGAACAGATGTTGATTCGATTTTACGGAAGAATCTCCACTGCTCTGACCACTAACAGGGCCAAAAGGAGACTTATCCTTATTCGTTACGCCAACTCGACACCCAGATTAGGGTAATGGTATTTAGAACAAGAAATGCAGACATACCAATATAAGCGAAGCGGCTAATCGGCACTTCCCGTAAGCCGTCGTCAGCTCAGCTCTGCGGAACATCGGTAAAGATTTCCTAGAACGTCAATAGCAGGCAATGGAGAACCACTATATTATAAAGAATTCATTAAAAAGGCATGTCTTGACCAGTAATTCATAGAAAATCAGTTGTGAGTCAGCCTCTATTGAAAATTCGCTTTCGGAATATTGACTTCCTCGTGATCTTGTTTATAATGAGGCTAAATGATAAAGCAAACACTGGTGGTAGAAAAGAATTAATTAGCTACGCAGCCAAAAAGGAACAGTCAGAAAATGCTGTCGTTTCACCCTGGTAAACACAGAGGGGACAGACTTGCCGCTTACTCCGTCCACGAGGTTTCGTAACCCAGATCGTGTTACTCTTAGCCTGTCTTCATATGCCTCTGTGATAGGCCGCTAAGCATCATATTCCGATTTGGGAACAAGGAGTTGTGTGATGGTAATTATTGACATCATCCTAACAGCTTAGTTGGGAAGACATGGATTGACAGAAATCATTACACAATCAGTACCAATCTATACAGATATACGAGATGTATTATAAAGCCAATGTAAGATATAGAACAGTTGGCAGGCAAGACAAGGTTCGGCGTTAGCGTAGCTGACAGTGGAGTATTCTTGAAAAGTCCGATTGAGAACAAGATCTCCTCCATGCCAGATATTAGCCGATTTCTGACATATTATTCGCGGGGACAATTATTCCACGCCCTTCGGGTGTGTGCAGATCCGATGGATAAGGCCATTATCCGTCCGCCACCCCATCCGTGCGCTAGGATTGACATTGCTTCCCTATGAACAAGGTAAAACATTCTGACTATCAAGAGAGTGCCATGAATAGGGTAATTCCCTCGGCGTTTGCCTTATAGATAATTGGCGTATCTCTTGTACAATAACGTCCTTCAGTAAACAGCTTGACTAGATCCAAACGCCGAGTGGTACAGACCAATTGTTGCAGGCATGAGACTAATTAACCTGTAGGTGTTAATAAATCCTAACCTTGTCCGGACACGGAGCCTCGGATTTACGGTCGGAATTTAACGTCTGTGAGCTGCTCCTGCATCCAGTATATCAAGGCCTTTTTATTGGTCAAGCCCTTTTGAGTTTTGACTCCAAAGTCTCTAAAGATTCAGCATTAACGTACAGCATGTTGAGCTCTTTCTCCTTCATTAATGCAATGCCGTGGTACGAAAGACAAAAATTGCAACATGTCTCAAAGTCTCAGAGTCGCCTTTCTAAGAGCTGCCATGATAGCCAACTTGACAACTGGCTACTGAAGGAATTACGGATCTTCCGAAAGGGAATTACACGGGCTAAATGAAATGCTACCTGAGAACTGATTCGTCCATTTTTGAGATCGTAGGCCGGTGTAGATCATACCCACTGAGATGTCAAGCTGACATACCATCATGGCACATCCCAGATGGAGTGCTACGACTTACCCTGCACCATGATGGGTTGATCTCGGGTTCTAATGTAACTCAACGAATCCTAACGCTGCCTGATCCTTATGGCCTTACTCATACTTATATGTTATTGCAAAGCTTCGCTGTTGTGTGAATATAGTTTACTACATAAAAGTCTAGTTGGCCCTTCAAGATATTCTTCGCTTGCGGCTTGTGATGCCTTTGTGTAGTTCTAGGAGCTTAGCGTCTGACTCTTGTATCTAGATACTCATTCTGGCAACGAGCATTTGTACATGTGCAATCGCAAGATAATAACGAGGGCGAATCTCGTTGATTTATAATAATTTGACCATACTGCGCCAACAATTGCATCCTCATAGATAACAAGTGGTGATTCAATTAGCCTATACCGACTTAGTGCTCAGTAGTAGAGCAAATCTCACGCCCAGAAATTCCAGCTAGAACGTTTTCTTTACCGTGTCGTCTCTTCTAGCGCTCTAAACAATTAGTCTACGTCACTAAGCTATGTAAACAGCACAGCCAAGCAAGCATTGCAGTGTCCACATTCTCGATGCTTACCTGCAATCAACACAAGCTTTGCTAAGCTTTGTGGCGGCGCTCGCCCAGTATTCTGGGTTACGCCCACGTGGGATCTTGTTGCAATCATGGCGTGCCATCCCCACAATGGGCCTTTTTGCCGTGTCAGCCGGCCGCTCATATGAACCTTGTCTAATTCTAGTGAAGAGAAACAAACAGCTGCTGCCGATTGGGTGCTGCTTTCACGTGGGATGCAACACCCCGCTGATGACAATCGTGAATGGAGAAAAAAGTCGCTTGAGCTGCAGGAACCTTTCAATGGCGCCGGAGTGCGGCAAGATTGTTGTTGATCGGGAAGATGAGTTTCTTCAGGTATAAATAACGGTTCCAAGGATGCAACCGGAGGTGGTTTTGGAAGCGTTGGGGGTTTAGTGTCACTCATCAATCGCCAACTTCTCACCGCAATCTTCACCATGTTCCGACTTGACGCTCTTGTGTCGGCAGCGCTCTTGAGCCACCGGGCTGCGGCTGCGGCCGTGTCTTCGTGCGCGTGGCCTCAGCTGCGATTCACTCCCGAAGGCACTTTTCAAATGACAGTCTTCAATGACTTGCATTTCGGTGAGGCTGAGAACACAGACTGGGGCCCTCTGCAGGACGTGGACACGCTACTGGTGATGGAGACGGTGCTGAAGAAGGAATCTCCCCAGCTTGTCGTGATTAACGGAGACTTTGTCACTGGCGAGAACACTTTCAAGAAGAACTCGACCGATTATGTTGACATGGTTGTCTCGCCTTTGGTTGCCCGCCATCTTCCTTGGGCATCCACCTATGGCAGTACGTAAATGTGAGCGACGGTAGTGTACGATCATGGCGGCTCATGTTTTCATAGACCACGACTCGGCGTACAATCTTTCCTCTGAAAACATCTACGAGAGAGAGAAAAAGTACAAGAACAGTCTGACGAAGAAGATGGTTCAAGACAAAAACGCCGGTGTCTCCAACTACTACCTGGAAGTCATGTCTAACAACAAGCGTGATTCCACGCCCGCCATGATCCTCTGGTTCTTTGATAGCCGAGGCGGGTAAGTCCAGATTGTAATTTTGTATTTGTTTGTTTCGTCACGGGCTCATTCAGTATTCGCAGAAACTACTACCAGGAAGAAGAGGCTGATGGTTCGGATGTTGCCCGACCAAACTGGGTCGACCAAAGCGTCGTCGACTGGTTTGTATCCACCAGGGCTCAATTAACTAAACGGTACAAGAAGAATCTGCCTTCATACGCCTTTGTCCACATCCCCGTAGGCGCCATGTACGGATTCCAACAGGAAAAGGGCGTTGATGAGAACAAAGAGCCCGGAATCAACGCCGACAATCCTCTCTCTCAGCAAGGAGTTCAGTCCCCACTGTATAACGCCACGACGAGCTTCGAGTATACTGGCCAAGACAAGGCTTTCATGAAGGCCCTGTTGGACACTGAGAATCTTATGGGTGTCTTTAGCGGTCACGATCACGGCGACGACTGGTGCTTCAAGTGGAATAAGGACCTCAAATTTCTGGACTTGACTGGCAACGGTCTTGTCTTTTGCTTCGGTCGTCACACTGGCTATGGAGGCTACGGCTCTTGGACTCGAGGATCGCGACAGGTTTTGGTTGACATTAAGGACCTTGGAAAGTCTACCAAGACTTGGACTCGACTCGAAGATGGCACTGCTGTTGGAGTCGTCACATTGAACTCGACATTTGGCAAGGATGTCTACCCCCCAGTTCAATTGACGTATACCAGCGAAGACAATGAGGGAGTTCCGTCTACTACTGATTAAACGATAGATTTGCTTCTCTACTTATGACTCTAATGCTCTCGTTAAACATCCAAAGCAGGATATCCTCTTGAAAAGAAATTGTCCGGGTCATATTTCTTCTTTATCGTCTTGAGCTTTTCCAGAGTCTCTTTGCCAAATGTGACCTCCAAGTCAGTATCTACAGGAGGAATTAAATTCTGATAAGAAGCTCCGACATATGCATCGCCCGTAGCCTTGATCCCATCAATCAGACGAGCAGACAATTCAGCCACAAGCGATTCCCCTTTCTCTGTCCCCATCAATTCCGGGTAGTGAGAATTAAGAGGGAACAGCCTGTGACGATATCGCAGGGGGAAGCAGGCGCCCGGATTTGGTTTGACGGCGTTTCCGTGTGCACAGTGACAAGGAATTCCAGCGTATATCTTGGGGTTGGTCCACTGACGGTTCAGGACCGAAGCTATGTTGTTGGTCAGGCCTTTTGCAATAACTCCACGGACCTGATAAGATACTGGCCGTGCACTCGGTTCCGATGTAAGATGGGTGGCAAAGTCAGCTAGACGCTCATTTGTTAGCAATCTCATGCGTTCATCGTTTATCCTGCATAACACTGATGCATCGTGAAACCCACATTCTGCAATGCGTTGCACCTCTGCACCTGGTAGCGATCTTATCTTTTCGAAATAGGCCCAGCCTTTTTGTATATCCTCGCCTTCTTTTGCGCACCAGGAAAAAAAGATGATCATCTCGGGACTATCCAATATGGGATTCCTAAAGTAAACTTCTCCTCCAAACTCGTCAGGGAGATTAGGCTCGATGTTGTTGGCCCATTCGTCCAATGCTGCCAGCCAGTCTTTCTTAAGAATCTTTAAAGTGCCGATCAAAAGATTTGGTGGTGGGTAGATTTTAATCGTGAGTTGTGTCACAACACCCCATATGCCATTCCCAGCGCCCCGAAGCGCCCAGAACAGATCTGGGTGATTTCTATCATCAACGTCAATCACAGAGCCATCAGCAAGAACGACACGAGCGCCGAGGATATTATCGACACCAAGGCCGTATGACGAAGAATAAAGGCCATAACCTCCTGCCATTGCCCACCCTGCATAACCGAGCCTTGGATGCCATCCAATAGGTGTAAAGACCCCCTGTTTTGACAGAGAAACAGCCAAATCAGCTGCTATAGTGCCCCCACCAATAAGTGCAGATGCCTTGTCATCGGACACATTGATGGAACACAGGCTGCGGAGGTCCAGTAAAATGCCTTTGTCAACTCCATTGTAATTTCTTCCCTCCATTTCTAACCCTCCGGAGCGAATTCCCAGGGGCAATCCAGCCGCGCGGGCTGCTTTAATAGTGGCCTGGACATGACTTTCATTTAGAGGCCGAACTACCGCTAGTGGTTTAGTCGTCGTTGATTTCTTGAATGCAGGACTTATTGTCTCATAAACGGGATCGACCTTGGTGTATACAATGTTCGAGAAGTCATCGTAGAGGGGCAAAAGACCTGGGATTTCCGCTGCGATATCGTTCCGTGTGAGCGATGCTGGAGGCACTTGAGTGCTTTGAAGTACGGCTTTCTGAAAGTGCATATTGAATAATGGAGTGGCGAGTGAAAGGATATATTCCAAAGGTCTCGGTTTTAAAGGCTGGATGCGCAAGAACTCTTCTTATATGCATCCAGGTTCCTGCATTTCGTCAGCGCGTTCCAATGCAAATTACAGTGGGTTGCAGCATCATACTCACCTAAGATTTAGTGGCTTGAGTCTTGTCAGCAACTAAGAGACAACAATTGGTTGCAAAGAACACAAGTTTGAAGAGCTCTTGTTTCGAGTGAGAATTAAGCGCGAGTTTGTCTAAGATCAGAAAGTCAAATGAGAGAACCTCGGAAATAAGTCGTGTGACGCCTCAGATAATGCCGACTTACAAGGCTCAATTTTGGTGGAAGAGGGCGGAGAATGTGAGTTGAGCGGGATTCGTACAAGTCCGCGGTGGCCAATCGGGATCTGATGATGCGTCGAAAACAAAGGAGGGGTTGTGAAAAGTAAATAATCACGTTGAAAGAAACTGCAATAGTTATGCTAGATGTGATCAAGCTTGAAATCTGAAGAGGTCTATATACCATCGGACATTTAGATATTTGCGTGTACAGATTGACACTCGGTAGAAGCTTCATACTTGACATTCCGCGCAGTTAAGCAAAAAAGAGTATATGCAATCTATTTTACAGTTCGGAGATTTGTCTTCTATCTATTAAACGTCTAATCAATAATTCCAACTCCAGAATGCAATCTGTGTGACTCAGTACCTTATTTATGGACCGTGTCTAATCTATAACCTGCTTGCTTTTTCTCTCAGTAACCCAACGACATGCGCACACGCTCATCATTGTCGCGTTTTCATAATCATTGCTAGAGATATACAAGATGTTCATCAGAGCTACTTGTTTATGCTGCCTCAACCGGGGGTGAAGGGCTTCCACTCTGTTCGCTCTTTGCGCGTTCTTTCAGACTGCGCCATTCGACAAACACACTGCCAAAGATAGTGACGGCAGAGATGGCCGCCATCATGATGAAGACTTCCATAAGGGCATCGTTATAATCTTGGAGCAGTACTTTCAAGTCACTTGCTGGAACCAAGTTTTTAATCTCAGTAGCGCCAGCAGCCGCGATTTGTTTGGGGTCGATATCAGGAATATTTTTGGCTGTTCGGGAGGACAAGTTGGTGATAAAAAGCGTCTGCGCAACTGGTAGGAAGATTGACGAGCCGAGGAAGCGAGTGAACATGACAAATGCAGTTCCGCTTGAGATGTCGCCCCTCTCTAGAACTGTCTGCACAACGTTCATTGCTTGCTGTGAACCGAATCCAAGGCCTAGCCCAAAGATGACCTGGTAGCCAATCCATTTGGAGTGACCTGTCCCCGGTTCAAGCATAGACAGAAGTCCTGCCCCAATAGCTGACAAGACTGAACTGGCGTAGAAAAACGGAGTGTAGAAACCGAAGCGAGAAATGGCAGCGCCAGACGACAAAGAGCCAACAACTACCGACAGAATGGTGGGTAGCAGGGAAATACCAGAGTTGATGGCGCTGACATTCTTGATTGCTTGAAACCAGATCGGAAGATAGTACATAACAACCATCATGCTGGCGCCGTTGAAGAAACTGAAGAAGCAAGCCGCTGCAACGCTGCGCTGCGTCACGATGCGAGGAGGAAGAGTTGCAGCTTCTCCCTTCCATGCCTGGACGCCAATGAATACAAGACAGAGAACGCCGCAAAGCACCAAGAGAACAATGATTCGAGCATCGTCCCAGGGATATTGAGTGCCTCCCCATTGAAGTGCCAGAACCAAGCAGACAATTCCTGGGAAAAAGACCAGGTTGCCAATGGGGTCAAGTTGCTGAAATTTGCCCAACAGTGTTTCTGCTGGTGCATCGAGTTTCTGGCTAGGTAGGTGTAAGATGAAGAGAGTGACGATGATGGACACGGCTCCGATCGGCAGGTTGATGTAGAAACACCATCTCCATGTCACCTTGTCTGTAAAAGTACCTCCAATCACGGGTCCGATGACAGATGCAACGGCGAAAACGGCTCCGAAAAGTCCCTGGTATACTGGTCTCTGCTGTAGCGGAATAACGTTGAACATGATGACCATGAGCCCCGAAAACATGCCAGAAGATCCCAAGCCAGCAATTGCGCGGCCAATGATAAAGGCAACAGAACTAGGAGCTGCACCGCAAATGGCAGAACCAACTTCAAAGAGAACAACGCCGCCGAGAAACACGGGCTTTGCTGGGTAGTATTTGTAGACTTTGCCCATGACCAGCTGGAAGCCGCACATGGTGAGGAGATATGCCGTGCCATACCAGCCAACGTCGTTTAGTGAATGGAATTCGTCCGTGATGCGAGGGATAGCGGTCGATAGGATGTTTTGGTCCTAAAAACAACAAGAAGTTAGCGATTGAATTGAATCTGGAAATAAGCGCTAAACAGCTGAGTGTATGCTGAGAAGCTTCCATTCGATCGATCTTCCATACCAGGGTCACCAAGAAGATTGCCAAGTAAAGTGCCACCATGACAAGGATTCGCTTCTGATTGGAGGGATACTCCGGAGGGGCCTCCATCTTCACCGTGCTGGTCTCGGTGGTTGCCGTGGGAGGCTTTTCATCCGCATCCAACGATGATTTCGACATGATGGCTTGAAGAGAATTTCACAATTCTTACAAGGAGATTCGATTCTAAACAAGTCGAAAATCAATTTCCCACAACTTGGAAGCCTGTGGAAACATACCATTGTTGAACCCATAAGGAGGATTTCATGCAATCTTATACCGTGTGGCGCTAGAACCGATCCGCCTCTCGGGGCTCAAAAATGCAAAATTTCACGCCCGAACCCCGAAGGAATCTACACGAACTCTCCTCCTGACAACATAAAACTAGGCAGAACCAGACGCCATTTCTCGCTCCTTAATTTTGAACTTTCGGAGTTGTGGACTTAGTTTTAACACCGAGAGAAAAAAACAGTCATAGTCATGGACATGCAGCAAGTTGTTATGGCCGACACCCCGAAGCGGCCAGAAACCGACTTGAAGGGATTCTCCTGTCTAAGTTGCCGTCAGCGAAAAGTCAAATGTGACAGGCGAACTCCGTGTCTGAACTGCGTTAAAGCGGAGAGGCAATGCAGCTTCGTTGCCCCGGTTCGTGGCAAGAGGAAGCGGACGAAGCCTCCGCGAGAGACGCTCCATGCGCGGGTGAAACGATATGAAGAGATGCTCAAGGCGTACGGGGCCAAGATTGAGCCTTGTGATGACTCTGATATGTCTGAAACAGAAACAGAGGTTCAAAGTATTACACCAGAGTCGAGTGGAAGCATGTCGGCGATGAGGATGCAGGGGTGTTGCATAATGCCTGAAGATATTAAACCAAAGTTCATCATCAAAGAGGGAGCATCGAGATACTTTGATAGGTATGGTCGGTCACCATTGATTGCACATTCAACCAAGGCAGACTCTTACATGCTGTTTAGTGCCCTCTGGTCCAATTTATCAGACGATGTAAGTGAAAATCTTCTTTTGTTCCTCAACAGGGTGTTTGCTGACTTTAATCCATCTATAGTTTCAACATCCAGAATCCACCAATTTCAACGATGTAGGAGAGGCTGTTCCGGTCGAGCAAGACAACCACATCGATGAAGGGGGACTATTCTTTGAACAGGAGCACACCGACAAGATTGAAAACCTTTCGAAGCTGCACGCTTCCCCGCAGCTTCTCTCCAAATTGAAAGAGATTTACGCGGATCGGGTGGATCCTATGATGAAAATCTTGCATCTTCCCACGTTTTGGGCCTCAGTGACAAATGCGCTTCGACACCTTGACAACATACCAAAGAGCTTGGAGTCGCTCATCTTTGCGTTTTATCTGGTAACAATCAGCTCGTTAAAGGATGATGAATGCCAAAGTTTGTTTGGACAGTCGTTGTCGACCGTTATGTCTCGCTATCGCGTTGCGACTCGACAAGCCCTGATCAATGCCAGGTTTGTATCTACATCGAATCTTATGACACTACAAGCATTTAGTATCTTCACGGTATGCTCTTAAGCCTCAAGCACTTTTTATACGCGTATTATGCAACTAACTTTCTAAAACACAGGTTTGTGTTAGGAACACGTATCGATGCGACACTCTCTACATCCTATCAGGCGTGGCTATTCGCCTTGCTCGGAAAATGGGCCTTCACCGAGATGGCACGTTTCTCGGACTCTCTCCCTTTGAAATCGAAATGCGCAGGCGCCTCTGGTGGCATCTTGCCCATGTCGACTGTCGCACGGCTGATGTGATGGGTACCAAACCGTCTCCAGAAATATCCAACGGCGATACACAGAAGCCCATCAACGTGGATGATGAAGAACTCCTCCCGGACATGAAGAAATTGCCAAGCGAGCGCAACGGCATTACTGGAATTTCTCTTTGCTTGCTCAAATGCGAGATTATGGAGACTTTGTGCAAGTTTGCAGACCCGTATCCGACTGATTTGCGCTGGGAGATGTTGTATAACCCCGATATTTCGGTTGCTAGAAAGGACAACCTCATAGACGCTGTTGAAGATCACTTGGAAAAGAAATACTTGCGGTACTGCGACCTTGCGAATTCGCTGCACACCTTTATCTCTGTTATGATTCGATCAGCAGTATGCAAGATGAGGCTTTTTGCTCACAATATTCGGCAATTCGCCCATCATTCCGCCAAGGCCACTCAGAAAGACCACGATGTAGCATTCTTCAACGCCATGAAACTACTGGAATATGCGAATCTGATACAGGGCGGCCACATGGGTGTGGACAAGTACATGTGGCAGATTGGTACCAGTTACCTATGGAACACAATGCTCTACCTTCTCATCGAAGTTCGCTGCCGCAAAACGGGGCCCGATGTCGAAAGAGCGTGGCAGCTAATTGCAATCGTCTTTACACGTTGCCCTCAAGTGCTGGAGGAATTCACCGGGTCCGTCTACGTGGCACTGGGCAAATGGACACTCGAGGTTTGGGATAGTTACATCGCAGCTTCGAAAGCCGAGGGCCTTCCAGAGCCAGTGACGCCCGACTATATCAACGAGATCCGGGAGTGGCAGAGGCTCAAGGCGGAATCTGAGGCCGCGGCGAAGAGTGACAAGGCGGAAGCGAGGCCCGTTACTCGGCATTCGGTTGGCATCGAGAAATTCTCGTATGCAGACTATCTTGATACGGGGTTTTCGGAGTCACAGTATTTTCCCAATTTGTTTTCTTTTGAGACGGATCCGAATCAGTGGTTGCAGTGGGAACAGATGGTGGCGGAACAAGGGTTCCCGAATTGATAAAAATGTTTTTTAATTGGGTGTTTGGCTGGAAATGGCACTTGTACATTAATTCACTTTATACCAAATCCTCTAATAGAATCTTTACATAATGGACTTTTCTCCGCCTTCCAATATTATCTGCACAGCGAAGTGAACATGGAAACGTTGCTGTAAGCTCAGCTTATATAACCTGATATCAAGTTGCTCGATGAATAGTACTCAACTTTGAAAATAGCGACGATCGGATCGTGTCGATCTACCCTGAATTCTCTTTCGGTCTCAACGGTTTCATTCAAGGCGTTCCTACAAATCCCCAGCAATCTCTTATTAAGCTTCTAGTCATCGTAGTCCTAATGGTGGGTCAGCCGATAAAGGAGTGGTCTGTGGGATTCATGATTAGTGTAAAGACGACAGGGATATGTGGGTAAATTTGTCGCCCCTATCAGAAATCGGACGAGGTGACGCGGCATACAATCTCTTACAATACGGAGTAGGTTGTCCTTTATCGGTCGGATGTAATTAGGTGTCCTATTCACATAATACGACTTGAATACGCACAGAATGATACTTTATTAGATATTAAATTCCTCCGGTAAAAGAAGCACCCCGCCGAACCTTTTGAGACCCTGGATAGATGCTTGGCGACGGACTAGGGTCCTTGAGTGTCTCTCGTTATTCCAATATCGACACCTTAATAGATGCTATGTACTCCGTAGTATGATGCACCAAATCGTATCGTGCAAATTGCCAAATTAGGCATTACCCGAATGCACATAGTCCAAAACGATAGGAAAGCTGTAATACCATCTATTGACTATAATATGACACGGCGAACGTAGCATCGTAAGCGTGCTTGTGTGGTAAGCATAGCGGAGTCATCGTAGGGTAGTATGCTGTAGCAGTCTCCCGTATACCCATTCCGATATACTTTTATTACTAGCCTTTGCGTTCTTTATATATCGCGTTCATCTTTCTATCTTGTTATGTATATCATGCGGGGAACGAACTGAAATAATCCTAGCTTGTGGCAACGTACTGCTCCTTCTGTTAGAGGCATTCGACTGCCACGAAATTTGAATAATAAAATTAATGGGAATATTGACTTCGAACAATCCTCTTGCTCGTTCAGAAAAATAAAAGGAAATGAACCAAGAACTTTTACTGTGAATCAATTAGCTAGAAATTTATGCTACGTATGGCTAACTCTCTATTCAACATACTTCAACATCCTGATATCCATACGTATTAATAAAGCTGTGAGAACGGGGTTCACAGGTGATACAAGGAGGGCACCGAGTTCTCAGATTACATAACTAACATCCTGGACCAATAGACAGTGGTGCGGGCTTGGTCGAGGCCGAAATCCGCGGTTGAGGTGGGTCAGACGGGTAGATCAAAGCTGCAGTGACATAATGACACACATGCTATAACTGGCAACAGATGCCGGAAGGGTTGGGTAATCAACATTATGATATAAAAGATTCCAAACGAATAATACATTCTATGCAACACGACTGATGCACCCTGGCTGGATAGATTTGGCACGACTCAATAGCCAGAAGCTGCAGAATTTCTATCCCATGCCGCCTGCAATGGTGGGTGCCAAGTTCAATCATAACAACCATGAACTTGATAGAACAAGGTCATTGTTAATTCTCAAACTATGGGGAAAAAGTAATCATGCTTAAAGATAGATTCCACTTTCCTCACAAGGCCTGCTCCAATGATATTCCACGAATCGGAGCCGCTCGGGTATCTGCAGCCTCCAACTACAGGTACATCTAGGTTGAGCTTTTAACAAAATACACCATCGGGAAGGATGAAGGATTCCACATGCCATCAGATAGTAGCCGACAACTCAACCGCTAACCGCAAGGAGTAAAAACTTCTATATGAAGTGCCAACGGCGAGTGAAAATCCCTCCGAAAGGAGCTCGAAAATCACCGCTAGTGCCGCACCTGCCGCACCTCCCGCACCCACTGATGATCAGCGCCAGGATCATAAGCTTATAACGTGCTTTCGATATATACATGTTCATGGACGTCAACAAGGATTCATCTAGCTTCATCCTGCAAGATGGAACCATCTATGCAAGATTACTCCATGACATTCGCACTCTGTTGTAGCAGATTCGTACACACGTCTCTTCTCTTCCATCCTATACCAACAGTTGTTAGTTCGACAAACGCTTGGCATACCATACGCCAACACAGAGATATGTTGCCGTAGTATTTGGCGGGGAGTAATTCCCACAGATTTGACACTCGGAAAATTAACCCTCTAAAATCTTCCATAATGAGTTTAGCCACTATTTCTCAAGATCGCCGTTGCTTTGTAAGAGATGTTGAAGTTGCATTCGGTATTTATTGGCCGTCTTCATGCAAATGAATCGCTGGATAGAGATAACACACTATAAAGAGCCGGACCCCAATCGAGGTGAAAGCTTTTAATTCCGTCCCATCTTTATCCATTTCATTGACTATACAAAACCATGGCCTCATTTGCTACCACTCACGTTAAGCCTTACGAGGCCCTCACCAAGGCTGTGGCAGCTAATCCACTGACTGGAAAATCTGCTCTCATCACAGGCGCCGGCCGAGGCGTAGGAGAGCACATCACACGTGAGCTTGCGGCAGCGGGTGTATCTCGAATTGCTCTCGTCGGCCGTGACCTTGAGCGCCTAAACAAGACCAAGAAGAACTTTCAAGAGGCTTTTCCTGGAACCGTTTTCGAGGCGTTTTCAGCCGATATCACAGATGAAGCAAAGATTGCCTCCGTCTTCAAGGACTTTGGGGCTCCTGATATTGTGATCAATAACGCCGGCCACTTTCCTGACGAGGGGCCGTTCATCAAGGAGGATTTGAAGAGTTGGTGGAAAGGCTTCGAGATCAACATTCTAGGAACGGCAATCGTTACACAACAATTCCTTCGAGCCAAGCCCGAGGGCAAGAGTGCTACCGTTATCAGCCTTTCCACCATCGGTATTCATATGCGATTTCCACTCCCTGGGTGGTCAGGATACGCTACCAGTAAAATGGGCCAAGCACGAGTCTTTGAGCTGCTCCGTTTCGAGCACCCCGAAGTTCGGTTCATCAACGTCCACCCCGGCAGCGTCGAGACCGATGGTTATGCCAAGACAGGTCTCCCGGCACCCCCTAATGGCATGACGGATGGAAAGCTTACAGGTCAATTTTTTGCTTGGCTTGCGTCTGATGAAGCAGAGTTTTTGAGCGGGAGATTTGTTTGGGCAGACTGGGATGTGGATGAGCTCAAGGCCAAGAAGGAGCAGATCATCAACGACGACTTGTTGCTCACGACAATCGATGGGTTGGTTAAGGGTTTCTAAAGTACATGATGCACAATGATTGATGGATCTCATGCCTATATATAGTCCACTTGAATGATACTCCGTATGCCGTTTCGATTTGAATTGAAATTCCAATGCCAGACTTTGTTTCGTATAAATCGATCCCTGATACCGAATGCAATAATAATCGTAGCCAACTTCACACCCTCTTCAATATACGGGTAGCCGAATATGAGGCACATATTGTTGAGGGTAGATACGGAGATTCCGGGATTCCGGCGATGAGATAATCAAGCTAGGTGCGGCCTGTTTTGATATGTCATCATGCTAATGATGCTACTATTTTCTCCGCAGGATGTACTCTTCAATAGTGGCATTTTAGAGGCATATTAAATCCCCGGGGATGTTTATGACTCGGGGGTCGATATGTGATGCGCACTAGCCTCCGACTTTGAAGATCATCACACGCCGGTGCCTGAGCATTGCCTCTTGCGTTACGCGTCACTTAACGACATCTCAATCACTAGATTCTTGTTTTTGACTTACAAAATCAGGAAAAAGTAATTGCCAAGAGCAATGCAAAAGATGGAAAACACCAAAAAGGCGGGAAAATGAACCTGTCAGAAATGCCAACATAATTATGACATCTCCTTCATGCAAAAAACAAGACAACATCATCGCGCATACACATCCTAGCGATTTACATGTTATGAATAGATTGCCATTATCATCATTCTTACATTCATTCCGATTTAACGTACGACGCGGCTCCAATCACTTAGTCTCATATTTGGTTCTGACACTTTAGTGAACAAGCCATGACAGCTTATTTGACAACCTTACTCCGTACTATACTTAGAAATAAAGCTAAACACCTATCTCATCGCATACCGAAACAGGGGCCGCATAAGCTATGATTCAAGTGGCGATAAGTCGCGAACTGATAGGACAGATGTCTGCGGGGTGTGCTGGTGCTCAGACATCCATCTGTTTCGCTGTAGGTGTTAGTGCGAGCCGCTTGTGCCGGATGAAGTCATCTCCACTTTCGGATATCTATGCTGGAAACAATGATGACGGCAGACAACAAAGAGAGATTATGAGAGCCGGATATGACGTTCTCGGAATAGCGTCATGCCCGTGATGAACATACGCAGCTGAAAACAAGTTGAGACACAGCCCACGGGCTCAACTCACGGGCGAATCTGGAACCCAATACAGCATCTAGAACTCGAGATAGGCCTCACCATTGGCTGGCTAAAGTCTGTGCGACTCCAGCGGCTGTGGAACACCCGGGCCGGGCCTTGATACCAAATGAGTGCAACGCCTTTGCCGCTACTCGGCACTCGGCACTGCTGTCTCCGCACGCACTTTATGCGCCTTTCGAATCACAGCCACGAGAAGCCTGGACCTTGTTTCTCTTTCAGCTTCTCTTATAGGTTATGCCATTGCCCGCATTGAGTCTTGCAGCGTCACACTGACGGAAGCGGATGGATGACGAAACAGGAGAAAGAAGGGCAGAAGCAGCCCGCATCATGCGGTGCGACACAACACGCGCAGCCAGTCATATGGCGGGAATCTGGTGATGCTACGGTAAAACGCGCGTTAGAGTGAAGGCAACGACATAATCGGACGCTTGTCATGCGCCTGATAAGGCGGAGGGTCAATGTGACGATCTGATATGCACTGACGGAGCACTGCGTATGTATTGGGATATAACTTTTGAACGTTGAATTGTTTCAACAGGACGAAGCTCGTAGTGATATAAATAAATCCACATTCCCCGCGTGCTATTCTAGGGTATAAAGAAGTTCAGTCCATCAGTCTATCACAGAATTCACTCACTCACTTTGTAACCATCTCACTCATCGTCTCATTCTCACCAACTCACTCATAATACAAACTCACTCACTCACCATGGAGGCCATCTTCCAAGCCCAGGCCAAGTTCCGCCTCGACCGCGGCCTCCACAAAATCACCGCCATACGCAACAAAAACTACAAGCGCCACGGCACAAAGTCCTACGTCTACCTCCTCAACCGCTTCGGCTTTGAGCCCACCAAGCCCGGCCCGTACTTCCAGGAGCACCGAGTTCACCAGCGGGGCCTCGCTCACCCAGACTACAACGCCCCCGTCGGTGGCCGGGTTCACATCACAAAGGCGCTTCACAAGAAGAAGAACCACCATGGAGCTCTTGATGCTAACGGAACGGAGAAGGGAGAGGTTGGCGCCGAGGACCAGCAGAATGACTCTGAGTACCTGTGCGAGGTTACTATTGGAACTCCCGGACAGAAGCTGCTGCTAGACTTTGACACTGGATCATCAGATCTCTGGGTGAGTTTATCCCTATACCCTTCAAGATGTGATAGAAGCTAACAAGAGTAATCAGGTCTTCTCCACAGAGCTCAGCAAGAGCCTCCAAAAGAACCACACCATCTTCAATCCATCTGAATCCTCCACATTTAAGAAGCTCTCCGGCCAGACCTGGCAAATCTCCTACGGCGACGGCTCCTCCGCCTCCGGCGACTGCGGCTCCGATAACGTCACCATCGGCGGCCTCACCATCAAGAACCAGACCGTCGAGCTCGCCTCCAAGCTCGCCGCGCAGTTCGCTCAGGGTACTGGCGATGGCCTTCTGGGTCTTGCTTGGCCGTCCATCAACACTGTTGCCACGAATGGACGATCTACCCCTGCTAACACGCCTGTTGCGAACATGATTACTCAGGATGATGTTCCTAGCAATGCAGAACTGTTCACTGCCGCCTTCTACAGCGAGCGTGATGCAAACGCAGAGTCCTTCTACACCTTTGGCTACATCGACCAGGATCTTGTCTCAGCCTCTGGCCAAGACATCGCCTGGACTGACGTCGACAACTCCCAAGGCTTCTGGATGTTCCCCTCCACCAGCTCCTCCGTCAATGGCCAGGCCATCTCACAGTCCGGAAACAGCGCCATCGCCGACACCGGAACCACCCTCGCCCTCGTCTCAGACGAGGTCTGCGATGCTCTGTACAAGGCCATCCCCGGAGCCACCTACGACGACCAACAGCAGGGCTACGTCTTCCCCATGAGCACCGACGTGTCAAGCCTCCCCGAGTTCAAGGTTTCCGTTGGAGACACCCAGTTTGTGATTCAGCCCGAAGACTTGGCCTTTGCCCCAGCAGACGACAACAACTGGTACGGTGGTGTTCAGTCTAGGGGAAGCAACCCCTTTGACATTCTCGGCGACGTGTTCCTCAAGTCTGTTTATGCGGTGAGTGTTGACATCCCTGCACCCTCGTTTTTTCGGATAATAAGCATGCTAATTAGAAGCTAGATCTTCGATCAGGGTAACCAGCGATTCGGTGCGGTCCCCAAGATCCAGGCGACTCAGAACTTGAGCTCTTCTTCCGCCCAGTGAATATTGGCGCCAACTGCGTCACATTTATTGGCACACTTGTAAGATGTAGTTTACTTGTGAATTAGCAACAGACATGCAGGCAATAAATTCGTTATATTACTACTCAAACATTCTAATCGTCTCTAAAACTCCCATAACCTAGTTCTTAGTCAAATGCAGTAGCTGTGACTCACCCTCCGTCAGGTAAGCAGTGTAGTAGTTGTCCACCTTGGTCGAGTTACCCGACCACACATCAGTAAACTTCCACTGTGAGCAGCTCAGACCAAGAGCAGCCAGGGAAACAGTCACTGCCTGCTTTCCGTATAGCTGAGTGTTGAAGCCTCCAGAACCCTGATCGGGTCCCAGGTTGGCAATCAAGACGTAAGCCTCCCTGCCGTTATCGCTAGGTCCACCGATCCAAGCCTGCAGCTGCTGGGCAAGGTTGTTACCAGTGCGAGGGTTTCGGGGCTGCATGGGGTACTTGGCGAAGAAGTCAGCGGCAGCGGTGGACTGGGGGCTAGTCAGAAGCTTCCAGCCAAGCGCGTCGGTTTGAGTAAGATCGTTGCCGAGAATCAGGTTGGCTCCAGCACCCAGCCAGTGGTTCATGACGGTAGTTCGCATGGTGTCGTTGACGCCGACCAACTTCGTAGGACCAGCAGCAAACAGGTTGTCCATGTCAGGGTAGATGGTGAGAGGCTGGTTTCGCTGAAGCTGGAGACCAATGTATTGACGGTAGTTGTCAATGGCGCGCTGAGCAACTGACCAGGCCAAAAACGTCTCGTGGCCATAGTTGTTGATATCCTGGTCCGTACGCATGGACTCGGACAATCCACTCCAGACAGGCAGCCAGGTCTCGTTACGGCAAAGCTTCCACGAGATGTTCAGGCGGATGTTCTTACCCGTCTTGGCGATGGCCTTTTGGTAAGCCACGACGGCGTCAGAGTTTTGACATCCCAGCATGGCACCGTTCTGAGGAGAGCCAGGGGTAATGTAGTCGAGCTGCCAGTCTGTCAGTTGTCATCCCATCATGTGGATTTCCATCTTTTAGCACTCACCTTGATCATGTCAACACCCCAAGAGGCCCACAGAGCCACAGTAGAATCGTGCCACTGCTGGACACCATCCTTGCTGTAATCAAACTGGCACAGAATCTGGTCAAAGTTGCCGTTAAAGACAGATCCAACAGTAATGTCAGTGCCCAAGATGGTCTTATTGGCAGCCTGGCAGGGCACACCAGGAGTGATGTAAAGACCAAACTTCAAGCCCTTGTTGTGCAGCCACGGGCCGAGCTGGGGCATGTTGAAGCGAGTTGTGTTGTAGGTGATACGGCCGTGAGGGTCGACCGTGTCGAACGACTGCCAGCCAGAGTCAAGACTGCACATGTCATAGCCAGCAGCCTTGAACTTGGGGTTGGCCAAAACACCGCACTGGGTTTCGACAAACTTTTGCGTATAGTACAGACCGGACTGGCCAGCAAAAGACGGGATGAGCGTGGAGCCATTGGTCAGGGCTTGAGCTCCATACGTGTTCCAGCCTCGAGCAGACTTGGTGAAGCCATTCTTCGTCTTCACCGTCTTCAGAACCTTCAATGGGCCACCAGCAGGCTTGGGCTGAGGGTAGCAGTCTGGCAGCGAAGAGTCACGGTCCTGCAGACAGTAAGGAGCAGGGCGAGTCTTGATGGCGCCGTTTCCAGCCTCGCTAGTGTAGCAAGCACCGCTCGTCCAGAGCCAGTACCATTGGTTGTCACTCCAGCCCCAGGTTGCACTTGTCGAGCCACTCAAGAGACAGAGGTCAACCATGCTCTTGAAAGAGACGCTGACGTCGCTGTTCTGGGCCGAACCAACGGCTCCCGTGTTGGCCTGCTGCTGCATGCTGATGTTGTCGCCATTGCAGTCGACTGTTGAGGGACTGGCTGACAGCTTGGCGATGCAGTTCTGGATGTCGTTGTAGCACTGCTCCGTGAAGTAGACGGAACCAGGCGTGTAAGAGGCATCAGAACAATGGGCCGTGCCGGTGTTTGTACCGGCGACCGGCTGGAGCAGCGCGGCCGCCGCAAGAGAGAGAACAACGGCTGATGCCATGGTGGTGTAAAGACTTTGTTGCGCTTGCACGCTTTGCCGTTGAAAGTCCTGTCCTGTCCTGTCCTGTCTTTGTCAGAGTTGTAAAACTCGTGAACAAATAGGATGGTCTCCTGCGAAGACTATTATTTATAACAACTGCTTCCCCGGCGCGCCTCCTACTATCGGAAGCCGGCGAGACTGACGGCAAAAGGCACGGAGAAAGCTGTCAGACTAGTGGACGGAGCAGAGTAAATAGTCTTGCTCGACTTGTCCCGAATCTCACAAGGTGCGGAAAGCCTCTCCGCAACTTTTGCCAGGCGAAAGCTCAAGTAAATATTCGTTCCTCCACTTCCGCCGTGTCTGTGCTAGTGGCATGTTTCTCCACGGCACAACCTTACCTAGTGTCCACGGATATATCTCCCATTTGCTGGGGGGAGGAGGGAACTCAATGGCATCTGGACAAGGGCTCAATTGCCCAGCTTTTTCCCCCTCGTATGCATCCGAATGAAGCTCCATCAACCACTTCCGCCCGAATTATGTCCCATATTCGGCTGCCCTGCTACCAATGCCGAACAAATCCTCGTCCAACTCGTATAATTGTCTTGTCCGCTTTTCCCTTTGCTGTCTTCCCCGCGTTCAGCAACCTTCCTAATGGAGCATTGGCCCAGTCTACCCCTCAAGAAGCCATCCGTGAATCACTAATCTCTCCCATGGAGACCCCACGAATGGATTGAGTACCCCATGTATTACCCCATGATCGATTGCTTTTTTCTTTGCAAGCTCGGACTCGTAGTGCTGCTAGTGGTATGACTGAAGCCAGGGGTAGATTGCTGTTTTCATGTCTAGTTCCTGACTTCAAATGGAGCCTCGAGTCGCCTTATTCGCCGATGACATGTGCTGCTAACCGACAATCCTCTAGCTGGCTGTCGCTTCAGCCTTTGTCGTTCGAGTTCCACTAGAGCTCATCCCCCACAGAAGCTCTCATAAGCCCAACTTAGTCTTGGTTAACTCCGTAAAAAGTGGACTCGTCATTTCGGAAAAGCTCACAAGGCCAAGAGAAAAGAGGCACGACGGGTAATTGAGCTGTCACTGCGAAAGCCTAGCAGAGTTACCCGAAAGCCGATCAGCTACAGCTCTAAGGGCGAAAGTGAGCGTCATGTTTTCCGTTTCCTGATTTCGTAAATATAACCATAATGGTAAAGTGTGGAGGCGGGGGGCTAGCGTTATGTGTATGCTTATGTGTAGTTCTTCGTCCTCGTCATCGGTCATTGGCTGCGGTAGTGTGAGCAGGGATTGAGATTGAGACACCCTCCTGGCGGAGAGAAAATCGGTATCAGGAAAGCACCGAAACGAGATGCATGATTCCCCAACTTTGTCAATTTTAGTTTATTTCTGATATTTTTCGTTTACTCACACGGAAACCGGAAACTGTGCGAGGGCGAAACTGAGACGATGTAACAAGACGTGAATTCTCTAAGCTATGACAGCTGTCTTGGCCTGTCTGCAGGTTTCTCTTACGTGACGGAAACTGTGTCGTTATTGTGCTGTTCATTATCCGGCCTTGATATTGTTGTTTGTATATATGCTCGGCGTTTCGCTGTCTAAGTTGAAAACCCGAAATAACAGCCATTGCCGATAACTCTCTTTGTCTAGAGTCTAGTTGCAAGAAACTTGGCACAATGGGCCGGTTCTTAGCAGCCCTCTCCCTTGTGGCGAGCTGCGTTAGCGCACAAAGCATCTTTAACTTGAGTGATGTTTCGTGGACGGTGAGCAACGGCGTCAACGCCACCGTTCCTGGCAAACTGCCTTCACATGCTCATCTCGACTTGTTGGCGGCCGGCGTCATCGACGACCCCATCTATGGCTTCAATGAGTGGAACCAATTCTGGGTCCAGCGAATGAACTGGACATATACGTCTGGGCCCCTCAAGGGACTGTAAGTACTTTAGTCTAGTTCAACGGCAATGGGTTACAGGTTGTGATATTGAAGCTGACTGGAGCATCCATAAACAGCAAGTCTGGAAGCGGGTTGACTTCATGGCTTGTCTTTGAAGGTCTCGACACCTTCTGTGAGATCAAGCTTTGCGGCCAGAAGGTTGGCGATACAAAGAACCAGTTCCGCAAATACACATTCGACGTCAGCAGCATTCTCCCCCAGTGCAAGGGTGACCCAGTTCTCAGCTTGAACTTTGGTTCTGCGAGCAAGATTGTGCTCGACATTTCGCAGAGAAGCGATCTTGGTGCGTTGCAACCCTAATGGATATCCACCTTAACCATATCCCTGCAGGGGAGTCTTTGTGCTAACAGTTACTGATGCGTAGCAACGGTCAACTCTGCCAACGGCTACAATGGACAGGAGTTCCAGGGCCGCACTTACATGCGAAAGCAAGAGAGTGACTTTGGCTGGGATTGGGGCCCAGTGTTTGGACCAGCTGGACCATGGCGCCCAGCATACATTGTCCAGAAGGCCAAGACAGATCCCGTGTACATTACCAACACGGCCATTGACATTTTCCGCCAGGGACAGATGCCCAACCTTTCGCCTGATCAGTCCAAGCCTTGGGTCTTCAACGCCAGTATCGATTATATCGGTGATCTTCCCAATGGCTCCCAGTTCCACATGAAGATTGTCGATAGCAAGGGCCACACTCTCAAGGAGGCTAACCTTGTCGACATCAGCCAGTCTGCCGGCACCATTACCGGAAATACTGTCATCAACAGTAAAGTTGACCTGTGGTGGCCTTCTGGTTATGGAGAGCAGCCCCTGTACACTGCAACTCTGTCTCTCATCAGCCCAGGAACCCCCAAGCACGCTACCGTGACTAAGCGCGTTGGTTTCCGTACCATTGTTCTCAACCTCAATGCCATTACCCCCGAAGATAGGGCGAAAGGTGTCGCTCCCGGAGCCAGCTGGAAGTTTGAGATCAACGGCCATGAGCTGTATGCCAAGGGCTCCAACTTTGTTCCTCCCGATGTCTTCTGGCCTCGTGTCAACCAGACCAAGATCCAGGAGACGTTCGAGTTGGCTGTCAACTCCCACTTCAACATGTTGCGAATCTGGGCTTCCGGTGCCTATCTTCCCGACTGGGCGTATGATTTGGCTGACGAGATGGGACTGCTGCTCTGGTCCGAGTTCCAGTTCTCCGTGGCCTACTTCCCTGCCACTCCTGACTTCCTTGCCGAGTATGAAGCTGAGGCCTACTACAACACCCGTCGTGTGAACCACCACCCCAGTCTTGCTCTGTGGGCAGGAGGCAACGAGCTCGAATACCTCATCTATGGCTGGTGGCTCAACCCCAGAAACAACACCCAGTTGGAGGACTATGAGACCATCTTCCAGCAGCATCTTGCCAAGTGTGTTTATGCCAACACCCACTCCATCAGCTACATCCCCTCATCCACCTACCACGGCTATACCAAGCTTGACTTCAACTCGGTCAGCCCCCAGACTTCACGATATGACTATATGGAGAGCCCGGATGCTGTCTACCTTGATACTGATTTTTATAACTATGACGGAACCATTGCCTTCCAGTACAGCGGCTACCCTGTCGGTCGTTTTGCTGACGAATTTGGATTCCCTTCCATGCCGTCTGTCTACTCTTGGCAAGAGGCCATTCCCGAGAGCGAGTTCAACTTTGATTCGTCATACGTCCGTCACCACAACCGTCATCTGAGCAGCGGCAGTGACTGGTTCGCGCAATCGGCAGCCGGTATTAACCAGTTCACTGACAGTATCAAGCTGTGGTACCCGCTGCCGGAGCTTGCTGATCCCGTGGCCAATTTCACCGCCTGGACTTGGACCTCGCAGGTGTTCCAGGCCGACTACTACCAGGCCCAGATTGCCTTTTACCGCCGTGGATCTGGTCTTTCCAACCGCCAGATGGGTGCTCTTTACTGGCAGTTCAACGACATTTGGGTTGGCCCGACTTGGTCCAGCACTGAGCACAGCTTGCGCCAGAAAGTGGCGTACTATGCCGCGAAGGACATTTTCAACCCCGTCATCGTCTGGCCCTTTTATGACGAGGCCACCGATGTCTTGGAAGTCTGGGTCGTTTCTGACTTATGGGACAAGGTTTCGGGAACTGCCACGCTCCAGTGGGTGGACTGGCATGGTAACCCTCTGGATGTCGATCCTCCTGTCGGTGTCAAGCCTGCTCATGATGGTTCGTTCAAGATCAACTTTGATGTGCAGCCAATCAACGCCACCCGCCTGGTCACCTATCCTGCTCTGACAACCTTCTTCTCTTGCAAGAACCCGACATCTAATGCCTTGCTCTCCATCTCCATCAAGGCAGGAGAGTACACCCACACCAAGTTCTTCCACCAGCAGAGCCTTCGATTGAGCAGCATTGCCGATCCGGGTCTGGTTATGAGCAAGTCGCTCCATGGAAAGACTGCCCAATTCAAGATTACTGCAACCAAGGGTGTGGCGGCGTGGGTCTGGGTGGACTACCCTACCACCGTCCGAGGATACTTTGACCAGAACGGCTTCTGGTTGAACAAGGGTGAGAGCCGCACCATTACCTTTACTGTGTGGGATGACTGGTCCCACGGTGCGTGGATCAACGATGTTGTTCTCCGATCCATCTATGATAATGTCCATAATTAAGTAGTTAGATAATAGATAGTTGTCTAATTTGAGCGAAACTTTTGTTAACTTACCTGGAACTAGGGATACGTGAAGTGTGAACAGCGATAGATCATCCGTGATTGTGTGACATGTGGCTACATTGACTTATATCATATTTTCTACTTCTGCAATCGAAGGTTTTCTCGGCGCCAAAACTCGTACGTGCTCTATCAAGGCTGTGTCCTCGGTCTTGTTGTTTGCGACAATGGCAAAACGGCCGCTTCTCGATGTGGTATATCGTATCGAAACGTCTCCAATGTCGCGTCTCTGTCCAAAAGCAATGTTTCCTAGCTCCATTCCGCCCTCTGATGCGGCTACGATCAAATGACGCACATCTGCGACGTCGAAATCAGGGAGGTCTTTCCACCCCCTCGTCCTAATGATCTCGATTAGGAACAGCAAAATGACGACAATATTGACTACGAATACCGCGATGCTGTACTTCATCTCACCGACAGCCATGGCAGTCACTCGCAGTGTAGCCCTTGTGCTCTGAGTCAGATTGCCGACCATGAGCTGTGCCGCCGCATAGGCGCCCAGCATATCATCCGTCATGGCAGTGATGGAGTTTTCAACGGCAGCGAGGATAAGTTTCGTGTCTGTCCAGTTGTTGGAATGGCCAGGGGAGTCGGCATAGGTTCGGAAATCGGTGATGGACGCATTGAATGCCGTCCCAACCGTTGAGATGTACAAATTCGTCTCATCATTGGCAATCAGCTCAAATTGACGCAGTACGGTACCTTTGAGGCGTCTACTTGGATTTATATCTTTGACTGTCGTATCATTCGTGGCTTTAACGGTGATGTTTTGTCCTTGTAGATCCACCGTGACGTTGAATCGCGTTGGAACAAAGTCAATCTCGCACTGGATCTTGTCCAAAAACTTGTAGTTCGAGCCTGTCGCAAATGCTAAATATTTTCGAAGTGGATACTCATCTGCCGATTCATTGGCAAAATGAGAGACTCCAATAGAGACAATGCGGTCCATATCGTGGCCAATGTAATCTGAATATTCGGGTCCATTGTCACTATCGGGTAGAGGCCCACTCGCAGCGTACACCAAATCGACGACTGTTGGCGATAAGAAAAACTCGCTCGAAGTATTGTAAATGCAATTTGTATCAGCCTTGTATCCCACCTCTTGAAACGCATATCCGATCGCGAGCTTATTGCTAAGAATATCTTCGTCTGCTAACCCTGCTGACGAACCAATTCCGTAAGAGCGACCGATATATGTGAGTTTGGATCGGTCCATCTTCTGGTGAACTCTGAGGGAGCCATCGATAGTAGTCGCGGAAGAAGCGCTGGCGAGAAGACTTCCAAGTAGCTGATTGCCGACAGAATACGAAAACCGGCCCTTGAGATTTTGTATAGTGGCTCCTTCGCTGCCAACCTCAGAAGGATACTCTTTGATGAGGGTGAAGTTATCCCAGCTTGGAATAGCGACAGTGTGATCGACGTCTTTCCATAGCTGGACCGGTGTAAGGGCAGCAGCCCAGAGCGCGGACAAGATCATTGTCAGGGTCACAAAGGCGGACAGAGGTAACAGAAAGCGAATTGGAAGACCGAGATCAATTCTTGGCTCCATGGCGTCAATCCAAGCCCTCAGAGTGTCCAGCTTCATGTTGCCCGCCGCGAGGTGCCTTCGGACTCCATAGTTGATGAGCCTGCAAATCACCAAGACTTGGCAGAGCGAGAGTAAATTGGCAATCAGCTGCACAGCAAACTGCACGGACGGACGATTCGATTCGATGAAGTCGTGCAGAGATCCTGAAAAGAGTATATTGTTAATCGACCAGTAGAGTAACACAGTGCTAATGGGTGTTGTCAAGAAGAGGGCTAAGAAGTTGGTATGGCCCGAGGAGAAGAAGGCGAGGAATGCGCTGCTTGGCTTGGTGACAGTCATTTTGGCGGCGCAGATGGGAGAGCATTCATTTGGAGTAGATGGATAGGAAATGATGGGATGCGCACTCGTACCTCATGGAGTTGCATGCCTGTATATATTTCCAGAGGGCTGCTGTATTTGGCCTGCAAATAGCCGCCCTGCGAAGCGCCTAGATGCTCCATCGTCATCTTTTGATAGGACAGCCTTGTTTGAGGACACCCAACATGCATGTCCACCCCTGCAATTGTGCCCTGCCAAGTCTGGGCGGACAAATCGCGGCAGAGCCTCGCCAGCACACTAGCAAGGTTCAACCCGCTATCTGGTAGGACAGAGAGCGGCATCCAGGAGGACAGAGAAATCAGGGACCAAGTTCCAAGCCCAGCTGCATGACGAAGTGAGGCGGGGTTCGAGTATCATCGCGGTTCCAAGGTTGCAAAGAAGCCGGGTTGCCTGAACACAGAAAAGTCAGCTGTGCTCCTGTTCATGACTTAGGAGAAACAAGAGAGATGCCCACGTATGACACGGACTTGATAATCTCACAGGCTGAGGCGATGCAATTGAGCAAGCCAAGTCGGAAGCCTTGACGGTGCGATTCTTCTGAGGTTGCATTGCAAGCGAAGTCGTTTCACGCATCGACGGAATTCTTTCAATTCGCAACTGGATTCATTGTATTCATCGCAGAATTATTTGTTCAAGGGGGCAATCAGACCAAATGAGCGTGTAGAGAGTGCCTTGATAGGTATGATGAGTGTAGAGAAGAAGATTGGTGGGTGACGAAGCGAGGCATCGGGTGGGCAACCACGAATCGCTGATTACATAACCACGATATTCGTGCACTCTTCCCTACAGATCTAGAGCTGGACAGAGACAACACATCTGCATTCAGATTAAACAATGGAAGGTAAAAAAGCTACTCTTTATTTGATCCGTATAAAAAAAAAAGACCTCCACTACCGCCTTATTGCATTTAAAATCCATAATTCCGAGGGTGAAGGATCATACGGTTCCAGCCTCTCTCGGCCGTAAACACAGCTCCTCTTAATTATATCCTCATTTTCCTCCTTTAGCATTTACATTATTATAGAAAAAGAACCTTTTGATACAAAAGAGAAACATTTCACCGTAGCTAGAAGAAAGATAAGGCGAATTATCCAACTGAAGGTGACCTGGGCCCATAGAAAGCTTATTACTTGAGCCTTATCTACGTTCCAGGACTGCACAGGTGGCCTTGTTCACTCCAAATAATCCTACCAAGTGCTCTGTACAGTCTATTTATCTTCTTTAGATTTGCTTGACTGAAATTCACATCTGAGAAGTATCTCTTAGCGGTCATCGCTGGGGAAAAGCTACTCCTCAAAGGCTCACCACAATGATATACGCCGAAAGCTTCAACACAACCGTTTCCACAAAAGCATATACACTTTTGAGCCGGGCCGATGTCTTCAAAGATATTTAAACAGAATTGATAAAGAATGTCCGGTGCAAAAATTTGTCCTCACGAACACTTATTCCGACAATTCGAGTCATTTGGTGGGAAAAGTCAGTCATGAGTATTTCTTCAGCACCACCTGCGTATTCCGCAACTCCGATTCTCGACCAATATCGGTGCACACATTATTCCCCGTGCACTTGCCCTTCACTTCCCGAGTACGCGCAACGGCCTTTGCGAAGGGATGAATGGTCTCCGTTATGGTTGCAACTGCCTATCAACGAAGAAGACCCTAACAAAACCATAGCCAAGAAGATGGAGGAGAAGCGCTGGCTATATAAGATGAAGGATAAAAGAAATGCTTTTACGCATTTACTCAACAATTCAAAGCGTTTTTATTACAGGCCACCACAAGCACGGTCGTTTAGATGGTTGGTATCGTGTCATTACTCTCCCCACGACTATTGGCATGGGCGGCCGCCATGGCGAATGCTTGTGCGCCTATACTGCCATGACCTCCCCAAAGAGTTGAAAGATAGAAAAGATAGATGGTCAATGAAGTCGTGGCGAGACCGTCCACCAGCGCTTTCGACTATAATACCCGACCGCAAAGAGACGGATAATGCGCCTCCTGAAATAACATGTGGGCGACAATACATCTTCTCGCTCGTGTCCCCAGAGCTGCAACACGTTTGCATCGGAAATTGGCTTGCTGTAGTCTACGTTTGGGCTACAGATCGTACGTGGGTAGAGAATACTGATGTTCGAGATTTGGTTTCCCTGAGTAATCTCGTCGGGTAAGTGGCTGGATCCCATACAATGCATCTCGATTCAAGTAAGGCTTACACAATTCCATATTAGTATTCGTGCCTGGGAATGGGTTGATGCAGTTGACGCTCCTAGGGGTACCAAGACTCCCTATTTATTTTACGAGCTCAAGCGGGAGTCCAATCGTTGGCTCAAGGATACAGTATTTGGTGGGCTGCCGTATAAAGATTATGATAGCGTTCCAATCCTCCCAGAAGATCCTCTGCCGGTTAGACTTGCTGGATTACGTCGTTTGATGAACACAGAAGGAAGAGAGTTAGCCTCTGCGTATTACGACTAATTTGACATGATTCAGATTGGCGTAGGGAAGGGCTGTATTAGATCAAGCGATGCACCGCGCAATATATCTCAACGTGGAAGTTCTCTTTTATGTATGACGGTATGTAGATTAAACAAGATCCAACTCCCTCTTCTTGGCAAAGACGCGACAGGATCTATCTCAATATTACTACTATGAGTACGCGACCCAACCAAACTACAAATACAAACCCCCAAGAGATGAAATCGTACTAGACTAAATGTTACAATGGTAAACACAACCGCAAACAAGCATCGCAGACAAGCCTCAGTTTTCCCAATACCCAAAGCCTTGGACTTGTCCATCGGTGCTGCCTTTGATCATTGTGACGTCGCGGTCGTGAATCTGCCGGTCAACAAACAAGCCGATTGTGTCTTGAGATAGCAACTGCGGGCCATGGACGTACATGTAATTAGTAGAAGGAAAGGCACTTTGGAGGTAGTGGTGGATTAGGCAGGAGTTCCTAGAATAAACTGACAGCAACACAAGATGGTAAGGGAAGGCAATACCCACCTGTTGAATGATGATAAAAACCAGTTAGTAGCCGAAAAATTTGGCTTCTGGACTGAACATCAACATCAACATCAACACGAGTAGCAATATCAGCATTCCCAGCACTTCCACCATGTTGCACCAAACATCAACATCGACACCAGCAGCAACATCAACATCAACACTAGTGGCGACATCAACATTCCAAGCACTGACGCCATCTTGCACTGGACATCAACATATCAACAGCAGCAGCAACAACGTCAACATTCACCAAAGCAGAAGCAACAGCAACAGCAATAGCAACACCAACACCAACACCAACACCAACACCAACATGAGGTAAGTTATTCTATATTCATTCGACTTTACTACATTAACACGGTCTGATTCCTATTGTATTCGCGTTCTATATTTCTCTATCTCTATGTCTATTGTATTCCTGTTCTTACTTATTCCCGTCCTCTTTATCTTTATTCCTGTCTTTTCTTTTACTTATGTCTACCCCCCATCCCCTTTCTATTCCCATTCCATTCTTATGTTTTTTTTTGTCATATTATTATTTTATTATTGCAAACTTATTCTGACTAATTAAATACTATAGCTATGAAAATCGAGTGTGGGGCTTTTCCTTGTGTAATGAGTGGGACGAGGGTTCGAAGTAAGTTTATAACTATTATTATTATATAATTAAACTAACTTACTATATTCAGCCTCGAAATAGGAATCCTAGGGCGAATAAGTCCCCCTGCTCTAAGCAACCATTCCTCCTCCCGACCAGCATCCCGACCAGCATCCGCCCAAAATATGTAAGCTTATATTATATATTTATATAAGATCTATGTAACTGCTAATTAGGAAAATAGGACAATGGAGAGATGCTCGGAGCCTCCTATTCCCAAAGCTGCTCCTAGCTGGAAGAAGAAAATGTGAGTCATTTTAACTATAATTTATTATTTTACAATTATGCTAATTATATTACAGAGCCCCCTTACATATACCATGGGCTGATGTGTGCCGGGGTCACATCAACAATAGCTGTATCGGTGCATTACTTCGTTACACCGAAAATAAGCTGTTAATCCAGTAACCCAGCGACTGCGTACGGTTCAAGTATCACAAGGAGATCTGAGGGAAGCCTTTTTGTTCTAGTACCTTAGTAACAAATAACTAGCTGTTCAAATTGTGTACTACTTTTACTACTATCACTACCATCACTACTATCAGCTACTCTCAGCTACTATTAATATTTCATTACAGTATCTACTACTATCTCTCCCTTCTTTTTAGTATCTGCTACTGTGATTCTATCTATTATAGATGCTATAAGACTATCGTGGGACCGTTATTACTGGGAGCAAGTGATAAGCACCCGACAGAATCCTTCGTTCATCAAAGCCCAGGTACTGGACGACGCCTAAACAGTATCCGCGTCGTCAAAAAAAAAAGCGTAAGTGATAGCGCCGATTGATCAAAAAGTAAGCGATTCACTTCTCCAAATCCTTCCATCTACTCAACTACATCTACATGTAGCTTTATCAACGGTGCTCTGCCGGGCATGCAAGCGAGGGGAGCAAATCAAGCGAGTCAGCTTGTTGAGGCTTGGTACGACATCAAGTCAACATTGGGGCATATGATGATGAATACTTCCATGTATGACTATAGCTCTGCTTCTCAATCAGTCCGATCTAGAGAGCAAGACAAGTGGTGCTGCAACCACCAATAAAACGGCTTCCCTCGCCAAAATTGGCACCCCACACAACACGCCCGAGTCGCTTGTTATATAGACAAAGGGACGAAAGTCGCTACCGTCGATATTGATGTGGTGTATCTTAGTATGCAGATTTGGTTAACAACAAGCGATCGTATCTCCAACATCTTCATGAACATCCCGCCTTTTCCAATAGAAGAAGACTTGGAGTATCTTCTAGTTCCTCCACACTAAATCCATCGATTTCAGTAGCTCGGTCGCAAGTGTTGACAGCGCCATGTGGGGTGGCGATGTTAGCGAGCTGGACAAGATGATTGGTCGTGTCTCTGGCGTATCAGTGTCAGATCCATTTACGTCACATCATCTCTCTACTCTCGTCTGATGAAGGTGATGGAGCTTGAGTAGTAAACACATGATGGCAGTTGTGTGGAGTTGCTACAGCCACGAACCTTTCAGTCATCAATTGTATTAAAGCACATACGGCTTTCAGTAATTACCAAGATGAAATCCTCTTTGTAAGAGAAACACTGTACCAGCTGTAATAACGATTCACATCACTGACAGCTTGCAATACGCATCCCTACGATTAGTCCCCATCAAGTTACTACTGCCGCCAAGATGCTGTCACAACGAGCCCTGTCCAACATCCAGCCCAATGACATCAAGAGTATCATGGGCAAGGGGTCATCCAATGTCTACGACGTGCATACCAATCCATCGGGAATAGTGTCTCTAGGTGTGGCAGAAAACAGATTGATGTAAGACAATGCGCACTTGAATAGGTACACTCTCTGTTGGCGCTTTCTTATCTATATCACAGGCACGACGAAATAGCCTCGCACATCAACTCTCACTTGTCCATCACCAAGCGTTCTCTTACATATGGCGACGGCTCCGTTGGCTCAGATCAATTGCGCCAAAGTATCGCCAGTTTCATGAATAACACAGCCTTCCGCCCTAGAAAGCCCCTTGAGCTGGAGCAAGTCACAGTTCTCGCAGGTGTATCTTCGGTAATCGACTGCCTTGCCTTCTGCCTCTGCGAATCTGGCGAGGGAATCTTACTCGGCCGTCCGACATACGTGGGATTCATCAGCGATATGGTAAACCGTGCGGGTGTGAAGCCTGTTCTCGTCGATTTTGAGCGTCAGCCAAAGGCCACTCACCCTACATCACTAGAGGCTGTCAAGTGCTATGAAGATGCCTTGGTTCAGTCCATTCAAAACGGGACGCCTGTGAGAGCACTGCTGCTGTGCCATCCGCATAACCCCTTTGGAGTGTGCTATGAGCCTCACGTGCTTGAAGCTTACCTCAAGTTATGTGCAAAGTACAAGATACACTTGATCAGGTAGGTGGACTGATTCAAAAAGAAAGACGATCCAGCGAAAATAAATCGAGCCCTTGCTGAGTATGGTCTAGCGACGAAGTATATGCCAATTCCATCTTTGCGAGCAGAGACTTTCCCACTCCACCAACGTTCACTTCTATCCTCACCTTTGATCTCGAGAAATACATCGACCCATCTTTAGTTCATTGTCTATATGGTATGAGCAAGGTAAGCTGTCACCTTTCGACTGCTACGGCTCCGTCTCTAAATGTCCCCCTAGGACTTCTGCTCTAATGGGATCAGACTTGGAGCCTTTGTATCTCAGGCAAATGCTGAGTTGCACGCTGCAATTCGTGCAGTATCGTGAGTATTTTGCACGCAGATTTTCGTAGAACATACGGACTAAGACGGTCACTTTGCAGGAAATTTGCTTGGCCATCATCCCTAGCCGACACAGCCTGGTGCGGCATATTGAACGATGCAGACTTTTTAAGCACCTATTTCGAAACACTTACCAAAAGATTATCCGCCGCTTATGAGCATTGCATTGCGCTCTTGAAGCAGCACAACATACCATATGTGCCAGCGTAAGTCTGCAATTGAGCATCACCAATTTGACAGTATTCTAACTGGTGTTAGGCACGCTGGGCCGTTTATTTGGGTAGACTTATCGAAACACCTCTCTTCTCCTACAGTAGAGGCCGAGCGAGAGTTGGCGTGGAGAATGATTGACAACAAGGTTTGGATAGCTACTGGAGAAGCATATCGCTCAGAACGACCAGGGTGGTTCCGGATCACTTTTGCTGTTGACGAGGCAGAACTTGAGCTAGGCATTCAGAGGTGAGTGAAAATGATCGTGCTTGGGAGAATGACTTTGCTAACGTTTTTTGCCGTAATAGAGTAATAGCATCTTTAAATTAGAAAAGGATTTAATATGAGCATAACAATATCCGGCGAGGTGGCCAAAAAGGATGAGGCAAGGACTGCAGTCAATCTGAGGCACGAAATATGCCTCGTAAGATCTCATAAATTAGAAGATAGCATAATATTCACTATAGAACGAGAAACAAGATAAATCGATCAATGCTCAAGCGTATTTTCACAATTCATAATGCCGATGTTAGGTTAATCCATCTCGAGGTAACGGTGATGCTTCCAGCGATTGGATCCAGTCACGAAGACTCGCCACGTCAACGTCAGCAACAGCCAAATCATCATAAAAGTCAAACTGAACAGAGGACATGTTTCCTCGTTTATCTTGTCTCCAAGCAGCTCGCGCAATTACGCACAAAGTAACGTCTTCATGATCAAGGCTCGCATTTGGTCTTAGGTAGTAGGCCACCCATCTATCGCTCTCGTCCTTTGGTTGAAGTAGTGGAAGAATTCTCGAATGTAAAAGGCCAGTGGTATTGTAAGTTGGTTTCAGGGCATAGTTCGACTGAAGTTCAGCTCGTAGCTGCAGATGGTATATGTTTTCCAGCGTATTTGCAAATGCGCTGCCATCGAGTAGTCCTTGTTGCCCACATTGCCGAAGTTTCTGAATCGTCCACGTCTGCCACACTCTAGAGTAGCAGCGGCGAAAGCTCAGATATAGCAAGAGTGAGATGTTTATATCAATATTTTCGCTGTCTTGTAGAGTCGCAGCAGTCAGGCCTTCAGCGATGCGCAGATTTTGGTAGACGTAGTGGAAAGCACACAGCGCATTACGATCATGGTCATGTCCGTTAGAAAGCATGGAAAAGCTGCACGCCATGTAATTATTGTACAGTGCTGTGCTGAGGGCGGCATAGCTGCTTTGGAAGAAGAGAGGTTCTGGAGGTATTGGAAGCTCGTCGAGTGGTTCGTCACAGTCCGGCAGTATTGCCAAAGATTCCGAACAGCCATCAAATGTCAAGGGCGAGTTGGCTCTCCAATACAGCAAATCCATCTGGAAACGCGAGAGAGCTTCTGAGCTTGGGCGCGAAGATTTGCTAGACCATGGGCCCCAGATGATGTTGTCAAGATGGTTAAATCTGGAGATGATCTGAACAAGTTCAACCCGTTCGCTGGAGACTGACCGATGGATGGATCCTTCAGAAAATGAATCAGGGACCCCCATATAATTGCAAGCATCAAACGAGTCTTTCTGGATGGATGGTTGTGAATATGGCACGATACTCTGAGCAAGGAAGTCCAGCTTTGCAATTGTGGCGTGCAATGCCTCATCGCTAGCAGGATACGGTGACCTATCCGGCGAGAGATTTGGTCTTAGAAGCTGCCCAGCTGCTTTTAGATGCAATGCAGCAGGCTTGATGTGATTCATGATGCACTAATAATCGGTCAGTATGTCAGCCAAGTGGGCATCTCGAATTAGTAGCAAAAGAGTCTTACCTCGCAATATGCAAGCAACACACCGGCGACAATGGCTGGTTGCATATTAGTATATCCATCCTTCTTCGAGTGTGACTCCATCAGACGCAGTGTTTCTCCATATGCGCGCAGTCCAGAGACTTTGGATTGCATCATGCTTTCAGAGGTTAATTCTGAAGCTGAGAGGAGGTAGGCTTGATGGATTCCTCCAAGGGCTAGGACGGCTTTAAAGACGAGGTCATTTCCCCACGCCATGCTGCCAACATGATCCCGCCAGAAGGTGATGTGCTCCAGATCAAATAGACGTGGTGCAGTGCTTGTTACAAAGTGGTGGTAAAAAGCAAGTTCGGAGCGGTGTCTTGTCTTTGGAGAGGGTGGTATCGGTGCTGAAAGTGGTGATCGCGGAGACGGTAAATATCTAGCAGACTCTGGCGAAGATGAAGCCGTGCGCTCAATACTGGAAACTGAGGTTGATTCCGTCTCTGCCTCTGTATATGGCGATGTCTTGATCGCTGGGTTAGGAGATGGGATAGATCTCTTTTTCTGGTAGCCATCGCAGACGACATTGGCTTTGATGCATCTTTTGCATATTGGCTTGAGTTCGTCGCACTTCACTCGTCGTTTTCGGCATGTCAGGCATCCAGTTTTGACCCGAATGCCCTTATAAGAGAGTATACTATTTTCCATTGTACAAAGCACACGCAATACAAGTCTTTATGGGCATTAAAGATTCGCGTTATTTTGCTTGGGCAAGATGCCCTTTTACGAAGTGGAAAAGAGATGATACGTCATGGTGCTAGATAAGAACTGTAGTCTTGTTTGAAGAGGGCGCGACCAATCAATCACCTAATCATGAACAATTGCTTACGCAGAGCTAGTGGGACAATTATGCGCTATTGCTCATGCGAGTAACCTGGCGTATGATGGACCAAGATTCCGTCTAGTTATAGAGGCAACTTGGAGAAATAAGTCTACCAATTGACTATAGGGCCAACTACAATACCATATTTGTCCTGGAATCTCGTGGTTGATCGGCTAAACAGGACCAGAGTCAGGTTCCTCCTCGTGCGCTTCCGCTTTTGGTGGCAGAACAATGCCATTCAACATCCTCTTTGTCCAAATATGCTGCGCAGCTCTAAAGTCCACTTTCTGATCTAGCGTTCCGGCCTTGACACTCGTCCATTCGGGTTTCGCTGGATCGAAGTGCCAGAGTCGAACGCCACAGTTGGAGCAGAAGACGCCTCCTCGGATTCCGCCCGATTCTGTTCTGCGCTCAAAATTCCGAAGTTGGGCAAACATCTTTGAGTTCTCCATCTTGACGCCTGTAGACGGAACAACTAGAGTTAAAGCAAACGCGGATCCGGTCTGGCGCTGGCATTCGTGACAGTAGCACACATTAAGTGAATGTGGTTCCGAGGTGATGTTGTAGACAACGGGATCCTCGGGACATTGGCAGCGGCCTGTCAGAGGTGGTTTCGGTAGTCGCTCTGAAACGTTGTCGGTTGAGAGTTTGACAGAAATGTCATTCTTTTCGTTGAAAGAGGGCGGCATGATGTTTTTAGTGTAACAAGTACAGAATTGAATTGAGTCAACAGTACTCCGTAGTAAAGCTGTGAATTGTCCACAGGCTGAAATTGTTTATTGAAGAGAATACGCGTGATAATATCTCTTCTTTTTAACAATTCCTACCCCCTTCGGAATCTTTCCCCTTTGCAACACATTAGGCACACCTAAAGCGCCTTGAAGCCAATCTCGACGAAGCACTCGATCAGCACCGAAGTGGTCTAGTTGTTTCGAGTCATGGTGTTGTGGGGTAGCGACGGTAGCGAGCTGTTTGCTTAGTCGTCGGATCGCTCAAATCGCCACCCCACCCTGTAATGCTGTGTGAAGATAATCGAGCTGAATGTCACAACTCGAATGATGTCTCAGATTACGGCTCTGCCGATAAATACATGTTCCAGAGCGCTGGGACTCTGTCTCTATCTACATAGACTGACTGTTATAGACATTGTAGGAATTAAATCGGCGTTTGACCTATCTGTTATACAGGGCGATATCGAGTCTGTGGCTACCGACTTATGGCGCTGCTGGTATAAGCTGAAAAATATTCCCTTCCTTTGGGAACTGGGATTTTTCTCTCTGGTTTCTTCAATAAAGATGTTAATAGTTGGATACCCAACGACAATTGCCCTGTCATGTCACATTCTCTTGTTGTAGCCCATGGCTTATGTGTACCTCCATGCTACATGGCGATCTGCAAAAACACCAGAGCTCTTTATAATTAGGCATCATTACCCATAGCTTTTTTGCGTATTATTATGTGTTCCCGAGCACATAGCTGCCAGACAGAAAGACTATTACGATGATGTGAATGGCCCGTCCCGTTTCTTCCTCCCAATGATCCAGCCACAGGAAGGGAACACTGAATTGTCTCAGACAAGACCTCACTCTCATAATTTCAGGGCAGCCTTTGACTAATATCAGTGCTACCTTGTTTGTGCAACTCAGTCGTTCCACAATTCATCCCCTCATTTTCTTTGACATTACGTTTGGATCTCGCGACTCGATACCATGGCAGCACTGTTGGATAGAGACGAGAAAGCAGCGCCTCCGGATGACAGCGTCGTCGTTATAGAGACCGTTGGGATGGATGCTGTTACAAGCGCTCAGGATACTGTCTTGGATACAGTCAATGCAAAGTATACCGAAGATGAATACAGGCGCGTTCTCAAAAAGATCGATCGCATTCTTCTGCCGCTCATGTGGCTTTGCTACGGCACCCAACAGGCAGATAAAACGGCCGTCTCTACGCAAGCAACGTTTGGAATGATAAGTGACATCGGGTTGGTCGGTCAGCAATTATCGTGTGAGTGGTCTTCGTAACAAGCCTACAGTATGTGGCTAATGCTAATGACGTCTCCTAATAGGGTTGACGACCTCGTTCTATATTGCCTATCTCGTAGGCGAACCTCCTGGCAACTATTTGATGCAGCGATTCAGCGTGAACAAGATACTATTTATCTGCATGTTTTGCTGGGGCGTCGTTGTCCTCTGCATCGCATTTGTTCAAGATTTTGCCCAAATTGTAGCACTGCGGGCCTTGCAAGGCCTTTTCGAATGCACAATTTCCCCTGCTTTTCTTCTCATCACGGCATCTTTCTACATTAGTCGAGAACATACCATGCGATCCATCATTTGGACAACGGCCAACAGTGGCTTTGACATTATAGCGCAGTTGGTCATGTACGGAATCGGTAACGCTGCCAAGAGACACGAAAGCACTTTTGGCTCATGGCGATGGATTAGTATTTTTCTGGGGTCGTGGACGATCCTCCTGTCGTTTGTGGCACTCTTCTTTGTGGGAACACCTAACGAAGTTGGATGGTTATCCAAAAAGGAGAAACACATCATTGCTACAAGAGTCGCCAATAACCAGACTGGATCTGACGGTCACCATTCATGGTGTTGGGACCAAGTCCAAGATGCTTTCAAAGACCCTCAGACTTACTTCTTCTTTTTCACAGTTATTGCTGCCGGGATACCCTTTGGCGGAACGGCGGCATTTGGTAATCTCGTCTTTATCTCGTTTGGGTTCACGAACTTGGAGACGATAGTCAAGGGCATCATTCCGCTAGATCTTCTGACTATTGCGTGTTTGTTACTTGGTGGAGTTTGGTCGCTAAAGAAGCCTCAAACTAGATGTAGGATCATGATTGCCTATCCACATCTTCGCTTCTGCTAACAAAAAACGCTTTAGTATTCCTCATGATAGCCTTAACTATCCCGTCATTTGTTGGCATGTTGACCTTGGGATTGTTGCCCAAGGAAGGCTTATTATGGACTCGATGGGGTCTCTATCTGATGATGGCAACAGGGCGACTACCGGCGTTGCTAATCTGGACATTGCTACCATCCAATGTTGCCGGCAGAACTAAAAAGTCCGTCACCAGTGCCATCATGTTCATTGCAGTGTGCATTGGCAATGCGATTGGGTCACAGACGTTTCGCGCTGAATGGGCACCCAGATATGTCCCTGCACTTGTTATATGTGGCATCATGTACGCAGTGCAGTGCATTCTGTTCGTTCTGTGGCGATTACACTGTAAGGTTCTCTTATATAACAATGTCCATACACTAACGTAATGGTAAGATATATCTCAGAACAAACGACGGGCCAAGAAGGTCGCGGAACTAGGAATGACGCCAGAAGAATCCAAATACCAAGGTAAAATTAACGGAGAGTCTGATATCACAGATTGGCAGAATATTCATTTCAGATATAATTTGTAGGAGACATGTTATTTAGAGGCCAAGATTGCGTGATCTGGTTAGAATCTGGTCTCTTCTCAAGAATTACCAGACTACAACACAAACTCATTCTATGGCTACGTTACACCCAATAAAATTATCGTATCTAGCGAGCAAGATGTTGGTCAAAACTGTTATACTACATGAACCTAGTCCCTAATAGACTTTACAAAGGTTAGTATGCAATAATTATTACTATTATTGTTGCCGGTTCAACTACTTCACTCAGTTCAATGTGATACATCATCGCCTACCCATAGTTGAGGCAGCAATATGTTTACGAATCCATAAGACTTGCAATCCTGGTGCGTATCCCCTGCAATACAGATACGTAGACCGTGTCCCTCAGCGAGATGACACTTGTGGCTTCATTCATGATTACTGAACACTATATAATGATTACTGAACAACGCAAGTGGGTTTTGCACTGTGCTCGTACTATCTCCCATACATGATGAAGAGTGCTGTACGCATTGTTATTCCATAAGAGCTCAGTGTATCTTTTACAACTCGCTTGTGGTTCACCTCGGCAGTCTCGAAGTGACCTCTATTGGTTCAACAAGATTACCAATCCACACATTCTCCGAAGCCACACGGTCTGGAAGAATTCTTCATGGCCCCGGATCGGCGTCTTGCGATATTACAAAAAGGATTTCAAAGGGTGTGATAATTATGATAACTGAATGGAACGAGGATATCATTATATCATTAAAGCAAAGAGATTTGTGGTGTTGACGAAAGTGAGAGAGATGTGTATTGGTATAGCTTCAACATTCAACGTAGGTGGAGTTAGTGATGAATCAAGAGTAGAAGATCATTATCTTTTATACTCTGCAGTATATAAAAATAGCCTTACAGCAACGGTTATTAGTCAGTAGGCGCTAGTAAATATCCACGAAATACTAAGGCGCGTTCGTTTCTTACTAAAGGTCATGCCCTCACCCACTCTGGCACTTTTGACGAGTGATAGGCAGTAATACACGTAATGGACATCGCAATCATCTATCCCAGCCTATGCTTGGCGGACGCCACAGGCAACAGGCTCTCCGACCTATGCATAGAATGATGAAACTGTTCAGTAATCTTAAAAGAGAGTTGTTAACAGCAACCAGGGCTGCACGGCCAGTAAGGTCAATTCTCAACTGCTATAGTGGTAACGCATTACTCGCCCGTGGCCGAGACTCAGTTCCAATGGATCATTGCCCCAACACTTGGTATTCAATCTTGGCTCAAATGTTTCCGACGTGCATTGGAGAGTATACTAATCATCCAAACAGGCAAAAATAGATGGCAGGGGGTGGCTTCTCAAATTGTCAAAGTTGGAGACAGTCGCTGATCCGCTCAACTAATGTTGTTGAGCACTCGTGTTGTATAAATACAATGTCAGAGACACGGCACTAGGTGAATTGTTTCTTATCATTATCCATCACAACCTTACAATAGGCTTTAAACTCAAAGATACTTTAAACGTCAAACCCGCAACTCTGTGAAGTATATACCGCTACAGCAATCAGTCTCACAATGGCTCCAATTCTCATCACTGGTGCCACGGGGTCCACTGGACGCACTACAATCAAGTATCTGTTGCAGAAAGGTCTTTCTGTGCGTGCATTTGTCCACAAGGAAGATGATCGCTCGCGCCAACTTGAAGCTCAAGGCGCTGAAGTCGTCGTTGGAAATCTCCTTGATTTGCGCTCAGTTCGACGCGCATTCGACGGCGTCAAGAGAGCGTATTTTTGTTATCCTGTACAGCCAGGGCTCATCGATGCCACTACTATTTTTGCTCAGGCGGCTAAAGAGGCCAAAGCCGAATACATCGTCAACATGTCTCAAATGGTTGCGAGATCGGAAGCCCCTAGCAATGCTTCCATTAACCACTGGCTGTCGGAGCGGGTTTTTGATTGGGCTGGCACGCCTGTCACGCATCTGCAACCAACAATTTTCCACGAATGGCTTATTTATGCTAGCAACGCCATCAGAGAAGAAGATGTCTTCGCCGTTCCTTTTAGCTCGACGGGAAAATTTGCCTCAGTCTCTACTGAGGACATAGGAGAGTTGACCGCCACGCTGCTTGAGAACCCGGCCGGCCATGAGGGACAGTCATACCCCCTCGCCGGCCCTACAGAGCTGACGCCGCCCGAGATTGCCGATGTTCTCTCGAAGCACCTGGGAAGAGAAATTCGCTTCGAGCAAGTCAAAGCCAGCGCCATGATTCGGTCCTTCTCGCCCGTTGAATTGCCGTACCTGGAGCAACATTTCAACGCAGCGGGCGAGATGCATCGTGATGGTCTTATGGCTGGTACTAATGATTTGTTTGAGAAGATTATTGGCCACCCACCGCAGAGCACGGAAGAGTTTGTGGTGCAGAATAAATCGATCTGGGAGAAAAATGCGGAAGAGTTTATTGGTCAGGGTAAATCTTTCGGGAAGAACAGAGGATAGGTGGACAAAACTCAATGGGACCGTCAAGAAATAGTTTATAGTCCATACGCTATCTGGGCTCAATTAACTATATGTTTGTCACAGCACTCTCAGTACCAACATTTCATAGCTTTTGTATTTGGCATATCTTCTTAAAGCCCTCATTGAAGATGTATTCACAAGATTATAGCAGGAGCCCATGGTATCTGAACTAAGCTATAATTGCCATAACTCAACCTGGAATTTTAATTCTTCTTGACCTGGCCCTACGTTCTTGCTCCAAACACCACATATACATATTAAATTTTGAGTGCTGAATAGAGATATGTCCCTAAGCGATATCATAAGGCTAAGGTAGGCTTCTGTAAGCTTGTATCTCGATCTATTGAAGTATGTGAAAGAGGTTGTTCTACGTTCACATGCTCAACGGGGCCGATCCGGAGATTCTGAATCCACCAAACCCGCTCCATTCTCGACAGCCATCGAGATTCAGAGTCCATAAGATTACAAATAACGAGACAGAACGAGGAACTCTTTCTTGAAAAGGAACCTGATTAGTTATCTAGTTCAGAACCTATATATAAAAAAAGCGATTAATAATCGCAGTTCAAGGCATGCTTTGGAATACTTATGACCAATGAGCCAGACACTAACTCCAAATCTGTTGTTATTATTAATGCTGTCTGATCAAACTATTCAATATTGTCAGAAACTGAGAAAGAATAAGGTATATCATCTCATGCATGTCCTCACTCCTCTCACATGTTGCTGCGTGTGCCTCGTACACAACAATTGACTGCCTTCTCATAGAGTCTCAACACAATGTCGGGCAAAATCGAAACGGTAATTGTGCTAGGAGTGAGTTTACAGCCAAAAGATACAATTATTCGCAAATTTCTAATTGTTTTTCTTACTTGGTCAAGGGTTCTGGGAGTCTAGGCACTCTTCTCGTCTCGGCTCTCGTCAATGCCGGTTTCAAGGTTTCAGCGGCTGTCCGGCAATCCTCAGCAGCGACTTATCCCAAGTCAGTGACAGTCCACAAAACCGACTACTCGAAAGATTCCCTTGTTTCAGTTTTCCAAAGACAAGACGCCGTGGTCTCCTGCATTCCTCGGGCACAAGTTGCCGATCAAAAGACGGTAGTTGATGCCTGTGTCAGTGCCGGCGTAAAGCGCTTTCTACCAAGCGAATATGGTGGCGATACGACACTACCTGATATTGAGAAACGCATCTCATTTACCGCCGGGAAAAAGGAGTTTGGGGAATACCTCGTAGGGAAAGAATCGGAGGGTCTTACTTGGACCAGGGTTTTCACTGGCCCGTTCTTCGACTGGGTATGTCGTGGCTCCTCTCATTGTCTGTCTAATTGCCCTCAGTCTCCTCCAAGTGCATTTGAGGCCAAGAGGAGCTAATTCTGTTCTTATAGATGCTTACACAGTCTGCGCGTCAATTTAAACTCGACATGGGCGTAATGGGCTGGGATCTCGAGTCGTTCAAAGTTACCATATTTGACTCTGGCGATCAAGAATTCAGCTGCACAAACATAAAGACCGTTGCAGAGGCTATTGCTTCTGTGCTCAAACGTGAAGATGCGACCAAGAACCAAAACGTTTACGTTAGTTCGTTTCCGCGTTTGACCCAAAATGAAGTGTTGGCGGCTCTCGAGGGACTTTCTGGCAGGAAATTTGAGGTAACCCACGCTTCCACTGAAGATCTTGTGGCAAAGGGTGAAGCACGCATTAAGCGTCGTGAATGGCTACAAGGATATATTGAAACTGTATCGGCCTCTTGTTATGCGCCTTGGGGTTATAACACGTTTGGCGATCGTGCTGAAAAATGGAATACCATCTTAGAGCTGCCCAAGGAGGACCTAGAAGACACCTTGACACGAGTCCTAAGAATGAGTGATACGGTGTAAAATCCAGACTACCAATTCTCCAGAGGCTATGAGAATATGAATCGATTAGAAACTATTCTCTTCAGTTATAAAGATCGCAATAGCAATTAGTTCTACAGCTATGAAAGTCCCAATGAAACCATCATATTGAGTTTGAGCACCTTTTACGCTCTGATAGAACTTGCAAGGTCACATCCAAAGTCAATAAATTGCTTCAGATATTTCAGCCTTTCCTCTGGTTTCAGCTCTCTCCCGTTCAAAACTTCAAGAGTATCGCTAACATGATCCAGCTTCTCCCAGATTTGAATAAAGTTGGCATTCGTGACCCGACCCAGGCGAGCAAATGCCCGCTTCATTGCTTCAGGATTCGCAATCATATTCGCATCGTTGTCCGCAATGGCAATCCCCACAATCGGATCCCTGTTTTGGTTCACCAACTTCGTCGACAAGATACTCGCTTTGATGCAGTAAATGATCATGGCAGCAAGACCAGCTGCGAGTGCGGTAGCGACGCTGGATCCTGTCTCGTACTCGACGTCACCAACACGTTTGGTAAGTCGTTCTCTAGCGTGTAGACTGCGGTTCACAACCACTTCAACGCCTGGCAAGACGTACGTGATGCCAACGTCGGGAGTCCATTTGAAAATCGTTCCATCTGCTGCCGCAGCGCCAATGCGGAAGAAATGGTCGGGCCATGGACCGCTGGGATAGTCTAGCTCTGTAAATTTCCCATCATCAGGCGCTGAGCAAAACATGAGCACTTTTCTGTCGACAGCCTTTTGTAGGACAGTGTGTACTAAAGATTACACCTTAGTTTTGACAATACGGCCTTGTGGGAAGTTGTCAGATAAATGAAAAGTGCACCTACATCGAGATTTCGATCCACTCTTATCTTTTGGCATTGGTAGCGTCCAAGACATTGAGATAATAGTAGCTTTCTTATTTAAAGCAGCTTGTATAGCCTTGAATTTCTCGAGTTAGAAAATCTTCTTCTTCGATCCAGTAAGATGGGGAGCCAAAGAATACCTGCGCCGCATAGTCTGCGTCAATATTTCTCTTTCCGTTGGCATTAAGATGTGTCCTGAGTCGTATTGGGTACACTTTGGCCATCGGACACATGCTTAGGATCATGCTAGCCATGACAGTCCCATGACCTTGAGCTGAAGAAAAAGGAGGCCTGACCTTCCCGTCATGATAGTCAAAACTCTTACCCTCAACTACCCTGTCGGAAAGGGCCGTGTCAAACATGTCGACGCCATCATCTATTAGCGCCACGATGACATCGGTTTCCACCCCCTCAGTAGTGGCCGGGTTGCCTTTTGATGTGAGAAACTCTTTGACTGTTTTCTGCCAGAATGGTGTCATTTCACTTGCGAATCTTGCGGTGGTGTCCAGCCATTTGTGCGGGTTGACATCTCTGACAATGGATGGCGTTGTAAATGGAAGCTCGGTGTCGGATGTCGAAATTTTCTCTTCTTCATTGTCCAAGTTGACCATCATAACTTCAACACTTCCATATGTCGTTTTAAGAGGTGTGCTCTCCATATCTGAAGCCGTGAACAAACGATCTCGGATTGTCTTTCTGTTGGAGTTTAGTCTTTTTTGGAAGTCATTCACGATTCTACTAATCCATTGCGGGCTATCATAATCCTATTGATGCATTAGCTTCAAATACAGAACCGAGTCTCAATCCTAAATTGGGCCATGGAGTACCGACCTTGGCTGGAGATGGCTTAACCAATTTTATTTTTTGCAATTGCGGTAGCAGAACTAGCCCATCAGGCTCGCTCCAAGAACGAAGCACAGCATTGCTGCCGCTCCACCTCAGAGAAAGTTGTCTTAGATGCTGCGATACCGGTTGAGTACTTACTTGGTCACTCGCGGATATCGTATATGAGCCGTCTTTCTGAATAATTTTACACCCCACACGTAGTATTGTCTCAGGGTCTAAGTCAATCTTTTGCCAATCGAGATGCTCAACGATTAGTCTTTCAAGTGACTCTTGAATAACTTGATCGCTATGGACCTTCTCATCAGATCGTCCACCATCTTCCACAGACAGACTGATAATATGTCGTACACCCTTGTCAAACAGCCAGTCAAGAAAATACTTTGCATCTTTGCGCCCGAGGGCCCCAATTTGGCGCAATCCGGATTCTTCTTCTGCTTCTCGCTCAATATCTGCAAGTCGGCCTGTGACATTGACTGAAACCCTTGGGAGTGTCACATATTGAAGTACATTGTCAAAGGTGAGGCGACCACTCTTGGACGAACCAAAACGTTTAAGAAATTCGTGCCAAAGCAATTTCCTTGGTAAACTATCATAGTCGAAGCTGATATGTATGTCTGAAGCCACGTGTTAGTAGCTTTTTATAAAAAGTTCATTCTTAATCTATCCATCTTACCTTGCATGTTGGCGCCGTGTAAGAAGGATGTTGCTAATTCAGTGCTTCTAGTCCTCATATAGTGGATTTTCAGATCGAGGAGTATAGCATTCGAGTTTTTGATCAGGACCGGCATAAACTCAGATGAGTTAGGTTTCTTTGGAGCTGAATTAGAAGCCACTCTTTCCTTCTCTTTGCTTTGAGTTGTCTCCAGATTTTCCGTGCCTCTCCGTTTGAGTGAGATATTGGGTGTAATTTCTGGGATGTTTCTATCATCTACAAACCCTCCCATACCTGAATACCCTCCATTGAGCATATTTGATCGATCCTGACTAGTGTTTCGGTTCTCCGCTCCGCGCTTCTTTATCTCAGCAGCTATTGTAGACATTGCAGGTTGCGTGAAACGATCATCTCTCTTCATTCCGCGTTCTTTTTCCCGGATATCAAGAATGCTAACCTCATAATCTTGGCCATTTCGGTCAACAGGTTCAATAAGTGCACTAGATCTTGAAAGCCTTGAACCCATCTGAGGCGTATTATCTCCAATTAGCGATGCTTTGGCGCGCTCTCTGTGAATAGGCTGTTGGTTCTTTTTACTAGTATCCGCCGAGGATGTTTTCTTTGCCAACCAGTCATTGTAGGCATTGGTGACAGAGGTTTTATTCGTCTGAAGTTGCCAATAGACTGACGCACCACTATTATCAGAGGCATCAAGAAACGTCTTTGGAGATCTGAGTTTAGATTTCCTTATTCGAATGTCTCTCTCAAGAAAGAGCTTAATGAGCTCTATTCCAGTATCCGTACAACTCTTAAAGAGTGTCGCATGATGCATTGGCGTCTTGCCATCCTCGTCTTGCACAGCCAACGCCTCGTCACTGGCATACTCAATAAGTGCCTTGATTGTCTTTGGGCTCAGCTGCTTTGCTATCGCAAGATGAAGACAGGTTTTGCCGTCCTTCATCTTCATACTCAAAGCGTAATTGAGTGACCGCCCATGCGGAGTGTCCTCCGTTTTCGAAGCACACGTTGTTATCATATAATCGACCAGATCATCGTGAGAGCCTTTTTGAGAGGCTTTAATCGCCAGGAAAATTGGATTATATGTCTCCTCATTTGGATGCGTCAGCAAATCCGGAAAATTCTCAACCACTCTTCGGACTATAATCTCAATGTGTTTTGGTTGAACTTCATTGTGCGTAACCACGTCGACGAGCGTGTGGAGCAGATTGGCCGTAGTTTTCTTCGAGCGCAGATTAACGACATCACCATATTTGGTGATAAACTCGGCAACATCACTTTCGTCAAAATGCCTTCTGATGTCTTTTATTTCCCTGCACGCCTCTCTGAAGCGTCGCTCATGCTCATCCTCCCCTTCTCGATGAACATCCGCATGGTTCCTGTCCAGAAAAAAATCGTCGTCAAAATCTGGTTCTGAAGTCATCGTAAGATGATTGAAAGCTAATAAGGGTTCTTCAACGCAGAAACATCCGAGATTTGATGGGAAAGATGAGTGCGTTATGTGAAAGAGTACCATTTTGACCCCCACCTGAGGCTAATGTGTAGTATGAGGCTCTACATACAGTGCGAATTGTGAGTCATGAGAGCAGAAGATGAGATCCTCGCCGCAGAATGGTCTCTATTGGATGATCGAGGGCCAGATATTGCCATTGGTACTCCGTACCCCGCCACTTGATACAAACGATAATTACTCTGTTCATTTGGCATGAACACCCCAAGCTGATCCCGAGGCTTTTGATCATGGCTGAATTTGAGAATTCTTCCCTTGGTGGGCACGGCGGTGATTCTGAGACAATATTGATCGACCTGTACGAGACAGGAGGCGAAGAAGGCAGCGGCTTTCATGTCTTCAACACCACCCCAAATCATTACCATCGAGCGGAAGTTCTTCAACGAACTGGAGCAATCGATGTTACCTGCAAACTTGAAAAAGTCATTCATGGAGCTCTCTCTCCAGAAAGCGATCGTTATGCTAGTCTAATCGTCATGCAGTGGTTTTTTCAACCCAAAGGCTCGCGCAGGATTTCTGAGGCTACCATCAAGCTCTTGTTTGAGCCCAGTTCAGCCGATGGCGACATTGGAGTGGAAGACATAGCATTTCAAGACACATACAGCTTAATGCCGACACATCAAGAAGAAACAATAACCAAAGGCATCGAAGCCACTGTCGGCGTACAACAATTTGCCAATCTCGGCCTCACTACCAAGTGGGACAAGTCGACAACTTCAACATTGTCCAACGCCATTACATTGAGCGGTGCAATGCGTGTTATTAATAACAGACCCCCCAACCGTGTCGCAACTTGGACTCTCTCGGAGAACCCTTCGCAACCCTCGGGCATTCCCGCCTCGCTCAAGGTCGCTGTGCTTGTGTCTAGACAAGACCGGCAGAAATTCCTTTGCAGAGTTAATTTCGTTTGTCGCACAGATCTCAAGACGGCTATACAAGGATGCTTTAATAAGATACCAAAGGACGACCCTATCATCTTTCAGCCAAACCCTCGTGACAAAGGTGCAGGCTCGAATAAAAACGTCACATACGGCCATGATGAGTTAAGCAACGTCAATCTGGATGACCTCTGCAGCGTCACGTTTAGAACGCTTATTCCGAATGACAAGGCTTGAAGATAGCTTATCCGTCTAAGTTGCCTGAATGTCTGCCTAGTATTCAGCTCAGCGTGAACAAAACATCAGCCAGCGTGCTGCAAAATGAATAAGCGCATACATTTGGCAATATGGGCACTTAATCAGCTCAATAGGTAGCCCAGGTTTTGCAGGGGAAAGCCTATTCAGTCAACACCCGAATTTTATTAGAAAGCGATGATAGCTGTTACTAGAGAAATATAATGGTAGTAACAGCTATAAAAGAAATAGATATATAGTAGCAGCTATAACAGAAATAAACGTATAGTAGCAGGTATTAAAGAAATATATATAGAGTAGTAAATACTAGCGAAACTAAAGCTATAGTAGCAGATACTCAAGAAAACAGGCGTATAATTTAACGCGTAGGTTCTCAAAATCTTCTCGGTCTTGATTTCTTTTTTTCCTCCACTTGCGCCCGTAAATTAACGATACAGTACTTGTAACGTTGTTTATTCGCTCACAGTGCTACAACACTGGGTGGGTCGAAGTTCGAAGGATTCTGTATAATGGGCCTCGGTTGTATAGCACACAATGACAAGGCTCTCTCAATGAGGGGCTGCCAGGCCCTGTGTGCCGATCGATTTGAAACGGACACGTGAGAGAGCTCTCTCTCTTTGCAATGAATGCTTAGAATCCATTTCGCCCATATCCTCCGCGTTGAGCTGGATATCGTCTATCGCAAAGCAGCTCTTTTGGATGCCATGGCAGATGATTGCTCGGGAAAACAATTAAAAGCCCAAGGTGTCGATGAAGATCAACCAGTTGACACCGAGGGTTTACTAGCGCCTGCGTCTGCTAAAACCTGGAGTGACCAGTCATCAGACTCCGGATCAACACGGCACAAACCTCAACTGAGACCAGCTTGGTTAAAGTCAGATTCATCTCTCATCGACTTTGAGTACGATAGTGAACGCCTATTAGACATCAATGACAGCAGAACTGACGAGATTTAGCGTAATCACCGTTCATGGCATACGGGACGATGATAAAACTGCCTGGAGAAGGGACAATGGGGCTCCGTGGATCATGGATACTTTATTTGGGGGGAGGAAGATTGTGCAGGCCGATTACGCGTATGATATTGACGAAGACGCAATATTGTATGAGCCTGGAGGCATAGAGTTTTATGCTGAAGATCTCATCTGGCGATTCTCGCGATTCCGTCATCCGCTTAGAGAGGTAGGATATAAATATGGCTTCATATTTCCAAGTTGATCTAATATAAATTGTAGAATGCAGACCGCCATCCGATCATATGGATTTGCCATGATATAGGTGGCACTATAGTGAAAGAGGTAGTTATGAATTATTGCTTAATTCTTCAACTGTCATTCTGAAGTGTGCTTATGATTAATCTAGGCTCTACGTTTAGCACTAATGAATCCTCGCAAATATGGGGACATTGCTATGCTAACAACCGCAATTGTAAGTAAGATCATACAATAGTTGCCTGAATACGATGCTGTTTAGTTTACTAATATGACAGATCTTCTTGGGAACCCCCCATCGGTTTCGATCCATCCATCATGCTGAAGATCAGCTCCACGACCTTTTGCTGCATCCTGGTCCTGAGATACAGATCAAACTGTTGGACAAGATTAGAAATTTAGCTATTGAAGTGAAAAAGATTAATGACAACTTTCTAGACACGAAGCTGCTAAATCACGCTACTATTTTTAACATTGTCGTCGACAGTTTGCGATATCAACGTGGCAGCAGCGACGTATCTACCCCAGAAGAATCGGAGCCATACAATAGACTCAATCCGACTACCGCATTTTCACTACATACACAGACAGCCGGACACGCATTTGAAGCCATCGGCAGGCATATGATCAAGGTCACGGGTTCTGTTGTTGGCGATGGGGGGCCTGTGTGGGCTCGCGTCTTAGCTGACAGACTTAACCGCCTCGGCTGCAGTGAGTGTCACCAATAGGAGCAGCATATAACCATTGTAATACTGACTATCAAGGTAGACATCGAGGTAGGCTACGAAATGCTCCAGATTCAAGCCCGTCTATTATCTTTGGCTCCTCCAACTATCAACCCAGACACGCCTTTCTATGAAACAGGGCCAGTGCCTCTAGTCTTAAACTGGATTAAAGAGCAAACGCCGTACACCAATCTTGACAAAGCAGGTACAGGATTCCGGTTCCTACACCTTTACGCCAGTGAAGGTTCTCTAGTGGACATCAAATATATTTCTCGCCTGCTCTATATGAATAGAGAACGCGGTTCACCGATACCAAAACGATCCACCATCTATTTTGAGTTTGACCAGTGGGACACCAGATACAATAACATCTCGTCCATGCTTATTTATGTGATGAGCACGATCTTGTCTCATTTCTTCAAAACGCCGAGCAAAGGTTTGATCTTCGAACTCAACTCCTTGAGTGAAATGCAGGCCTGGTCACTTGACGATGTGTACTATGTGTACCGCTTGCTACGCATTTATTCTTCCGGCACCCGTGAACTGACCATCTTCATTAGCTGCTTCGACCAATGCCCTAGAGATCAACGACGATGGTTTCTGGAGCGTATATTGGAAGAACAGCATTACAATGAGAGTGAATATCGTCTTATTTTCTCAACCTCTACTCGAGGTGGCCTGGATGTTGAAGCATTCCCGGACACGGCCGGCATTAATATTGATGATTGTCCGTCTATGAATAGTTTGAAAGAGGAAGAAGCCCAAGATCTCTTGCTAGGACTGGAAAGGTTATTGAGGAGCCGTCCAATATATCAAAGCTTCCGTCAGTCACTGAAAAGTGTGCTTGAAGAGTGCGAACCTGCACCGTTTCTTGGACACTGTATCCTGAATTGGCTTCAAGAACTCCCCCGAGGCAAGCCAAAATCAGAAATTGTGGATATAATACACAGCCTTTCCCCGGTAACGGTGGAGAATACAGTTCATGTGATGATCTCATCCCTTGGATCGGAACGCAAAGCGAGAGCCGAGAAAATCTTCAACTGGATCAAGCACGCTGCGGAACCGTGGACACTCGAATCCTTATCAGAAGCCCTTGTGGTGGACGAATTCTACGATAAAGAGCCTTGTTTGAGTGATATTAATCCACGTAATTTGGCAGCAGAGATGGTGAAATTCCTTGGGGGAATCATCACCGTCAAGAACCGTGATGTGAAATTTGTTCATCACTCCTTTTATGCCATACCTGAGCTAGGGATTGATGGGGATAATGATGAGCGAGCGGCCCAAGTCAATTGCTCTATAGCAAAGGTTTGCCTGCGCTACTTACAACTCCAAGAAGCGCAAGAAGCACTTCACGAGTTTTCCTCGGGGGTATTATCCGAAGACAGAGACGACGAAGCACTCATTGACACTGTCGTCATATATCGCCCCAGAACCAGCCTGGCGGAATACGCAGTGCAATTTTGGCCTCATCACTATAAAGCCTGCGCCAACATCAAACCTAGACATCTCGTACGTGAGTTGTTTGCCAACATGAAATCCAGAGGCCATTGGGAGAAAATGTTTTGGCTTCTATCCGACCCCTTTATCCGACCAAAACGAAGTTACATCTCTGAAATGCCCATATATGCCATGCTGGGCCTAGAAGACCTTTTTGATGAATTGTTGAAGACCAGAATTGGACAGCCCTTCTTTCAAATGGATTGCTGGTTCGCCATTTCAGAAGCAGCTCGGGGAGGCCATAGTACCATAGTTGACAAGCTGTTGCAACTTGTGTCAGTGGACGACGAAGAGCTCAAAAACGCTCTATGTTGGGCAGCTGGTCAAGGAAACCCAGATACTGTCAGACTTCTGGTCGAGAAAGTACCAAATTTGAAGACTTTTAAGTGGCCGGAACTCCTGTTCCATCGAGCCTCTTGTATTGGGCTCAATGATCTCCTCACAACCATACTGCAGTCTACATGTAGAGACGACAAGGATGGGTTTGACGAGCTCTATATGCCGACTGCAATCAGTAACGCAGTGCTGTGGAATCGCACTTCTTCCGCAGAGATCTTATTAGCGTCAGATCATAAGCCAGATTTCAGTAGGGTTCATTCCGACAGAGGCGATCTACTTGCCATGACTACCGTTTGCGGAACCCCTCTCATGGTCAAAATGGTCTTAAAAGCGTACGGACTTTCTGGAGATAAGTCACAATCAATTATAGGCGCAATCATGCATTCGAGACATGAAGCATTAAAGTTGATCATCAAAGCCGGTATCAACTTTGTGAGTAGTGTACACGACGAGGCTGGCAAAATCTCTTTAAGACTGCATTTGCTTCAGGCCGCTAGGCGTGGTGCTACAGAATGTGTCCGAACTTTACTCAGCTACGCAGTTAAACCGGATATCTTGGGTACCTTCAATTTGGCTTTATACGGGGCCGTTGAAAATAGGCATACGGACATTGCCCGCCTGTTGCTCGATTATGAACAAAACCAAGACTTGAGTCTGCAATTTCCCGGCAAACCTATGCTTTTATCAATAGCAATCGAGACAGGGGACACTGAACTTGTCTCAATGATGATCCAACACGGCGCCGAAGTTAATGCTCTTGATCCATACTTTCTCTATTCAAGGACGCCGCTTTCACTAGCTTGTGCTGAGAAACAGTTAGAGATTGTGAAGCTCTTGGTTCAGAGTGGTGCAGACATCAATTACTCTGGAGGTGCTTCCAACCCTCCACTCTCCAACCCTCCACTCATCTCTGCCCTCTTGTATGGTGGCAAAGAATTCGCTGAATATATACTGCGAAATGAAAAGGTTGATGTCCACCAGGAAGCTCCTGATGGGATAACCGCACTCATTGCAGCCACCGCATACCCTTCAATCGTTCGAGAGTTACTCGCAAAAGGTCTTCCTATCAACCAAGACAGTCTCTTCTTCACTGCACTTTCCAGAGCTGCTGCATTGAATCAGCGCGAGACCGTTGAGATTCTGATCAATCATGACCCTAAACCCGATTTAGAAGTCGTTCATGGACAGTATACTGGAGAGGAAGTCTTGATGGAATACACAGCTCTCCAACTTGCCTGCTACTGGTACAATTCGGAATGTGTCAAGCTTCTCATAGATGCTGGGGCCAATGTAGGTTTCCGGAATAGTAAGGGCGAAGACGCACTCGATATCTTGTTGGGTGGAAATACAGGCTCCAAACAAGCAGAAGAGTGTTTTAGGCTACTGCTGTTCAGCCGCAACAGTATTAATGCAGGCTATGCCAACGAGAAGCGCCAGACTCGACTCCATTTCATTCAAAGAGGTACAACAGTTTCCATAGTTGAGCTATTAGCCGCAGCCGGGGCCCCAATCGATACTCAGGATGAAGATGGATATACACCACTAGCTGTCGCCGTCAGAGAAGAAAACTCAAGCGTCGCCAGGTATCTTGTTAAGCGTGGGGCCAACGTCAACATATTCGGTCCCAAATTTGGGAGCAATCTACATCTGGCTGTCGAGAATGGCGACCTGAGCCTTGTTAAGTTTCTCGTTGATGCTGGGGCCGATCGCGAAGCAGTTGATCCCAAGTACGGCATGTCGTTATTGTACACGGCACTCACTATTAGAGACGACTGGAAACTTAGGAGAATGGTCAAGTATCTTGTGGATGAAGCCAAAGTACCAATCAACAAATTTGGTGGTAGTTTGGGCTATCCTATCATTTCCGCGGCGAATTCGGTCGGAAACCCTGTCACGCCTATCAGAATTATCAGGTTTCTCATCCGGCGTAAGGTTGAAGTAAATGTCGCTGACAGCCAAGGCAGAACCGCGCTACATTTTGCATGTATATCGGCATCCCTGGAGCGTATGGAAGCTTTGGTGGAGGCCGGTGCGAATGTTGACACAAAAGACAAGTTTGGTCGATTGCCGATGCACTTTGCGGCGGGAACGGATTCAACAGATTCAACGAGTATCGTCGCATATCTTTTAGACCACTATCAAGACATGGATATTAATGTGGCAGACCAAGATGGCTGGACTCCTCTGATGTGGGCAGCAAGATCGGGCTCTGCAGATATCATCACCATGTTGGTTGAGCGAGGTGCCGACTTATGGGTTCGAGGTCGTGCAATTGGCGCTGGAGGAGAGTGGTCAGCATTGAAGCTGATGAACTTTCATGACAATAACACAGACTTGAGACATTTGCTGGAGCCCAAGGAGCGTGCCAGAGTAACCTCTGAGGGCATAGAGGAGGAGTGGGATAGTAACATCCATGAAATCAAGCCCGGGGATAGGAAACCCTATTATTGCGACAGCTGTTTTGTGGTAAGCGATCCGCCTCTTTTAATGAGCTGAACCAGATGATAACAACATCATGACATAAAGGACGTTGTAGGTCGCCAGTGGAAATGCGTCGATTGCTCGGACGAATTTGCGCTTTGCTTCAAATGTTTCAATCACCGATCCGACTTGCACGATTTAACACATACCTTCCAGGTCATTGAGCCATTATATCGTGAAGACTCCAAGAGCGACGAAGATGCAGCGACTGAGGCGAAAAATTCTGATGGCGAAGACTTTGACCTCGACGGGGATTATTAAGATGCCAGTGATGTATCGCTCAGTATCGAGATACTTTCAAATAGACCATCACTACTAGTTGGTAGTAGCACTACTAGCTGATAGTACTGATGGTATCTAATGGTAGCTGATAATAGTTGATAGCAGTTAATAGGAGTTGATAGTAGTGATGGTAGGTGATAGTAGTGATGGTAGGTGATAGTAGTGATGGTAGCTAATAGTAGCTCATTTCTTATGAAATCACACGGCTGTCAATATGAGTAGACATTCGACGACACTGACTTCTTTGCGTAATGACTTCTGTATGCGTTTCTTCTCGCGACCTTTGTATCTATATATTGCACCACAGCTTTATGCGAAATTGTTGAAGCACTGTGGTATATCACTCATTTTGTAATCATAGTTTAAAATTCGATGCGCCTTC